>NC_068374.1:22433605-22748918 GCF_023724105.1 Carassius gibelio
AATCATACAACAAGGTCATTTTTGAAGATTTAGAAGATTATACCATCATGACAGAAATTAAAAGCAACAATTTGAAACCAGAAATGCATCATGTAACTGTAAGAGTAAATCATAATTAAAAAATAATAATAATAATAATCAGTTCTATGCACCCATTTGTAAGGAAGGTTGTAAATGAACTAATTACTCTAGCCAATGCTGTCATGTCACAGGACAAAAGGACGAACAACCTGAAGACCCGAAAGATGAACTAATCAATTCTCTTTCCACCTCAGACTGCATAGGTTTAGCGTATGGGTCAAAAACCCGATAGACCTGAACTATGAACTAATCAGTTCTCTTTCCGGCTCAAGACTGCATTGACTGACAGGTGAATTACTACTAGCAGAACAAAACATAGAATATTGCGCGACTGAACGAATCACTCCCCGAGATGACTCGTTCTTCTTGAGTCATATTAAAAATTCAAGAACGACACATCACTAGTAAGTATATGTTTCTGTGATTTCGTTTTTTTTCCTTTACTTGTGTGTTCAGTCCCACTGGCACAGGATAACACTCCTGGCACCAGCACTACCCCTGCGAGACCACCACTGCGCCGAACAACTGGATCTCTCCTCAAACAAACTTGTAAATAAACTTATTTTAATATCTCTCTCTTAGTTTGATGTTTGTGAATAGTGGTCTGTATTGATGTGCAATTGTTTTTGTATTATGTACAGTCACCCCAAGAAGTGCCCTCAGGAATCCAGATGTGTCAGCCATCCTCGGGACAGGAAACAGAACTCCTCGCTTCATCAACACACCCCGTACCAAAGGCAGTCTGTGCATAGTGTGTGCCCAGAATTCATATGAACAGCCTTTATTCATTCTGATATATATATATATATATACTCTTCCCTTATATATATACTATATACCCGTCTCCTCTGTCTGAGCTGGTGGATACCAGCTTCACTGAGGATGTCAATATGAGCGCTATCATGCTAAAGGAAGATGATCCTGGAGAGGTGGGTAAATAATCCTAATAATTATCATCGCCACTAATAAAGTGACCGTTTACATGATTTACAGCTCTCTCTCTCTCTTTTCTCCCCCCAGCTTCTCTCGGTTTGTTTCCTGAATTTCTGCAGTCATATTTGCAGCATGCGTCCACAGCTGTGTTTGATCTGTTAGAGGATTATGAGGCTCTCTGTCTGGAGAAGGTACACGCCTAGCAGTGCATTGACAGACTGGGAAATTCAGAACGATATGATGTTAATTCAAGTAGAAATATGTAGTTATTTACAATATAAATGTTATCTGTAATATAAGTTATCTTTTACTGCTTACTCAAGAATATTAAGCAGGACAACTGTTACTAAATTCCTAACGTACTGTTAAATCTCTCACACACAGAGTGCAGAGCGTTTTAGAAGAAGACATCATGATGGATATAACAGTAAGTGCATGTGTGACACTGTACTGGTTTACCTAGATGGAAAACATAAATGTCATTGCATAATATATTGCAAAATGTTAAACCTTATGATTTCACAAGATGTAGCCTGTTAGGTATAAAAACAGTAGATATACTGTCCAGAATGAACAAATAGAGCTCCAAGACTTTTAGGATGTCATAAAGTTACATCTTAGCAGTGCCACTTGGTTTGAGATTTTGTCCATTGCATTGAGATTAATTCATTAATGGTGTGTTGATTTAGCTGGTGGTGGATTGGTTGGAGAGCATCGCCAAAGATGAGATAGGAGACTTCTCTGATAATATTGAATACTATGCCAAATCTGTGTACTGGTAAGTGATATCACTGCTTATTTATATGATTGAACATCTCAAAACTCTGATTTCTCTGATTTTTGTAGGGAGAACACGCTCCACACCCTGAAGCTGAGGAGGAATCAGTCCAGCGGTGGTTTTAGCAGGCCGCTGGTCACCGAGCTGGATCCCGATGCTCCCATCAGACAGAAGAGACCACTGGCAGACCTGGACAGAGAGGACGACACTCGCCTGCTCAAAAATCTCTTTAACCTCATAAGAGCTGGCATGACTGGTGAGGTGTGTGTTTGTTTTCTGAGGAGGACTTTTATTAGGGATGGGTATTCTGAAGACTCCATGCGGGAAATCTACCACCAGTGGGAGGAGCAGGGCATGGACACACCCCTTCCTGCTGAGAAGGAGAATGCTATTCGGGAGCATCTGTGGATCCGTGCCTATCTGGTGAGGAGCTGCATCTTTCTGCATCACTTTAATGAACGTGATTACAGCAAGATGATCTTACTGTGAGCCCATTTGTGTTTTCCCCATCCCGACAGGAAGCTCACGAAGCTTTTAATGAGTGGTTCAAGCACATGAACTGTCCTCCGGTGAAACCTACGGCACCTGCTCAAGCTAAGTTTACAGAGAAGGTGGCCCATGAGATGAAAGAAGCAGAGTACAAGGTCCGAACAGACCGTCCACACAGTGCCGACTACTTCTCTGTAGTGAACACTTCTAACTTTTATCTTTAATGGCTTTTTTTTTGTCACTTCCACCAGATGGAGTATGAGAACTGGCAGGGGCGTCTGGGAGCGCTGACCGAGGATGTGAAGGAGAGGACTTATAATGTGCTTCTTTTTGTAGATGGAGGTTGGATGGTGGATGTCAGAGAGGTGAATAGGTTCTGTATTCATTTAAGGGTTTGGCTAACACAGCTGTCATGTCTGAGGTCATTTATAACCTTAAATATACACACACACACACACACAGTGGGTATACAAATGAATCACCCCCTATAAATAATCACATTTTGTTGCTTTGCATCCAGCTGAATCCAAGTGGAAGATACAACACCAATATGTCGAACAAAAAAGGGAATCGCTGAGATGTTAACATCTATAACATCTCTTGGGTGCATTTTTTTGAGTGTAGGATGTCCTGTAATCATGGTGTGTTGTGTTTTTGCAGGACACTGAGAAAGACTCTGAGCGTGCTCATCAGATGACTCTGCTGCGGCGTTTGTGTCTGCCCATGATGTCCTTCCTTTTGTTAACCGTACTGTAGTGCACTGAACGCGTCTGGCTGACATCATCACTTCGGACCAACACCGATTATATGAGGTGTGATGTCTGAAACATTTAAACAATTATTGTTAATATAAGCATGAATATTGTTTGTTAATAAGACAATGGCTGAAATTGCAAGAGGTCACTCCTGAACCTAAGCGCTTATGGGTAAATATGATACTGTCTTGTTTTTAAATGCATTCATCTGAACTGTCTTTCTCTGTCAGGTTTTCTCTAAAGAGGAGCTGCAGAAGTTTCTCCAGAAGATGAGGGAATCCTCTCTGCTCCTGCTGGATAAAGGGCTGGATCCTCTTGGATATGAGATTCTGCCCTAGACACTGTTTGTTTCATGCTATTCATGTCCTCAGAAAAAAATTAAAAGCTTTGTAATTTTGTGCTTGAATAAATATTTGTTGTTTCGAATTTGGTAAATTGTTTAACTGGAGAGACGTTTTGTATATATACTGTATATAAATAAATAAAAATTCTCACCAATATGGTTAACTATAAAACCAGACAATTTCTTCAATTATTTAAAGGATGATACACCAACATTAATGTCAATGTGCAATATTTGTGAAAACGCATCTGTTTAGGGAAGAAGGGTTAGTTTTCACTGTTGTTTTGCAACAAGTGACACTCACGGGCTTCACAACTAGTATTTAGTTTGATTCCAATACATTGAAGGTTAAAAATGTAGTCTAGTTTGGTTTTATTTTGTCATGTGTGTTCTAATCCAACGATTGTTAGATTACTTAATGTGTACTCAATGTGTTTAACTGAATAGAAAACATATCTGCGACCTGTCCGAGTCATTCAGAGTGACTCGCAAATTGATTCAAACCGGTTTGCTGACCCGTATGTCCGACTCATTGAAAAGAACCGATTAAAAAAATGATTCAAACAAAAAAAAGCATCGTTGGTTCCTTCCAATTACAAACAGATGGAAGAAAATCCTGTTTTTCCGAGCATAGTGACAGAGAGTGAAGTCAATATAAAATAATATATAATCACCTCCTGTGATATCATAGAAAGTCTTATCATAGTTGTCACGACGATGTTCAACCGAGGTGCGAGTTCATTCGTCAAAAGCGACACAAGTTTTGGAGGCTTCTTGATTGGAAGCGTTCGAGTTGCACGCGGACCTCACAACTGATGGAAGCGGTTCCGGTGGAAAACCGAAAAACTTCAGATGACACGCAACTTATAACATCCCCGCCTCTGTAAGTTACTGTAAAACCACACACGGAAATGATTTTGGTTATAGGCTAGTATGAGGTTGTCACTTGCCTTCCTTGTGGAGGGTGTTGATGAATGTCTTCAGTGTCTTCTTGACACAATGTAAATCCTTAAATAAACAGAAAAAAATGGAAAAAGTAACACAAAAACATGAAACGCAATAGATGTATATACATATGTATTTTGTCCAACAGACCTTTTGACAATTAGTCTGTTTAGGCCAAAGTACCTTTTTGTATACACATTATTTCTCTGCAGTAATAACATTTTTTTTTATTTTGTTTTTCTGTTTATTTGTACAGCATGGATTATGCAATTGCTTTGAATGCTTTGACAGTGTTGATCTTTACAATCACCTCAAAAGGGGTAAACCTGTGTTGAATTGACTTGACTTGTAAGCTTGTTGCCATCAAATCTTGGAATTCACTGGACATGTCCCTTTTTTACATCCAAGGGGATCACAGGGTGATTTAAATCATTATATTTAAATTAAAAAAATATTGTTCATATTTTTACATTTATCTAACTCTCCATTAAAATGCAACACGCACACACACTCCAGATGTAAACTCAAATCATATTGATTTTTCATCACAATAACTACTGTTTTTTTTAATTGAAGAACATGCAGTTCTTAAAATATCTGTAATCTCTAAATAAATGATGGTTAATTCTTTTTCATATATCAATATTCTAGGTTTATGTTGTCATAAAAAAAATTACATGGTAGCCTTTAAGTAAAAAAGTCAGTTAAATCTGAATGTAAATTAAGTTTAAGCATGCTTATTAAAGAACACCGTATAGTTTTTTTATATTTAAATGTGTTGTTATGTTCAACAGAAATCAATGAATAAACAATGGTGTAACAAACATATACCTATAAAAACATAAAATCAATCTCTCCCTCCAGTAAATAGCTGTAAAAGTGGAAGAGAAGCTTGATGGGAGGCTAATGGGATGGATGAGTGATTGATCACAGTGCAGAGGTTCAAAGTCAAGCCCATCAGAATGCTGGAGGAATGACGTTATAGAGACGCATAAACCACCAGAGACTCTCTATATAAACAGAGATTAAACGGGAAGTTGTTTCACATAAGTTAGAGTGCTGTTGATCTGAACACAAGTGAACTGCCGGTTGCTTTGTCTGTTTATGCACCACTAGTGTGCAAACAGTCTCACAATAATAATAGAACGTGCAAAAATGGTCACTAAAATCCCTGACAGACAGACTGAGAAACCCGTATAAAAAATAAAAATAAAAATAAATATATATATATATATATATATGTGTGTATATATATATATATATAATTTAAAAAAAAAATTTATACAGAACAGGACAATTGTTTATAATTAATAAGTAAATTGTTTTTATTAATTGCTTTATTTACATTTATCTATTTATTTCCATACATGTATTAGCCAATTTTCGTTTTTACTAAATAAAACAATAAATATATGAAAATAAATAATGGGGTAAGAAAATGTAAATTTAGAAAATGTTAGTTTGTATTAAAAGTATCTTGTTTTAAGGATACTCTTATTATTTTTTTTCTTTAAAAAAAAATGTAAGTCATTTATTTATTTCCCCCAATGATTTTATTTTTTAGCTTTTATTCTAACTCAGCATGTCTTTTATCAGTATGACAATATAATAGAGAGTTTTTAGTCCAGGATCTAATGTCACGGAGTGAAACAATCGAAGCCACACGTCCTTTTATAAATGATGACCTTACATGTAAAATTGAGATAAGCACAGAGAACATGACCAAAAAAAAAAAAAAAACAATCTCTGAAACCCTTGTAGGAAGACTGTTCATTATTGTCACAGGACTGTGCAAGATGTGCAGGACACGAGATTAAAGCGATGGGCTTCCTGATAGTGGTCCACAATCTGTTGTCCGTGTAAGCTCAGCTGAGAAACTCGAAGCTGAAATCAGTCATTCTGACAGGAGCCGACTGCTTGCCAGGAAGTAAGAGCACAGTGAACCCTCGTGTCAGTCCTGTGGGGGCGTTTCCTAATCCAGATCCTCCTGCTCTCCAAACCAGCAGACCTTTGACAAGTTTGTTAGGGCTCTTTAAAAGGCTGTTTCCCAGGGGGCTGGTTGAGCACTCTTCATTCGGTGTTAATAAGGGTCGCTCTGCTTCTTGGCTGAATAGACAGACGTATCTGATAAAGAACTTCTCGTGTGTTTGAGTAGCCTAATTAGTAAAGACGGTTCATTTAAAAGTGTTAATATAAGGGTGCATGGAAAAAACAGCAGATAGGCCTTTTAAATCTCCATATTTGTAAAGATCTGTCTAAGAGAGGAACATTGAGACAGGACGCCACTGTCACAGAAAATGGCAAAGGAGGCATCTCAGTCTGCGTTGTCTTTTCTTGTTCGTCGTCTTACATATATTTTTAGTTTGCTCTAACAAATTAGTTTACTTTCTCACTCCTGGTAACTACTGCATTTAGTCATGTACTACATGAACAGAGAAATAGTTTAGTGCCTCACATTTCTCAATATTTAGTTAGTTTAGAAATATGTCCAGTAAAAAAGGCAGTTTCACTGTGCATAATATAAATGGTCCACTCTTACACTTACAATCATGTCAAAAGTCCAAATTGTAACCAGGAGCAAAGAAATTTAAATGAATAGAGTTAAATTATAATACCTGATATCATTTAAGTGCCTTCTACTGCTCTTTCTTTTTTTATTTATATATATATAAAATTATATTTTATTCAGAAAGGATGCGCTCCACTGATGACTGGAGTAATGATGCTAAAAAATCTACTTTGCCATCATAAATGATGTTTTAAAATATATTTACATTTACATTTATTTATTTAGCAGATGCTTTTATCCAAAAGCGACTTACAAATTAGGACAATGGAAGCAATCAAAAACAACAAAAAAGCAATGATATATAAGTGCTATAACAAGTCTCAGTTAGGTTAACACAGTACACGTAGCATGGGATTTTAACTAATATAATAAATAAAAAGAAAACAGATAGAATAGAAAAAGAATAGAGCAAGCTAGTGTTAGAGGTCTTTACACACAAACACGCACACAATTGCATAATAAATTAAAAGAAAATTGAATACAAAAAGATTAGAAAGATTTTTTTTTTAAGAATAGAATTAGAATAGTGAGTGTTAAAGTTAGAGGGTCAAATAAAGATGGAAGAGATGAATATATCATAGCATCTAGAATACAACTCTAGACTGTTTCCAATGATAAATGGGTCTCTGGGAAACATATTCAGCTTCGTTTTGATGACTGACTCCATGACTCCCATTAAAGAGCTTTGCCTTCCCACACAGGAAACAGCAGAGCCCCTGGGAATGAATTAATCAATCCCACAACACATGACTCTTAGTTAATGCACACCCTTTCAGAAAAATATTAGTTTAACCATAAACACTATTTGTTTACTTAATGACTTCAGTACTTAAACTAAAGTACTTTTATATTAGGTGTTTGATGTCTGCTATATTTGGCATATGTGTGAAAAAAAAAAAAAAAAAACTCCTCAGAAAGTGTGTGTGTGCGCGCGCGCGCGCGGTGAACGACTCATTCCTCGCGTGTCCTCTGGGTGGCGCTGTGACACAGGACAGCGTCTTCCACTCAGTAAATCAGAATGAGGAACTGAACAGCTCGGTGTCTTTTCATTTCGAAATTGAGAGGGTGTGAAACTGCTGATTGCTTTGACCTAACCCACAGTAAGTATTTTCCGATTGAGCAATTGGACACTTTTTTGAAACACAGTATGTTGTGTGTTAAGGGAACATTATGGCTAAGTGGCTATGGCTAAATGTATTGGCAAAATGTTATCAAAATCCTGAGTTATAGGATAAAAAGTGCTTACTCACTAAAGTCACTAAATCACTAAAAGGTCACAAAAAATGAAGCAGCCATCATTTGAGCATAAAGTGCTCGTCCACATTTAGCATGCATGAGGAATGAATTAAGCCTGTGCATTTTTCATCCTTATAAATTAGGGAAAGAGTTTCTGAAAGCAGCAAGTCTAAAATATAGCTGCAAGCAGCGATGGCGGGCTCAAGCCACCAGTGCCATCGCCACCCCGGTGGGATCAGGTAAACTGTGCCCAGCGGGCACATGCATTCACAATATCCCTCTGGCAGTGAGGTTTTAAAGGATATGGCAGTTAAAGGGTTAATCCGAATCATCTAGACTTAGAGGTGGTGCTGGTCCTTCACGAGTCACTCTAATCTGTGCATAAAGCCTATATATAAAGACTTAATATATAGTATTTCACAATACTTCATGGTATTCTAATTAAATCATTTTTTGGAACCTTCAGTCTCTCAGAGTCCGACACCGAGTAATTCTGGAGACTCCAGGAAAGTGGCAGTTCTGTAAAATGTTGGCGCTGGAGACTAAATGCACCCTGATAGTTTCACACCTAATTCACTTAACACACACAAACACACACACATTACCCACAGTGACAGTGGGACTGAGTGACATCAGATGTATGATAGTTTTTTTTAATTTTCTATCATCCATATAGTGTTGTATAGTCATGAAACTATGGTCATGAGACCAGTCATTCTGAGGAAATATGCCTCAGAATGACTGGTCTTCTATGTGTACATTTTTTTTTTAAAAGTGTTTAGAAGCTGCACTTTAAAAAAATAAAAAGACATTTACTGGTTCCTTTTTTACTATTATTTCAAAAAACATCACGGCAAAACCATTCAAGCTATCCAAAATTCATTCGCACCTGTTCTGTAAGATTAATTCTTTAAACAGTGGTAAAAGAGGATGTGGTGCTGATCCTTCAAGAGTCACTCAAAACGTATCTGTCCATAAAGCCTATAAAGAATTATTCTTAATATACAGTTCAAAATACTTCAGCTTGTTATTCTAATTAAGTGAGGGTCATTTTATCAGTAAAATATATACAATTCATTTTTTTTTTTTGAAAGATTTCTATAAATGATTTAAATCATACTCGTTTCTACAATAATTATTTAAAAGTAATCCTATAGCTCCCTCTGGTGGCCATTATAGGTACTAAGAATTGCAAGCTTGATTTATAAGTTATGATAGTTTAAATTTTATGCTGGCTCTTGAAAGTGATAAAGCTATGAAACTTACTGTGCTTCCTTGAGGACTTCTACTTATATAAAAAATTATGAAGATTTAGAATGAAAAATTGTAAAGATATAGTAAAATAACTATTGTATTTTTTTATGTTACTTTAATAAATCTCTATGGCAACACCATTTAAGCTATCCTAAACCCATTCACAATTTAACATCTCAGTATATTGGCATCATGTTGAAAAAGGAGTATGGAGTAGTATGAGTAGGAGTATGAATTCATTTGCAGGCTTTATCATAAATCCACAATAAAATTTCTGAGTTCTGTATCAATCTGTGTTGTTGTTTGTTTATTTTTATCTTTTATTTTTCATAGGAAGATAACTTACTCTCATTTTTAATAAATGTGCTTATAAACCAAGGACAAGCTATTTATAGCTGTATTTATAAACTGCTTACTACTGACTATTAATATTGGGACAAGGCTTTATAAAGCATGAACTGACTATTTACTAATGAGTGCAGTTATTATAAAGTGTTATCAATGCATTTGCTAATGTTAACAAATTAGACATTATTTTACAGTGTTATCAAATCCTTAAATGACTCATAAGCATTTGTGAAAGTTCTGCTTGTATTACAGCTTAGTATTGATCTGTGAGCTGAACAGATTTAGCTACTGTTACATCCATGAGATTATGTAAATTAAAATAAATATAATGTCACAGGATGTCATAGGTCAGTATCAAATGAGTTTGAAATTATTATTTGCAGCACAAATAAGGTTTTTTTAGGATTTTTAAAAATCCCTAAAACTGTCAGAAAAAGGTTAAGGCCTAAGCTATTTCTATGTGAGTGGCTAATTTTATTTTTGTTTTTATAATTGTAATACACAAACTATGAAATTATACAAAATGTATAAAAAGATAAATAAATAAATACGCACACATTAAAAAAGCAGCCAAGTCGAATGAGTTTCCTTTTTTATATAGATTAAAATTGAAGACAGAAGCAAGTGGTAAATGTGGTCACTTTAATATTCAAATCCAGTAGATCCAGTTTATGTTCACGTGGCTGTTTTCGTTTATAGTCGCCAAGCTATTATGTGTTTTGAAATAATCTTGTCCGTGATGTGTTCGTTCGTACGACGAAAGGCAGAATCCTGCAGCTCGAGAGATATGTTATTCTGCCAGTTGCGCTTTCAAATAGTCTTGCACACTTAAACAGGTCACAAACACCTGCATTTAGCTCTTGTTGTGTTACAATGGGTTTATTGTGTGCATTTGTGGTAATATTTTATTTAAAAAAGCTCTTAAACAAGAATAAATTCGTTTGTTTTGAGCTCGACACTGTACGCGCTGATCGGAGGCGGTGATTTCAGATAGGCAGCTGCAAATATTTCATTTTCACACAAACAGTTCAAAAACATCTTAATTTGGTGTGTTCTAATTGGTTGATTGTGTGATATCGCTGTAATAATTTATTTTTAAAAGCTTTAAAACAGGAATAAATTCGTTTTCTCTGAGCTCTTTACTCCAGACGCTCGTGGTCACAGCGGTGATTCATCTCTCCTATTTCTCACGTATCTCTGGCCAGAAATAATTTATCCATGAGCCCTGAACCGGTAATAATCAGATATGTTGGTTTAGCTTGTCAGTGTGAATTAAATCTAAGTATTTGTTTGTATTTTTAACCGATTTAAAAGTGAAAGTAAAAGTCCGGGAATTTAACCTGTAGGGGCGCATTTTCTCTCAGACAATGGAAGTCTGAAGCACATATACTCAAACAGAGGGACAGAGTGAGATGAGATGAGATGTCTGACAGTTTTTTTAATTTTCTGTTATCTATACAGTGTTGTAAAGTCGTGAAACTATGCATATTTCCTCAGAATGACTTTTTCATCTGTATGAAAAAATTATTTGACGTGTTTGGAAGCTGCAATTTAAAAATACAATAATGATTCCCTTTGTAAGGTCATTTAAAAAAATCACCACGGCAAAACCATTCAAGCTATCCAAAATCCATTCACAATTTAAGTTCCTATCAGAAATACTGATGTGTGTTCAGAGTTTTGTGAAATTCTAAGTATGTTATTTGCCTCAAAATCACCTGAGAAGTATTCCAGTTTGACATGTTGCCACGGCAACAATTTTTTAGATATCAATATCCCCCTTGCAGATTTATATCAGCTGTGTTTTAACATTATTCTGATGAAGTTTGAAGCAAATCGAGTAATAATAAGATGCTGAATTCAAATCATTTTGAAAATGACACACTTCCTTCTGCCAGTTGGTGGCGCTATAACTTTGACTCCTAATAGTCACATATATGCGATCGACATCATACAACGAATAATCTGATGAAGTTTGATTAAAATCAGGAAATGTATGTGGATGGTATTAGACACTTCCTGTTTCTAATTTCTCGCCATAATTTCAACGCCTCGCCACGAGCAAACCTTTCGAGATATCAAAAATCCCCTGGCAATTTTTCATCCCCAGTGTCTTGAGATCATGTTGACCGAGTTTGGCGGCAATCGAGAAAAAAACCTATGACAAGTATTTCAAATTCCAGAGCATGCGCTTTTTACATAACTCTAAATAGCTGACTTCCTGTTGGGTGGAGCCTATGACATGCAATACGCAAGTTGTTCGGCACGATGAGATCTATATGTGTACTGAGTTTCATATGAATATGTGCAAGTATGTGTGAGCTATACATCAAAATTTTTGACTGTGTTCCAGGGGGCGCCGTAGAGCCCCTGTGCCACGCCCGGGTCCCAGCCTCTGCAGGCTCCTAAAGGCCACAGATTCCAAAGTGTGCACAAATTTTCAAGAGTTTTTGAGTATGTTAAGGACCCCAAAAGCCCCCACAACTTTGACGAAAAATTTGAATACTAAACCCTAAATAGCCAACTTCCTGTTGGGCGGAGCCTATGATATGCAATACAAAAGTTGTTTGGATTGATGAGATTTATATGTGTACCGAGTTTCATACGTCTACGAGCAAGAATGTATGATATATGGCCCTCCATATTCCAGGGGGCGCTGTAGAGCCCCTGTGCCACGCCCGTGTATCAGTCTCTGCCCGGCCCTAATGGCCGCAGGTTCCAATCTGTGTGCCAATTTTCAAGACTTTTTAAGCACGTTAAGGGCCCCAAAAGCCCCCGAGACGTTGGAAAAAAATAATAAATATAGCTGCAAGCAGCGATGTCGGGCTCAAGCCATCAGTGCAACGCCACCCCGGTGGCATCGGGAAAACTGTGCCCAGCGGGCATAAGCATTTACAGTAACCCTCTGACAATCAAGTTTTAAGGAATGCGGCAGATAAAGGGTTAATCCGACCAATCTAGACTTTGAAATCACATACACAGAACAATATATATAACTTTAGTAACACATTATTTTTATATTTATAAAAAATGTATAAGGTGTGCATTATAGCTGACACCTATATGAACACATTACAATTGTTTTGTGACTGCAAGTCTTTCTTCTCAAATGCTATTGAGCTTCAAATTTGCATTTGAGCCCATGTGAAAAAGTAGGGAGAATGGCGCATGTTTTTTTTTTTTTTTTTTGAGCAACTGGGATGGTGCCCCCTCTGGGAGTTGGTGCCCTACGAAGACTGCATACTCGGCATATAGGGAGTGGTGGTACTATCTGGAAGATATATTCCTCAAACCATCGTACAAGAGGAGGTGATGCTAATCCTTCAAGAATCGCTCAAAAGCTATTTAAGTGTACAGTTTCCTTTTATTGCATCTTGAAATAAATATTTTTGAATTCTGAATCAAACTGGGTTGGGTTTATTTATCTATTTTATGAGACAACTGAGACTTTAATCTCCTTTGTAATATATGTGCTTTTAATTAAACCAAGAACAATTTATTTATAGATGTATTACTGCTTAATAATGACTATTATTAAGGGAAAAGGATTTATAATCATGAACTATTTACTAATGCTTAGCTAATGAGTGCAGTTATTATAAAGTGTTACCAATGCATTTACTAATGTTAACAAATTAGACATTATTTTACAGTGTTACCAAATCCTTAAATAATTTATTAGTGTTTTGTAATGATTTTAATTACCTATAAGCATTTGTGAAATAGTTTTGCTTGCATTGCAGCTTTATCTGTCAGTTGAAGAGTTTTACTGTTACATCCATGAGATTAATAAATGTCATGTCACAGAATGTCATAGGTCAGTATCAAATGAGTTTGAAATTATTATTTGCAGCACAAATAAGGATTATTAGGATGTTTTTAAATCCCTAAAACTGTCAGAAAAGGATAAGGCCTAAGAGATTTCTTAACCTGTAATGAAAGGAAAAAAACGCCACCATTAGCAACAACAAAAACAATAACAATTTAAAATACGGATTTTTTTTCCTGATTATTAAAGGGATGATTAGGTCTCTCTCTCTCTCTCTCTCTCTCTCTCTCTGCCAGACAGCCCCTCCCTACAATCCACACACACTGTCAATCACCAAAAATTCACAGTCACCAACCCCCTCACACTCCCCCTCCCTCTCCCCCTCCCTCTCCCCCTCCCTTTCCTCACACAGACAGAGTGGCCAGAGTGAGATCATGTCAGTTGAGAAGTCTGATAGTTTTCACATTTTCTTTTATCAATACAGTGTTGTAAAGTCGTGAAACTACGCATATTTCCTCAGAATGATTTGATCTCTGTATGAACAAATGATTTGAAGTGTTTGGAAGCTGCAATTTAAACATACAAGACAATTAATGTTTCCCTTTTTACTGTCATTTCAAAAAATCACCACGACAAAACAGTTCAAGCTAACCAAAATCTGTTCGCAATTTAAGTTCCTCAATGTTTTTTCTTCATGTAGACAAAGTTTGGTGTGTATAGTGTACTTCCCCTGTGAGGAGTATTCATTCATTCACAAAATAATCTTCCCAAAAATCCATATTCAAATCAAAATAGCGGACTTCCTGTTGGTTGTAGCTTATGACTGTGAATTAGAAAGTTGTCCGTCTTGATAAGAACAATTTATGTACCAAGTTTGGTGTCTGTAGCTAAAACTAAATAAAATGCATTATTATTATTACTATTATTAGCTGTACACTTGATAAAAAATGTTCAATATAAACTTATGCAATTGTGTGTGTGTGTATATATATATATATATATATATATATATATATATATATATATATATATATATATATATATATATATATATATATATAAAAATTCAAGTGTACAGTTTTCTTTTATTGCATCTTGAAATAAATATTTATGAGTTCTGTGTTTGTTTATTTTATTTATTTTATTTTTTATTTTACATTTTTTTAGGAAGATTACAGCCTTTAATCTCCTCAAAATAAATGTGCATATAAACCATGAACAATTTAATTATAGCTGTATTTATAAAATGCTTACTAAAATATTAATTTTGGGAGAAGGCTATATAAAGCATGAACTGACTATTTACTAATGCTTAGCTAAGAATTGCAGCTATTATGAAGTGTTACCAATGCATTTACTAATGTTAACAATTGAGACATTATTTTAAAGTGTTACCAAATCCTTAAATAATTTAAAAGTGTTTTGTTATGATTTCATTAACCTATAAGCATTTGTGAAATAGTTCTGCTTGCATTACAGCTTAGTCTTGATCTGTGAGCTGAACAGTTTTACTGTTACATCCATGAGATTATGTAAATTCAAATAAATGTCATGTCACAGGGTGTCAGAGGTCAGTATCAAATGAGTTTGAAATTATTATTTGCAGCACAAATAAGGTTTTTTAGGATTTTTTTTTAATCCCTGAAACTGTCAGAAAAGGATAAGGCCTAAGATATTTCTTAAGCTGTAATGAAAACAGCACAATTAGCAACAACAACAAAAAAATAACAATTTAAAAAACAGTTTTTTTTTTCTGGTGATTAAAGAGATGTTTAAGTCTCTCTCTCTCTCTCTCTCTCTCTCTGTCTGTCTGCCACTCAGCTCACACCCCTCCCCCACTCACACTCACACACACACACAGTCAGCACTCATACATTCCTCAAACAGAGTGACAGAGTGAGATCAGATGTCTGACAGTTTTTTAATTTTCTTTTAATCATACAGTGCTGTAAAGTCATGAAACTATGCATATTTCCTCAGAATCACTGGTTTTCTAAATGAAAAATGTTTTTTAAAGGTTTGGAAGCTGCAATTTAAAAATAGAAGACGATTAATGTTTCACTTTTTACTGTCATTTCAAAAAATCACCACGACAAAACCGTTCAAGCTAACCAAAATCTGTTCGCAATTTAAGTTCCTCGATGTTTTTTCTTCATGTAGACAAAGTTTTGTGTGTATAGTGTACTTCCCCTGTGAGGAGTATTCATTAATTTTACAACTGTAAAATCTCAAAAATACACATTCAAATCAAAATAGCCGACTTCCTGTTGATCGTAGCTTATAACTGTGAATTAGAAAGTTGTCCGTCTTGATAAGAACAATTTATGTACCAAGTTTGGTGTCTGTAGCTAAAACTAACCCCCCCACTTTTGACAAAAGGTGGCGCTATAGAGTGCCTCTTCCACGCCCTTTTCAAAGCTTTTGCCATGGTTTAGCTATTTTTAATACTGATATCTGTTTCGAGTTTCATGTAAATCTGAGCTTGTTGTCTGCCTAAAAATCACCAGAACAGAACATTCAAGTTTGACACGTTGCCATGGCAACACTATATTAGATATCAATATCCCCACAACAGATTTTCTTCGGCCGTGTTTTGTCATTATTCTGATGAAGTTTGAAGCAAATCAAGTAAAAATAAGATGCTGAATTCAAAGCGTTTTGAAAATGATTCACTTCCTGCTGCCAGTTGGTGGCGCTATAACTTTGACTCCTAATAGTCACATATATACGATCGGTATCATACAACGAACAAACAAATTAAGTTTGATCAAATTCAGGAAATGTATGTGGATGTTATTAGACATTTCCTGTTTCTCATTTCTCGCCATAATTTCAACGCCTCGCCACGGGCAAACCGTTCGAGATATCAAAAATCTCTTCGCAATTTAGCATCCCCAATGTCTTGAGATCGTGTTCACCGAGTTTTGTGGTGAACGGGTGGAGTTCCTCAGAGGAGTATATCAAATTCCAGAGCATGTGTTTTTCATAAAACCCTAAATAGCCAACTTCCTGTTGGGCGGAGCTTATGACATGCAGTGTGAAAGTTGTTTGGTTTGATGAGTTATATATATGTACCAAGTTTCATATGTATACGTGCAAGTATGCATGATATATGGCCCTCAGTACTACAGGGGGCGCTGTAGAGCCCCTGTGCCACGCCCGTGTATCAGTCTCTGCCCGGCCCTAATGGCCGCAGGTTCCAATGTGTGTGCCAATTTTCAAGACTTTTTAAGCATGTTAAGGGCCCCAAAAGCCCCCGAAACCTTGAAGAAAAATAATAATAATAAATAATAATAATAACAAATAATCCTAAGGAAAACAATAGGGCTCTCGCCCTCCAGGCTTGAGCCCTAATGACAAATGAACTGATTGAATATATATCTGACGGAGCTCCAGTCATTGATTAGGTGTTTAAACAGTGGCCCTGCTCTGTGTGTTCACAGTTTAATGACTGGAGGACAGATGTTACTATGCTACCTGCTCAATATTCATTAGCCGTCTTCATCTGATCACATCCATTTCATTGTTGCAGGTTAAAATGGTGCAACCAAAGATTCTACGAGTACCAGAACCGAGCCGAATAATGGCATGATGAACATTTCTGTTTGTGTAAACACATTGTATTTTCTGTTTTCCTTGTTTACAGACGCAGGAGCGTTTGTGGGCTGCCGCTCTGCATATTAATTGTGTCTTCATGTCACAGTATGAACTCAGACTCAGAAATGTAGGCCATGCTTTGGATGATTCATTCAAGAACTCTCAGCGTTCTGCCCACAGATTCTCTCGATTCGGTAAAACAACATAAACACATGCTGCTATTTCCAGCAAGTCATCATCCTGTGATGCAATGCAGAAATATAACAGATATCCATTGTTTGTTTTCATATTTGAGCCTGGACTGAAAGTCTAAAAAGTGTACCAACTGAAACATTGAAATAAATTACTCAATTCAGTTATTCAGAATGAATGAATTTTATTCAGCAAGGATGCTTTTTAATGGATTAACAGTGACTAAAAAAAATATATTTAAAGTAAACTAAAAAATTATTAGTTTTTGCACAAAAAAATGTTAAGTGGCATAACATAGTTAATAAGAAGAAAGCTTTGCCATCACAGGAAAAAATTACATTTGACGATTTATTTAAGGATTAGTTATTTAAAATCTTTATAATATTTCACAGTATTACTGTTAAAAATAGAAAAATAAATGCAAAAAGACCCATTATGATTATGATCCATAAAGTGCTGCTAGCATGAGTATATGAGAAGTTCTCATCTATTTTATTGTCAGCTGTGCAAAAATGATCTGACTCTTTCAATTTATTTTCATGTCTGTATGAATAAACCGTGTTTTTGTTGAGTTTTCCTAAAATGATTTGAGCACTGTGCCTCTGTACTGCGTACTAAAGCAGCAAGATGTGGGAGGAATGTATGCGTAACACGAGAAATTAGCAATAAAGAGCATAAAGGGAGAGCGAGAATGAGCGCGAGAGAGACACCAACAAACTGATCAACGAGTGGGCGACGAAATCGTTTTGTGACCCACTTCAACCGCTTGCTATCAGCTTGTGGAAAATGATAATAGCCTCTTTTCACTGTCGATGAATGTTCATTTGTTTTTAAATGGACTCTTTAGTGCTATTTCTAGGTAGCTGTTTTATGCTCAAAATTATTCAGTGTTCAACTGACAGGAACCACATCAAAAATGGGCTCTGAGAAGATCTATAATAGCCCGAAACATGAGTCCATGTGCATCTTCACGCGTGTCACAGTGAAAACATCAGGAGCTATTAATAACAGCCCGCTGAACGCATCACCAGACCTAAGGAATATCTCTGTTGCTATGGAGTCCAGAGTGGATGACATCACGGGGCACGCGTTAATATGAAAGAAAGGCTGCTGGTTACAGGTCAAAGATATCATACACGTGCATCAAGCGCAGCTTCTTTCTTTATTTATTAGGTTTGTGCAACTTATTTCAAGTTATAATTTCTTTCGATTACCGAAGCTTTGGGTATGTAAACCGAAACGCTAATTTGTGTGGTTGGTTGTGCGGTTTCCATGCTCAAAAGCTTCTTGCTTCGGTGGAAGTGCTGTCTATTAATCAAATTAATGCTTTACAACATGTCTAATTGCATGAGAAGGTCACTAATGGAAAATCTAATGCTTCTGGTCTCCCACACTCAACTGAGTGCTCAACAATTAGACACACTCCTGATTATCATCAATCACTTGCCGCGGGAGTTTCACTCGTTCATTCTGGTTAGTGTTTACATCCATCCTCAAGCGCATGTGAGCTCAGCTTTACAGAAACTCGCTGATCAGATCACAGAGACAGAACAACAACACCCTGACTCTGTTTTAATCATTCTCGGGGACTTTAATAAAGCCAATCTGTCCCGTGAACTGCCAAAATACAGACAGCATGTTACATGTCCCACAAGAGACAGTAATATATTGGATCACTGTTACACCACAATAAAGGATGCATTTCACTCTGTTCCACGAGCAGCTTTGGGACGTTCTGATCACCTTCTGGTTCATCTTATACCGTCCTACAGGCAGAAACTAAAATCAGCTAAACCTGTATCAAGGACTGTAAAAAGATGGACTAATGAAGCAGAGCAGGATTTACAATCTTGTTTTGACCTCACTGATTGGAGTGTTTTTGAAGCTGCTGCCACCGATCTGGATGAACTCACAGAGACCGTAACATCATATATCAGTTTCTGTGAGGATATGTGTATTCCTACAAAGACTCAACTAATTTACAATAATGACAAACCGTGGTTCACTGCAAAACTCAGACAGCTCCGTCAGGCCAAAGAAGATGCTTACGTGAAGGGGGACAATGTCTTGTATAAACAGGCTAAATACACATTGGAAAAGGAGATCAAAGTGGCAAAGAGGAATTATTCTGAAAAAATAAGGACTCAGTTCACTTCCAACGACTCCGCATCAGTGTGGAAAAGTCTAAAGAAGATCACCAATTACAAGACACCATCCCCCAGCACCGTAGAGAATCAACGACTGGCAGACGATCTGAACGAGTTTTACTGCAGGTTTGAAAGAACACCCATCACCTGCCCTGAACGCCTCCCCACACAACCATTCACACCCTTCACAACTCCTGCAACCAGCCCTGAATGCCTCTCCAAACTACCGTTCACACCATTAACAGCTCCTGCAACCCATCCTGAACACCTCTCCAATCAAGCACTCTCACCATTCTCACCTCCTGCATCCCCCCTCTCCCCCACACCTGCAATTCAGATCAGCGAGGATGCGGTGCGCCAGGTCTTCCGGAAGCAGAAAAGGAAAAAAGCACCAGATTGTGTTACACCAGCCTGTCTGAAATCCTGTGCTGACCAGCTGGCCCCCATCTTCACACAGATCTTCAACAGATCGCTGGAGCTGTGCGAAGTCCCTTCATGCCTCAAACGTTCCACCATCATCCCCATCCCTAAGAAACCCAAAATTACAGGACTAAATGACTACAGGCCTGTGGCTCTAACGTCTGTAGTCATGAAGTCATTTGAAAAACTGGTGCTGGCCCACCTGAAGGACATCACTGGACCCTTGCTGGATCCTCTTCAGTTTGCCTACAGAGCAAACAGGTCTGTGGACGATGCAGTAAACATTGGACTGCATTATGTTCTGCAACACCTAGACAGACCGGGGACTTATGTGAGGATCCTGTTTGTGTACTTCAGCTCGGCCTTCAACACGATCATCCCAAACCTCCTCCTGCCCAAACTAAATCAGCTCTCCGTGCCCACCTCCGTCTGTCAGTGGATCAACAGCTTCCTGACAGACAGGCAGCAGCTAGTGAGGCTGGGAAAATACACATCCAGCACCCGTACAATCAGCACCGGAGCTCCCCAGGGCTGCGTTCTCTCCCCACTGCTCTTCTCCCTGTACACTAACGATTGCACATCTAAGGACCCCTCTGTCAAGCTCCTGAAGTTTGCAGATGACACCACACTCATCGGCCTCATTCAGGACGGTGACGAGTCTGCTTACAGACAGGAGGTAAAAGAGCTGGCTGTCTGGTGCACTCTCAACAACCTGGAGCTTAACACCCTCAAAACAGTGGAGATGATCGTGGACTTCAGGAGAAACCCCCCTGCACTCCCCCCACTCACCATCATGGACAGCCCTGTGACTGCAGTGGAGTCATTCAGGTTCCTGGGAACCACCATCTCTCAGGACCTGAAGTGGGACATTCACATTGACTCCATCGTAAAAAAGGCCCAGCAGAGGTTGTACTTTCTCCGCCAGCTGAGGAAGTTAAACCTGCCACAGGAGCTGCTGAAACAGTTCTACTCCACCATCATTGAATCCATCCTCTGCACTTCAGTAACTGTCTGGTTCAGCTCAGCTTCTAAATCTGACCTCAGAAGACTACAGAGGGTAGTCCGGACTGCTGAGCGAATCATCGGTTCAACTCTCCCATCTATTCAAGAACTGTACTTATCCAGAGTGAGAAAAAGGGCTGTCAAAATCACTCTGGACCCCTCACATCCAGCACACTCCCTCTTTGAACTGTTGCCATCTGGTCGACGCTACAGAGCACTGAGCACTAGAACGACCAGACACAGGACCAGTTTCTTCCCTCAGGCAATCCATCTTATGAACAGCTGACAATAACGGCGAACACACTACACTTTATATTTATATACACACACACTTTATTTATCTAACACACATACTTAGTATACACTTAAATTTTGCACACAATATATATGTACATACATAACTTCACTTTGTAATATACCTGCCTACAATTGTCATTTGTATATTGTCATTCACTGTCTACATATTTGTATTTTTTATTCTTTTATTATGTGTTTTATGTTCTGTCGCTGTCATTCTGTTGTACTGCGGAGCTTCTGTCACGAAAACAAATTCCTCGTATGTGTAAACATACCTGGCAATAAAGCTCATTCTGATTCTGATTCTGATTCTGATCACTTTACAGTACACGAGCCACCAAAAAGTGGTTATATAACTCCATTAATATGAGCCTTTAAAAGATTTCAAATAGAAATGTTAAATTCAGGTGCATTTTGTCAAACAATTTACTCCCTCCTCACGCCATCAAAATTGAAAAAACACAATCAAATCTGTTTTGACGAATGTCTTTCTGAACTGGAGCTGTCATGTTACGAAAAACCACCTTCTGAAGCAATTTGATAAGTTAATCTGAGGAACAAAGACATCTGAGTTATTGTCAAACAGCTTTGGGAGACTTAACAGAGGATGTACAGATGTCTTCTATCACACTTTTATAGTGCTTTTTTCATTTATATGTTTTTGAAACCAAGGTAAGGCAAATGGCATTCATTCTGTGCTAAATAGGTTCCTGATACTGACATTGTGCACAGGGCTGGAACAACACTGATAAGACTCATCACTGCTCTGCTAACTGGTTTTCACAAACACTAATATGTATAGAAAGAAGCATTATGGTAATGCTCTTTGTTCTCTGACAAACATCAGTCGTTCAGCTTATTTGTGTCAGAGTTTGTCAGCAACGCAGCTATTGTGTCAAACTGCTACATCATCATCCCCACCAGCCCACCCCCTTGTGACATCATCACTTATTTGCAGCATAATCTTTTCATCTCGTCTTGTCTTGTTCTTCCTCCACAGGCGTAAATCCTGGCATAAACCTGCACTCAAGAACGTCAGCCCTGAATCAAGTTGAAGAAAGAGAGAGTTGGATCTGCACCGTGGTTTAGCTGTCTGGGAAGGTGGGGAAATGTTCAAGTGAGTACAAAAACGAAGAATATTTACATGAGCACCAATGCTTTTAGTTACACATCATATTAGATTAGCAAGAAATGTACAGTTTTCCATTAAAAACCTGCTTTTGGCCTTAACTTTTTGGATAAGCTGGAGTACACTTTTTGTGGAGATGGTTTAATAGCACAGGCACTCCTAGTGGACATTTAGTTTCAATCACCTAGAAATGTCCATCACTTCCTTGAAAAAAAAAAAAAGGAAAAAAAAACTGAAGTTTACTACTGATTTCCCAGTTTCAACAAAACTATGAGCACTAAAATGCTGTAGGCAATTTTCTATATCCTCCTCTACTGGCCCCCTGCCTTGTGACCTATATTCATGCCAGGTTTTCTAGATGATTCCCTACAGTAGCTTGTAATCTTCAGTGTTTCCATTTGCCCAGCTCTGGATCCAGCAACTACACTTGATGGCATGCTTTCACTATAAACGGGTTAGGAAAATACCACCCCGAGTCTTATATGAGGCAACAGTGGGCTGTAATTGTCTGAAACTTACATTAGCACTGATATAATTACATTTTTTCTTGGCAGTCAGCGAGCTAGCCAGACAGTTATTTGGGAATTGTTTTAGAAAACTCTCATTCAAGACTGGCTCCATTTTTCTTTGGAACAACCCCCTCCTGATGGATAAATAAAACTCCATTTGTACATTATTTTCCCATTTCACTGGGAAAGAAACTTTACAAAGTACACTGAATGTTGACTGACGAGGATATGAAGGCCTTTATATAAACATCCTAGAGACTCCACAAACCATTAGCAGAGTTAGCTTTTGCTCCAAAACCCAGTGATCTGCCTCGCTGCCTACTGTATATTGGCAGTCTCTTTCTAAACATGGAAACATTTTGGCAAACTGTGTCCAAAAAAAAGTCTTATTTGCTGTTTAATAGTGTAGCGATGCACAAAGCACTGCACACACCAAATTCACTTTCGAGTCTTATATTCCACTCAGGAGATTTGATTAGAAATTGATTTCAGTGGAGTTTGACGTTAGCATGAGGCTAAGCTAATAGTGTGGTATTCTGGTTCGGAAAAAATATTAGGTAAAATAATCAATTTTAAAGTACACCAATACTAATAGCAATACTTTTTGGTACAGAATGAAGTGTACTTGTACGTTGTGTTGCCATTTTGGATTTGCTTTTTCACTGAGCTTGTTGCAATTCATTTTGTGATTGCTTTCTCCTCGTATCATACATGTCTTTCTCAAACCAGTGAGAAGATGGGGATGAGTAGAGGGTGACAAATACTACAAATACACAACCCGGGAAGTAAATGCCTTTTATTAGCAAAATAAGGGAAATGAGTGTACAAATGTTCCCCCAATATGGAGAACACACAGAGGTGGCAGTTTTCTTTAAAATCAATCAGCAGTATCGCTTGCCTCAAACGTCTGTTTGCAGACATGATCATATTGTTGTTGTTTTATTTCTCCGTGAATCCCGAACCCCTTCTCAGTCCCTCTGTCTCTTAGTGGCGTTCCTCGTGATACGTAATTCTCCGAGCAGTACGCCGTTAAAATGGCGGCCAGTGTCTGATGACAAGGTGCTCGAGAGACAGATTCCAAGTCCTGCGTCTGACAGCTGAACAGCACTCATCTCCATCTGAAGTGGCTGTTGGGTCTACTCTTGTTGCCATGGAGACCCACAGGTTTGGACCACCGCTCACTGTTTTAACCATTAGTTTTCTTGACATTACGTATTATATATATATATATATATATATATATATATATATATATATATATATATATATATATATATATATATACGCAAACAGATAAACACAAACTCTCTCTCTCTCACACACACCCACATTATGCATATGTGCTCTGATTAGTAACATCCAGTATGAATTGTTTTAATGTTGGAGAGATATTCAGCAGGCTAACTCAAAGCAAATGGACAAGGACTACTGAAACGCATGCGAAGGCACGAGAACCAACAAACTGGATTGAGAAGCACAATCTTCCTCTCTCCCCATAGCAACAACCGCAAAGGCAAAAAAAAAAAAAAAAAAAAAAAAAAACACATTTTACAAGTAAAGGGGAACTCCTCTGATGCAAGAAAGCGAAATAAAAAGAAATCCATCGTCTAAAAGAAACAAACTTGTGTCAGGGTGAAAAATAAACAACATGGCTGCGACAGCAACGACTGTACGAACATTCGACACAATTCATTTTTCAATGCTACGTTTGAAAATTTCCAGAGACAGAAACCATAAATAAAGCCGACAAAAGTTGCGTAATGTACAGCACTGGTCCAAGACCAATTTTCTCCAGACTTATTCTTGCAATCTTTCTCCAACAAAATGCACGTCAAAACTGGCTTCCGTTGCACCTAAAAGAAAAATAGAAAGAAGAAAGAGTTACTTAAATGTGACAAGCCATATTCGAACAAGGCATAAAGAGTAAACTACTTACATTTAACATCATGATTAAAGAGGAGGATAAGATTTTGTGCTTATTCTTTCAGAATCAAAAAATACATTAAAAAGTAATAGTGTGAAATAATGGTATTATTACAATTGCTGGTATCAATTTTTAAAAAGCTTTTGCCCCCTAAGGAGGTAGTCCGGCCCTACACTAATGCCATGAAGAATCAGTTCACCAAAAATGCATCATTCTTTACCAAAACAATGAACGAACTAAACACATGACCTTCAAACCCACATTTGTTCTGCAGTGTTTATTCCATGATGCCTCCAGGCCAAGTATGTGACTTCCTCCGCACTATGAACATTGATTATTTTGCATATAAACACACCAGCATGGCATAGGCATGCATGACTTTTACGAAGCTGATCCTCACCAGATACAAGCCAGCTTCTAGAAGAGTCCACAGTCCTTTAAGTTGTTCTTGATAATGACATCGGTCACTGCGTCAAAGACAAACTGCACGTTCTTGGTGTCTGTGGCGCAGGTGAAATGAGTGTAGATCTCCTTGGTGTCTTTCCGCTTATTCAGATCTTCAAACTGACACTGGATGTAGGCGGCAGCCTCCTCATATGTATTAGACCCTGTGTGATGGACAGGAAATATTTTCTATATGAGGAAGTGATGTCACGTGTTCCTGTCGCATAAAATAACTGGAAACAACGGTATATATAAAGGACCACTCAAATGTTTCTCTATCAGTATATTGTTACAAATGGGGGTCTGACCTGCGTATTCTGGATAGCAGATGGTCAGCGGGCTCTTCTTGATTTTCTCCTCAAACAGATCTTTCTTATTGAGGAACAGGATGATAGAGGTGTCTGTGAACCATTTGTTGTTGCAGATGCTGTCGAACAGCTTCATGCTCTCATGCATTCGGTTCTGCAGAAAGAGAAATTGGTTGATGGAATATAAGAAATGAGGACTTTGAGAAATAGAAAGGGGGTGTCGATTAAGCATCTTGGCTTGGAAGCAATTTTAAACACTACACAGTTAAATGTTACACAGTGAATATACACAGTCTACTCAGAGATTATTTACTGTAAAGACTACATCTTTGTATCGAGTTGCCATTCAACACAGCTCAAAAGCTTGATTTATGGAATACAGACTGGGGATGGAGATGTGCTTTAGCCCATTTATCATTAAATCAATTAATACCTGTTTGAAATCCCTTATTAAAGTAGGACTGAAACTGAATCGATATGACTTTTACAGATTATGTGATAAATGCAAGAACTGGTTTTCTCATCAGGCTTAATTTACCCTCCATTCACACATTGAAACAGATTTCATATAATGTATGGACCTGTATACAATATGATCATTATAAAATCTAATAGGTTTACAGGGATAAAAGTGTTATGTAGCGGAATGTCCTAGTTGCTAATAACTTAAATGTCAGATCGTTGCTCAAACAAAGCTATCAGAAAAAGATGACATTTACAGAATTTTCTTTTTTGGGCAACTATCGATTTAAGACCACAGTATACAGATTAACATTTTCTGTATAAAAAACAGAAATACCAATGCTTGCAAGGCATTTTTTTTTCTTTTACTTTGTTTTTCATTTAATATTAATATTTGATTTGATTTAAGCTTTATTTCAGTTAACAAAAAATGTTTTAATAGTCTTTTATTCTTAATAAAAAAAAAATGCAAGTAGAAAGAAGACTTATCACAATTCTGTACACAAATAAACTCTTAAGAAATGTAAGAAAAATATGTAAATCTTTCACTGGCCATTCAAAAACGAACATTTACTACTACAAAAAAAGAAAGTTTGGATCAAATGTGCACATTTCATGCTTCCAGCTTGAACCACAAAACGTAATAACAAATTAAAGAGACAAAACGTGGATTTTCTATACACACTGCCTTGCAGGCACTGTAATTTTGTATTTTTTGAAACCACAGGAAGTACTTTGGTACCATCTCTTCATCTTCGGCCAGCACCAGGTCATAATCGCTCAGCGCCACGCAGAAGATGATGGCAGTTACACCTTCAAAACAGTGGATCCATTTTTTTCTCTCTGACCTTTGTCCCCCAACATCAAACATCCTGAAATACATGACATTTTAAAATGGTTATCAACTTTCTGTAACTCTGTTCTAAACTAGAGAGCTGCCTTACTAAGGGAGCATACTAGCTGACGTGAAACCACAGAAGTGATCGTTGTGGTACTCGCAATAGTGTGCCCCCGAAAATAGTGTCCTTATGAGACATGCACCTGAGATAGTTGCTTTTAATAGAGTTCAGTGTTTGCATGTTGCTAAGCTATTGTTGCTCTGATTGGCATAAAAATACATAACATACACAAATAGTGAGTTGAACAATAGAGAGGTCTATAGCTAAATATGGGCATAAAAACTGACGATATGTACTTCCTCTTCCTGTCTGAAACAGAGTGCAAACCAGTCCGAGACTGACACTTCTCCATTTGTCTCTCTCTGCTTCTCTTTTCTATCACTCGTGCACATGATTACAATCACACACTATCTGCACGGTCTATACTATAAAGTACTTCCTAATAGTTCAATCCGTGGATAAGCAAATGCATATGATATTATATTAAGTGTAATAAAGCTAATACATCACTACAGTTATATTTATCCTTGTAAGAAAAAAAAAAAAAATATATATATATATATATATATATATATATATATATATATATATATATATATATATATATATATATACACATACATTACAGACCAAAAGTTTAGAAACATTACTATTTTTAATGTTTTTGAAAGAAGTTTTTTCTGCTCATCAAGCCTGCATTTATTTGATCAAAAATACAGAAAAAACTGTAATATTGTGAAATATAATTACAACTTAAAATAATAGTTTTCTATTTGAATATGCTTAAGAAAAAAAAAAGAAAAAAATTCCTGTGACGCAAAGCTGAATTTTCAGCATCCTCACTCCAGCCTTCAGTGTCACATGTAACATCCAGTCTATCACATGATCATTTAGAAATCATTCCAATATTCTGATTTATTATGAGCGTTGGAAACAGTTCTGCTGTCTAATATATTTGATGAATAAAAGGTTAAAAAGAACTGCATTTATTCAAAAAAAAAATATCTTGTAATATATATTCTAATAATATATTTTCTTTACTATCACTTTTTATCAATTTAACACATCCTTGCTGAATAAAAGTATTGCATTTATTAAAAAAATTACTCACCCCAAATTACTGACCAGTAGTGTATATTGCTATTACAAAATATTTATATTTTAAAAACATAGAAACTTTTTTTTTTTTTTCAACAAAGTATCCTAAAAGTATCACATGTTCTGAAAAAATATTAAGCAGGAGAACTGTTTCAACTTTGATAATGAATCATCATATTAGAATGGTTTCTAAAGGATCATGTGATAATGATCCTAAAAATTCAGCTTTGCATCACAGAACTAAATGATAATTTAAAGTATAATAAATTTAAAAACAATTATTTAAAATTGTAATAATATTTCACAATATTACATGTTTTTCTGTATTTTTGATCAAATAAATGCAGGCTTGATGAACAGAAGAAACTTCTTTCAAAAACATTAAAAATAGTAATGTTTCCAAACTTTTGGTCTGTACTGTATATATATATATATATATATATATATATATATATATATATATATATATATATATATATATATATATATATATATATTGTTTTCCTACATATTTGGACAGTTCAAAAAATTTGTATTATAATTTCAATGACAATTAAAAAAATCCCCAAAATTCCATTACTGTATTTTAGCATAAATTCAGTACAACTAATACTACCATAATGTATGTACAATTATATTCTACAAGTGTACATTATGGTAATAATGAAAAGTAATAATTTCTTACTTCAATAATAATGAGATTTTCTTGCATTATTATAAGCTACTGAGAATTGGAGAACAGAAAATGTCCAAAATGGTTCTAAAATAGGCTTGATTTTTGTGC
Organism: Carassius gibelio; assembly: GCF_023724105.1. NCBI lineage: Eukaryota > Metazoa > Chordata > Actinopteri > Cypriniformes > Cyprinidae > Carassius > Carassius gibelio. The sequence goes on from NC_068374.1 coordinate 22,462,318, forward strand.
ATCCTATAATTTCTTTTTCTTGTGTTTTTGGGTTGATTTGCCAAGAATATGTTTTGGATTTATTTTTTTGAATAAAGCAACCCTGAAGTGCTCACTTAAAGTGGAGGTCTTTGAAAGTGAAGTGTGTCTCAACAATGCCTGTGGTTTTGACTCGAGTCCTCAGCACATCCTGTTGAGTGGGTATATAGGTGGCCTGTGATATTCTGTCCAAATCATTCAGGTAGCTGTGGAGATATAACAGGGAGGGAGGTTTTAGTTCAGATGAAATGAAAACGTCTTGAGTGCAGTTCGTGCTTTCATTAAATCTCTTGGCACAGAGGTCCCGAGTGGGTCTCTCACAAGACGGGAATGGGTGAAAATTTCAACCTGCCAAAACAGATTTTTATTCGCGTCCACTCAAACAGTTGCACAACAGTCAGCAAGGCCGTTTCCTGAAAAACAAACAATGTGTTGTCACGTCTGCCAACTGCCCACTCCATATGATGTTCATGGTCCTGTTTAAAATGGTGTGACAGAGGCTACACTTTAACTCGCAATTTGGTAATGCTTAGTAACAGCGTAAAAACAAAATCCAAACACCATTATGCACTCACAAATATACAAATGAGACCTCTACCACATACACACAAATTTGCATAGAAGCTCTGTTCCAAAACCTAGCGAGCTACCCACTTTTCTAAATGGCATCCTTATATCACGCTTCATTTTGGATGAACTGTAAACCACATTGAAATGAGTCTGTAACAGAGAAGGCAATCCCGGAATACCAGATCACTCCACACCGTACTGGTTCAGTTTGTGCAGAATGCATATAATGTGGGCACTAACCACGGAACTCGAGACACATCACACTTTCTGCACGACATAAGTGATAGATTAATTAAGAAACATATTGCGCATGTGAGAGAACCAGGTGTTACTGCACCCCAAACAACTCAAACTAAAAAGCCACAAAGTTAGCATTAGGACGTACTCCAGTGTGCTGAGCAAGAACTCGTTTCTTCCCCTATTTTTTACGCTTGAATCGTAGTGCCGTAAGTGTGCTCAGGCCTGTTAAAGTGCAATGTGAGTGCAGGGCAGCGGGACATTGAGAGGGGGGACAATCGTGCCTGACCACTGGCAAGGCAACTGTGCCCTAGTGTACCTCTAATAGACAGTAAGACAGCTCATTAGGTTTTGGAACTGAATTAAAGAAACTCAAACACAAACAGTTGTATGAAAACAGCACTGCCATAACAGTTCGATTAAGGGGAAAAGGAATTTCTACGTACACTTCATAACTGTTATCTCGAATTGATTTAACTTGTTTATCTTTATCACCAGTTTGATTCAACATTAAACTTTAACATACATCCACACATATTTGCATGCTTCAACTGTAGCATGTGACACACTTTCTTCTGTGTATTTCTTTTAACGTGAATATGTGTGTATATGTGTGGCTAGTGTCGGACGGAGGTTTTCTCAGTCGAGGGCAATGGCATGTTCTAGTAAGCAGGCAGCTATAGTGGGGCAAATATTGACAAACTCGTTCAGTGAGAGTCTGGATAGGGTAAGACAGGAGATCTCAGTGTACCGGATAAAGCTGTTCGAACTTGCTGTTTTGGCAGTGGCTGGTGTTCAGTGAACAAGAAAAACAGAAGGGGAGGGAACTAGAAAAACAGAAGGGGGAATGAACGGTTGAGCATCCAAAAAGGTGAACAGACTGAGAGAGATAGGAAGTGAGGATGGTATGTGAGGTAGACAGATAAAGAAAGATAAATAAAGAATGGCTGTGGAGGACAAAAACAAAAAGCTATGAGGTGATTCATGTTCGTCTCAACTTGGTGAAATGTGAAACAGCCCTGCGGAAAGCAAAATACTGTGTGACTTGAAAAAAATCAAAGCCAGTGTGGACTTTCAGTCATAAAATGTTATCAGTTAGTTTTTTAATATGTAGCTGTGTTGAGTGGAATTTTGAGCCAATGAGAATTCAATGTGGGCGGAGCAATTAAAACACAGTGAAACAGTGTCTGCCCACTTTTTTTAACTGCCTTGGTTCCAGAAATGCAAGACTCTGTACTTAATGGCTTCAATCCAGGAAAAAGCTACAGTCCCATTGTGAAAGATAGAATCAAATTAAAACATAAATTAGAAAACCGTTCATTTAAAGTAATTGATTTTATATAAACACTACATATATTGAAACAACATATTTTACATTTATTGCACAGTAATCATATACATGCAAATATTTAAGCCGTTTGACAGTGTAAGGCGACTGACTACGTCATTCATGGGAGTGTTAAAGTGTTCTTTTGGTGTGATTTGCTTCTGATCAAAATCATGGTTAATGTTGTTTTTCTGTTAAGCAGGAATTCCACTATTAAACATGATTATTAAAAAAAAAAAACGTAGGCTGATGGCTTCAACCGAAGCATATGCCATTAACAACCTCAGAAATCACAAGTCTCAAATTAATGGTTTTTAAGTTAAGGTAAAAAATCTATTCTCCTATGGAAAAAATGAATGGGATTTTTACTTTTGGAACCTGATTGCTGTACTCTATAGAAACCAAATGACTCCCAATGTCACAAAGGACAGAGATCGCCAAGATGTCCCAGAGGAAATCTCCAACCAAGAGGTTTCTCAATTACGTTTGATTTAAGAGCCAACTTTGACTCGGACTAGTCACCTTAAATCTGTTAGAAGTCGTAAAAGTAAGAGTTACTGTAAGACTTAAATCATGCATATAATGTTAAATAATGAAAATTGGATACCATAGCCAATAATATGGTTTTTTGAAATAATTTGTTGAGAAATGTTGAGGTTGTACTGAGATCTCCAACTTTTGATTGCAGGCTTTGTTGTGCGGGCAAAGCCGAGTACAGTTCTATACATTCTGAAACCCTAGAAGAGACACAGATTACTAAGGTCATTATCGTAGATGCTAAAGTTTCAGTTTGCTCTCAAATTGAAATATTAAAAAGATCTCGGATGTGATTCATCACATAACACTTGGTTAGAATGTGGTGTAAGGTGAAGCAGAGAACATATATGCAAAAAACACATGAAAACATCATGGGGGCTTAAACGGCTAGAGGAAGACAAAGATACCCACTATGCTGCTGAATCGTTGAGCTGGTACTCTCTGGATCGACTGAAACAGGCCTGCACTCCACTGTCCTTCCACAAACGCTTTATCACTCCAGCCAGCTCTGCTGTCATGAAACCCTCCTCAGCGCTGCCCGCCAACACAAACAACTGCCTCGCATCATCCTGAGACACAGAGAGTACAGCAGTTTTCAATTCTTGCACACATTCAATTATCATTGTCCTGTTTTATTGCAACAAAAAAAAATTTTTTCTTAAATTAAGTGTATTTCAAGTGTACTATTTTTCATCAACTGCAACATTGACTATCAAAGGCAATTCATTTAATTGAACTTCCAGCTAGCATACTGACCAGTACAATTTCTCCTGTTCATTCACATTCTTGTAGTGTCTGTGAATCTACACAAGTGGGCTGTAGGTGACATGAAGGGCACCAGGCCACCAATCCTGTGACTCACCGCTCGTGCTGCGTCTCCGAAATCGATCTTAAGTCGGCCCATGGCACGAATGATGGCGATGATAGACTGAATAGTGTTGCTGTAGACAACAGCTTTGTACTGTTTGCACTCCTCCTCCGAGTAGCCTGCCTCGTGGATGATTCTATGTAGAGAGATATGAGTAACCAATAAATCATAGTCAGACTAAAACTGAAGTCTAATTAGATTAGAAAATGAAAACGAGTTACTTACTTCATTTGTTTGACTATTGTACTCTTCCCAGACTCTCCAGCACCTGTCAAAGAGATAGTTGCGTAAGAGATAGCTTACGTCTACAAACAAAACAAGAAGTGCAAGCGTCTAGACATAGTGAATTTCAAGAACAACAGTGGCTTAATGAAACTCGTATGAGCCCCACAAGACAGAAAATGAAAATAAAAAAGATGCAAAAGCCTGACAGTTTCATCTTGACGCTTTGTTTCCGAGGGGCCCCCCCTGAATTTTTAAAACCCTGTCGAGCGATGTAGACATGATCCTGAAAATACGAGATCTAAGACAGTGAACATTGTTGTACATAGTTGTTCTAACACTTTCATTATTTCATTATTGCCTATGAATATTTCATTGACTTCTCAGAGTGGTGCTTGAAGGAAAAACATTTCTCACATTTACTCCCTGGTGTCATTCCACGCAACTACAGCTTTCTATCTTCAGTGATGTAGTTTCAAAGAATGTTTATGGAGTCGGGACAGTCGCAATCTCCATCCTCTTTCATTGTATGAAAAAAAGCAGCATGAACATTGTGCTAAACTTCTCCTTTTATGGTTTATAGAAGAAAGAAGGCCATACGGCTTGACATGAGAGTGAATAAATAAAATGCTGAGTAGATAAAATCATCAGACCACACCTGCTGGTTCAGTTCCGTGTATGTTTACAAATGTGCACTGCTGGTAAACTCTGTCAGCCTTCTACTGCTGCATTGATTGGTTCAATAATGGCTCCACTTATAAAATCCCATTTAACCTGCTTATCTACTGGGATATCGTTACCTAGCACAGAGACCGGAAACTCCACTGCTATGTGTGTGTTGTCTTGACCTGAACAGAAAGTTGAATGTGCGTGTCTCGCTTTGTGTCCGTCCGGCAAGCGGGAGAGCAAAAGTTTTTCACCACAGTCAAAATGTTGTAGCTTATTTGAAAGTCTAAATTCCAACAAATATGAACCGAAGCAGAATATTTCTGTAAATAAAACGAGACTTTTGGAAATGATTACATACATTATTTTTCAATACATTTTTACTTTTGTATGCTCTGGAGTTATTGGAAATGGTTGAATCAGATTAATTGGAAAATAAATTATAAGTAGCCACCACTGGAATCATGGTCCATGAATAAATGCATCTGTAATGATAGTATGTACAGTAATAATAAACATTGTCACAGTCGCAAAAAAAAAAAAAAATATTATTAGCTTTTTTTATTTTACAATATCAGTCTTTTAGCATTACACTGCATAAAAATAATAATAGGCATTATATTATTATTATTATTATTATTATTATTATTTCGTCGTAACATTGAAGTAGGCTATTATTGATAACAGCAAGGCTATAGACTGGATGACAGCAGTTGTTGTATTGGAAGTGTCTACCCGGCTTTTTTCCAAACAGCAATTTTAGCTTCGCAATAGAATATAAAAACAACTAGAACAAAAGATCCTAGACGACAGTTACGTGCATCTTTAACCATTGGGGAAAAAAACGCAAAAGCAGAAATTATACGCGGTCTGTGTATAATGGCGGATTTGTGTTATTTATCTTATTATCTTATCTCATCTTAAAATTATCTCAGTTTAAAAAGAAAACATTTTAGATTTTAATTCAGCTTTATGGAAAAAATAAGGTATTTCCACCCTTATGTGTTTTGCTCCCTGTTATCAGTGTGTAAAATCAGCTCCTGCCATGGAAAACAAAACAGATGTTTCATTTCTATCCAACTGTTTTTAAAAGCCAAAACATTATTACACCTGTAATGCAAGAATTACGACAGGTTGTGGCGGAATATTAAACCACTCAATCGGAAAACAGAGGTGGTATGTTTTTATAACAAGAAACTGTGTGAGCAGTGCTGGAAACAGCCCTTCAGGGCTAGAGCAACCTGGGAGAGATCTTAATAAAGCAACGGACAAACCCAGAGAAACGTGCCACTAGAGGAACAAGGTGCGAGCCAGTTTCTATTCGTGAAAATGAACTGTGAAGGAGCTGTGAGCCATGGCACAATTACACTCATCTAGCTTTTGTCTGTTTGACGCATAGCCGAGTCCGGACTCTTATCACACTGCCATAGAAACCAGGCCTGTTTCTGAGGACATGCTGCCAAACAGGGCCCAGATACCTCATATGCATGCCTTTCCAGTAATGCATGATAATCCCTATTTGTCATAGTAACTTGCTCTTGGCTTCCTGCTGATTGTATGCAAAAAGCTTGTGCCAATTTACTGTGGCAGATAAACCTCTTCTCTCTGATCGTTGTTTCTGGCGGCCCATGTTGTGTGGTCAAAGGTCTGGATGTAAATATGCAGTGTAAATTGTTAGAACTGTAATGATTTGTTGACATAACCATCTAGTATGAAACAAAAAAAGGGTGTACATTTAAGTCAGTCGTAAATTAGTAATTTATTTACAGTAGAAGATTTAAGCTGTGCTTTTTGACAACATCAAGATTCCAAATGGGAGAAATCATAAGATAAAGCTTCACTTAGTTTGCCGTTTAGCTGCATGGTAGTAAAAAATGACTACAGCTCCAAAATGAGATCGTTTATGAGAAAATGTCAACATTCGACAAAACAGCTGATTAATCTGCCTGGCTGATAATTCACTGCATCTTTTGTGGACTGAGCGAACCAAGCAGTTCCTCACGAGAGAACACACACCATGGACACACTTGAACACCTTGTACAACTTACAAATTAGGTCAGAGTTTTGGGACGCGGTGAGCAGACCTGCTGATACGACTGCTGGAGCGTGATAAACAAATGTCAACAGATGCTGGAATTTCTTTGGATTAAACCATTTCCTTCTATGGTGTATCTCACAAAGTAGTTTTTAGGTTATATTTCACCCTAAAATTATTTTGAATTAAAAATCATTTTTTGCCTGTTATAGATCCCATTCAAATATCTTAATAAATACAAATTTATACATTTATATTGCCTTGGAAACTAGGGATGCATCATAAATATCGCCTGATATTTAATGCGCATCTTACCGCTGATTACAGAACCAAAGATGCGCATTAAATATCGGGCAATATTTATCATGCATCCCTATTGGAAACTATTTGTATTGTGAAAAGCATTCAAATACCTTTTTTTTTCACAACATAGTAATTATATGTCTGATTAATTAATAGACAAATAAGCAGACTTGCAAATACCAAGAAATATGTATTATTTCTGACATTTCAAAAATGACAATAGTGCATCTATCTCCTACATTTGTATGAATTTCTACGGTTGAACCCAAAAGAAGATATTTTGAAGAGTACTGGTAAATAAACAGTTGCTGGTAGCCACTGACATCCATAGATTTGTTTTTCCATACAGGTTTGGAACAACGTGAGGGTGAGCTATCGCTTTAATATATGAGGGGGAACCTCTGACACCATGACTACTTCTTTCTGGACTTTCAAGGATGCCTCTACCCATTTTTGTACAGTTAGCAATTGATAACAGACTTGCATCACTGCCCTATCTGTGAAACACAACTCCAGGGTGTCTCAATACACTGACACCATGTGACAACTTTAATGCAATGCTTTGTCGCACTGCCCGGTCTTAGATTACAGCAAACACACGCTCCGTATTACATTACACACTTTAAGCCCTTCCAATGAACCTCATACGCAGATACATTTTCACGTCTTGTTTTTGCAGGTGAGATCTGTTAGCATTTCAGAATATTCACTAGCAAATTCATAAAGATGACGTGTGTAATTTGTAGTGTAGTAATATGCATTGCTAAGAAATTCGTTTGGACAACTTTAAAGGCAATTTTCTCAATATTTTTTCTTTTTTTTTCCAACCTTAGATTCCAGATTTTCAAATAGGCCAAATATTGTCCCATCCTAACAAACCATACATCAATGGAAAGCTTAGTTATTTTGCTTTTTGAGACTTAAGACTGGTTTCGTGGTCCAGGATCACACATATATGCATCTTTTAAGTGAATTTTTTTTTTTTTGATGCAGATTGTGCCTGTAAATTTATTTACTAATCAGCAAGGTAAAATTATTTTCCTGGCAGACACATATGAGAAAATTGCAAAAACTTATGTCATAATCTTGGTAGCATCAGTAAAAAGGGGATGAATATAACAAACAAGAAATCAGAAATTTTGACATGTATGGAGTTTTTCTAAATGTATTACTTGAATTGTCTTATAAATGTCTTAAAAATGTATAATAACTGTATTGTTTGAATTATTGATCTTTTGTTTTGTTTTTTAGAAATGAAAATTTAACATTTGATAATACGTAAAAACTGCTTAATTTTAATGTAAAATATAAAATCATACATCTATATAAAATTCAGAATTTAACTTTTGTGAGACCAACTGAACAAAATTCTAACCAGCACCTCGTCTACTATTGGTCGAAAAACAGTTAGCCCCCCCCCCCCCCCCCCCCCCCGAACTCACGCCATTGGTTGAATCATAAGTTGACTGCTTACACAAACAGATCAGATTTGAAAGCACCACAGGGTCAATGTACAAACAGCTTACTTTTGCAGAAAAAACAAAATGAAACGGAAAGAAAATACACACTTTTCCTTTAAATGCCAAAGCACACTCTACAGTAGCTACTCTATTACTTTTAATAACAGCTCAATGTAAACATTTGACCGGGCAGCGACATAGATGAACAGACACCTGTAATTGGAAAGACTCCTTCAGAAGGAAAGAGAACAGGAATAGAGAGGCCACATTATTTTAATTATGTCTCACCACAGAGGCCTGTAGCCCAGGGGGACTTATCAATGTACCCATCCATGAGAACGCCAGCAGGAAACACAGAGCCTTGCAGATGCAAAGAGTTTATTAGATGACCCAAGATGAACAGTTTGTTCTTTTGGAGCCCAATAAAAACAAGATGTGAACTCTCATTTGAGCACGTAAACACCTAATGAGGATTAACAATCACATTTGGTATTCCCAAAACATCATCTACTGAGCTGACTCATCAAACAGCTGATGCTCACAGGAGTTGTTTGGCTTTTTCATTTGTAAACTTCTTCATTCTCTTCTGCAGGGTTTGGATTAACCTTAAAGTCAAACTGTGATGGCGTTAAACTGGATTTAAAAAAGGATGTGACTTGATTAGGTCAGGAATTGACTTAAAAGTGATTTTACAAAAACTTAGAATGCCTAAATAGGAAGTAAATCAATTTAAACTTGTAATTATAAATAGTGCATATTTACACACCGACTCCAAAATTGTTACAATCAAAATAAAGGAAGCGTGTTTTATAATATATTGATTTTTAATAGACTTTCAAAGACAGCAAATATCACAGGCCGGTATCACAGATAGGGGTGCCAATTCATTCATTTATAAATTAACAGAATTTTTTTTATTCTTGGTAAACAAATTATTTTGTATAAATCATTTTATTTGATTTTACCAATTATATTTTAAGATTAATCTCTTTTTTTTTTTTTTTTTCAATTTCTAAGAATGAGTAAATAGTCATTTATTATATTTGAAAAGTGAATAATATTTATTGTATTATATTTTAAAAGTCCTATATTTGAAAGTCATTTTTTTGATTAGCAATTTTTATGTAACAGTACAGTATAACCGTACACATTAATGAATGTGTTTATTTCCTCAGCCCTACAAAATTGTTATCAGCCGAATAGGAAATTCTTTTCAGAGTTGGAGAACGTGAACACAAAAGGACATGTCAGCCAGAAAAAAGAAAGTCATCATTCACATGCACCATGAATAAATGGTGACTGAGGCTGTCGATCACTGACATTTTTCAAAATATTTCCTTTTGTGTTTGAAGGAAAAACAAATCCAACATACGGTCATTTTTGTTTCTGTGCTGACTTTAAAAGGCATTACAATACTACACAAGTGAAAAACACTCAAATGTGTTGAAGTGCTTTGTGATGGTAATTTATTGAACTGACCCTCTGATGACATCACCGGTATGCACATCAGAGCCTCTTAAAAACCCTCAAACGGTGACGCGTCAAAAGGCCGATCTATGCTTTTGCTCACCCACACAAACAGCTACCTTATAACAGATTACACCATACACCAGCTTTGAAAAATGACCAAGATGAAAAAGCTTTTCCATGACGGATATATTCTGCACTGAACACTCTTCTTGATTCCTTGTGTTTTTCATTAAAGGAGATATTCAAGGGTATGGTGATGCTAGGGCTGTGCAATTAATCGAAAAAATGATTCGATTTCAATTTTGGCCCTAACGATTATGAAAATACAATAATCGAGATAAAATGATTATTGCACCCCATTCCGCCCCCTTTGCAGCGCTGCGTTTGTTCATGCATAAAGCCCAATTTATATAGTATATTTATTCATGTTTTTAAAAGCGTGAAAGAGAACTTGCAGTGCTCCTCAGGAAGAGATATAGCCTAAGCCCAGAGGCGGAACACAACTCGGACATGTAAAGTCATCTTATAGCTCAAAAATGTGTCAAAATGTTGCGCTTGGTGATTTTTCATATATACCTTTGTTTGCCATGTAATTAATGAACGTAAAGACTTGAGAATGAAAATATGCGTGTAATGGTCATTTGGATCTGTGCAGCTCTTAAAGTGACAGCGGGCTATGTTTTATTTTACATTTGATTATTCATTTCTGTAGGAGGTTGTACCACGCTACATGAACCTTTTCATATAAAATAAAATAAATACACATCAGAGCCAAACTGAAATGAGACATTGAATAGTATAGTGAATAAATAAAATAATAATACTGCTCGATACTTGCATAAAAAAAAACATTAAAGCACAGTTTTTCATTTGTGTCCTTTTATTCTGTTGTATTTGTCTTTGTTTTTATTTCTGACAGTTTAATTATTTTCAATAATTTTCAAGACTTTTTTTTTTTGTTTTTTTTGAAATTCCGCTGGCCTCTGTAATGTAGATGTCATAGCAACCTTAATTAAATTAAATTAAATGTATGTATTTACAGGAAACAGATATTTAGATATTGATCGCTATATTTTAAATAAATCACTCGTATAAAGTTTTGGTCATATGGCTCCCTCACAATCGTTTTAAATAATTGTGATTCCAAAATTGACCAAAATAATCTTGATTATGGTTTTTGCCATAATTGAGCAGCCCAAGGCGGTGCATCACAGTAGTGTTTCTGTGTGTAAGTGATCAAGAGAGAGATGGTCTGAGCGGTTTACATAGACATTAGTGCTGTTACATTAGGCCCAGTCAGTTTGCTTTCATCCCTGCAGCTCCACACACACACACACACCTCCGCTGAGACCAGCTGTCCAGCAATCAGTTGGGTTATCACACACAAGCTTCAGGTTATGATCCGCAAAACACCACACCCTGATCTCTATGGTGCACAAACACTAGCCATTTCCTGCCGAAAGCTGCTAAAGCAACATCTACTGAAAATCAACCAAACTGGAAAAAAGAGACGGTGTCAGTGATTGACTGATACATATCAGCCAAAAAATAATAATCGGTCAACATTTAGCTAATTTGATATTTCAGCCAAAAACTGCACTCACTTTGCTTTGGAACAGAAATGTTAATTTTGTGTAAATATCCGGTGACAGCTTTGTTAATGGACTGACCTTTTGTTTTTTAAACAGTGTAATGTGTTTCTGGTTTTAGATATTTTTTGTAAACTTGAAGAAAATATTGTCTAAATAAACCAATCACATTAAATCAGATTATATATTTTAGTTTACATGTAATTGATAATGTACAGTCGGGCGATCAATACCGCAAAAGATTCCATTTGCTTATTTTGTATAAACCACCTGAAAACTAATTTCAATTATCATTAAATATTAATATTTAACTATAATTTATGTATTTGTTATAATGTGAGAAAGAATATTTAAAATAGTTCACCAGCGAATGCAAACACTGACCAATCAGTACAAAGAGCTACATGATAATTCAACTAAGGTCACCACTGAGAATCGACACTAAAAGAAAATCATATTTGCTCCACCATAAATCATTTTGAGCAAATCTGTTATGTATGTATGATAAATTACTTTCATATAAATCTACAAGATTACTGTCCAAAAAAGCCATAACAAATCTCATATCTGCCCATGAAATATATAAATTGTCTCTTTTTTTCTAATGGATTGGATTTCAAATATTACTGGATCTTGATTCTTATCACAGTTGAACCGCTTATTGAAATGCTCATATTACACCATTTTGAAGCCAAACATTCAGCACGTTGAGCGATTGCTTCATAGTGTGAGTGTTCTGGCTGTTAAACCATGTCAGGTGTCAATACACCCCAGTGTAAGACTCACGGGCTCGACTACGACCCTGTGCCTGGTACGGTTCTGTTTTAGACAAACAGATGAAGTCACCAAATCCTCCATGTGCTAGTTATTTCAGCAAACCAAAGAGGCTCCATATTTAATGCTCTTAGAGAGAGTGTGTGTGTGTGTGTGGGTTGGTTCCTTCCTTTCACCAGACTCCATTGGTGCCACTGTTATGGGTAATTTCCTAATTTGAACACATTAAGTTTGTGTGTCTGTGTGCATCTGCGTGTTGCCTGGAGACGAGTGGCAGCATTTGAGACACCATCTCGCTAGCATCTTAGTTGAAGCAGCGTGTACTGAGGTCAAGATGACTGCAGATTCAAAATAATTCAAAAGAAACATCATGAGAAACGCAAATGATGTATCTCTTGACTGGTTTAGAGTATGATATCTAGCAATCTTTTACCCTCTCGCGCTCGCTGAAGAATGGAAAACTATTATTTTGTAGCCCTTAAATACATCACAACTGCTGTTTCATAAAAAGGCTGTAAACTAATATTTTATAGCAGAACAATAATAAATTGCTCATGACAGTAAACAGTTTATGAATAAATGAGGTTTAGTGTTAGTAATTATAGACCAGGATTAAGGTTAGATAGTTGGGGTTAGAAAATAATTGATACAGATTACCAAGACTCAACACAAAAACAGTAAGGCATATATATATATATATATATATATATATATATATATATACATACATACATACATACATACATACATACACACACAATTGCATTGTACTGTGTTCTGTGTATGTTGTTTTGTACTAGTGACAGCTATATTTTCAAAAATCTGAACTTGTAACATTTACATTTATTTAATATTTGGAGGTGGATTCGATATGGGCGGAATTTAGGATTCAGTTGATGATAAAAAATTGGGGTTAGTTAGACAGTAACATTTAATGAGATTAGTTAGTTCGGGTTTGGATTAGGGTTACAGCAGTCCAGAAATCACCCACAAATACGACTCATTTAAACACGAGACTTGCCATCATCTATCATGAAGGAAGCAACAGGTCCCCATTGCCAGTCCTCTCCTATAGATGAAACCATCATCAACACAAGCAGACCCTTCAAAAAAAAAAAAAAAAAAAACTTTCCGCCCATTTAAATCTGTTTCCAGGGCATCACTTAGTGTGAACTGGTTTGTTTTGAGTGCACTGCGACAGTTTTCTATGACAGCTCTGTTACTTTGTGGCCATTGAACCTACTGGGACGACCAGTAATTCCTTCTGACTGTTTCACTTATTATATTTCTGAACAAAGTGAAATGTTGACCATCTCGACAGTTATAAAGGATATAAAGCAATATAAAGATATCAAAACTATAAAAGTAACATCCCGAGTGCTGACGGGTTGAGTAGTGTAACGTTAGCCTAACGGGTGGGCATCAAAATACTTACCATTACCGCACAACCAAACTTTCCGTTACTTTTTAAATGGTAACTACAGCGTAATACAGTTTAAGTGACTGTGTAATGCAGTTGCAACCAAGAAACGAGACCGTTTAGGCCTCTCGTATGTGTTGAACTGTGTCTTACCGAGCAGCAGGAGTTTGACCTCTCTGGCCGCTTTCTCTCCGTCGTCTCTCAGGTTTCTGTCGATCATTTTACTCCTCTCCACCGCCGCCTTATCCTCCGTGCTTAACGTGCAGCCCATCCTCGCGACGATCCGAACCGTTTAAATCTCACGCGCAGTACTCAGCATGCACCAGCTCTCTCCGGAAAACCACACGCCCTTCTTTAAAAAAGAAAACCAAGAGCCGAGGGCGAAAGGGGGTCTTTAAAATCTGAAAAATCTGAGGATGAGGTCTGGCACTTGCCTTGTTTGATCCAGACGGTTTCTTTTGCCGCCGTTATTTCACCGTAAATCCCTTCAAAGGGATGAATAAAGGTCCGTAAACGCGTAGCGATCCGCTCCCCAGCGCGTCAGTCCTCTTTCACGAGCTCGCGCTGCTTCCTGTTCGCGTGCATGCAGGCGCGTTCACGTGTGTGCGAGGCGTTCGGTCGAGACGGGGACGCGCGCTTTGCCTCAGCATCAGCAGTAAAAGGACATGAATGATGGAGGACGCTGGTGGAGCTGGCATCTCTTGATGCCAATGAACTGCTGCTTTGCTCTTCTCATGTCCAGTGTCAAACAGACTGACAGGATGAATGGGAGCTTGCTCTTGAATGATTGTTGTGGGGTTCAATCTTATAATGTAAGATTACAATGCAAGGAGTTGTACAACTTAAATATTGTTGGATTCGTGTACTTAAGTAAATATCTTGGGTGAATTTATGTTAAGCTGTCCTAATGGCCGAAAAAAACAGCCATAACTGTTAGTTAGCCTACTTGTTTCGATTAAAATATCAAAGCGATAGATTTCTTAAATAGTTTCTAGCCAAACCCTATAAAGCCTGTTATATTTGATAAATTAATTTCTAAGGCCTCTAAATGATCAGAATGATCAAAACTTGCCAAAAAACGGCTACTAAATGCCTTCTGATTGATAGTTTCTACATGCATTCTAGAAAGTGTATGCATCAAATATAAAACACTAGGTTTTTGATTAGTGTTTCTATGTACATCTCCTCTTCATTTTATTGCATTACTTTTCATTTTCTTTTTTTGGCTACAAAAACTTTAATGTTCACTTTGCTCAGTTTGAATGAATAAAAAGGATTGGATGAATAAAGGTTTTTAATTTTCTTCTTGAGTAGCTCAATATTTTCCTATATCATACTCTATGGGCCATAAAAGCCTGATATATCAAATATGATACAAAACTTAAAACAAATATGCAAACTTTTGTTTTGTTTTTCATTTTTTTTATATTTTATTTATTTATTTTGAAGATTCAGTGAACTGTTCCATTTCAGAGTATCTGTAAGAGTTAAATCATTAACAGCGCATAAACACTCATCAAACACAATAACAATAACACAACACAAGAGTTACTCAAAAAGGGTAACGTAAAGTAAACATGGCATCTAAATCAACAACAACAGTGTAAATAAAAGCGGAAAGTAGTCAAACAATCAAGCCATATTAATTATTCATGCTCCAGTGCATGCAGGGACGAAGGTAAAGGAGACCAAATCAAAAAACCCTTTTTTGAAGGGCTCTTTGAGTTAACACATTTAAACTTACATCCTCATATTTTGTTTTCTCTGGGTTTTTTTTTTTTTTGGATATGCCATTAAGGTAGCTCTTTCAGGTAACAACTGCACATGCTGACTTTTGTTTCCTGGATATTCTTTTTTCTATTCTATTCTTTTCTATTCCATTGTCATCCTAGCATTTGCAGAAAGAGCTTCAAAAATCATTACACTGTCACTCCTATGCTGTGGATCAGCCTTTTAATATACGAGCATGACTGAGGTTAAAGCAGATAAATTAGGCAGTGACCACAGACCTTACAGTTGTTTTGGGCCAGGAAAACACATCTGCTTTGAGTGAGCATTTGCATTGGATCTCAAAGGGTTACAGCACTGTAACCACACATTTACATATCATATGAGGGTATTACAGCTTGTATGCAAAGTATGTGACTGTCTGACAACAGTTCTACAGTTCAGCAAGGACATGTGCAAGGCGATAAGACAAAATAAAAATAACGTGTTTGTCAAAACTTTGGAACCGGACATAATCTGTTATTTAGAGAGTTGACCTTTCGTCCCCTTGGAATTATAAGGTTCTATCTGCGTTCTGAGTAGTTTTGAGATATTGAGCTTTAAAGTTTTTGTGTTCCACAGACTTCTGTTGATGGAACCTTTTTGTTTTTTCAATAAAAAATCCCAGAATGTACACAACTTATAATAAAACATCACATAATGTAAATAAATTGTCACAGAATAAGAATATGTGAATAACTCAATTTTGACAAAAATGTCAGATAGAACCATATAATTCCAAGGGGACGCTTTACATTTTTGGTAGCTTCTGTCAATATAGCCATCATATGCCACAAAATGCCCCATTTTTTAATTTAATTTTAATTTATTTTTATTATTTTTATTTTTATTTTGTCTATCATAAATCAAATATATTAATAAATTTACTATATTTGGCAATGTTAAGCAGAAATCTGGTAACACTTTACAATAAGCTTTCATTTGTTGTTATAAGTTAACATGAACTAACAATGAACGGTACTTCTACAGCATTTTTTACATTTTTTAAAACCAGTTTTAAAATCTTACACCAATACACTAACTTGAACACTAACATGAACACAAAGAATACAGTTGTATTTTTATTAACTAATATTGTCAAATATTAAGAAATGTTTCACAAATATTGTAAATTGACAACACTAACAAAAAAAGACCTTGTTTAAAAGTGTTAACTATATATATATATATATATATATATATATATATTATTGAAAACTTAACAATGGTGACAGCCAACAAATTTAGTTTTATTTAATATATATATATATATATATATATATATATATATATATATATATATATATATATATATATATATATATATATATATATATATATATATATATATATATATATAATGTTGCTACACATGCTGAGAAGTTAAACTCTTAGTGATAATAGCTCTGTGGACATTAACAGTTATTCTATAAATATTTAAACATTAATGTAATACAGACACAGATAGTCATTGTCATTCTGAAAATTGCAATAATTCCTGTCACGGTTTAATGTGACGTCACGGTAAAGCCCTAACAAAATTAGCCAATAACCATTAATACGTTTTTCACAAATACCTGAACACTGCCCTCTAGTGCCCTATAGATATGAATGTGCGTTAATTAGCAGACGTATAGATTGCATGGAGCGCGTATGAAATGAGTGAAGTATTTTGCACAATTTAGAAACAGAGAAAGGAAAATGTTTGCTTATATTCGTATTTAGATGTATGCGTTTTATATTCATTTTCTCCAATGCAACTTAGTCAATTCAAGCTGTCCGTTTTTACTAGTAGCCTTTGCCTGTACCCTGAAAGGACCCCACGAAGCCCACAGGTAACTACAGTTATAGTGTCTCAATCCACTCTGACAGCCGTGTCATGAGACATCATCACACCACAGACGTACAGACCCATGAACACTAGAGGACAGTACAAACTAAAACTTCATTCTGATAAAAACATTACTACTCAGATAACTCTGAAATAGAACTCTCTTTTATAACACACACACAGAGAGAGAGAGAGAGAGAGAGGGAGATGTGAAATGTACTCCCATAATGCAGGGCAGCAATAACAACCGTTGAACTTTTTATTGATTTACTGTGTGATATGTCCATTATCTATAGATAGCTACCTCCACAGCTGCTTGTAAATATAATATTATTTTAAATGTCAGGAAAGGAGCATGTTTGTCATATATATTGCATAATATGAAGTGCTCGATTCTGATTGGTTAGTTTGATGCATTCAGTGGTCTGATATTCTATTCCATTTTTATTGTCATTTTTCCTCCCTCATGGTTGTCCGGGGTTGATTCTGATTGGTCAGTTGGAGTATTCACTGATCTGATCTATTCTGTTCAATTCTATTCTAAATTACACACAAACACATAGTTACCTATGCATATATGAGAGTGTGTGAAATGCTTTATTCTGATTGCTTAATTGCATATAAAATTTTATTTCTATTTCTATCTATTTTTTAATTATTCTGTTCAAATATTATAACATAATGCTCAAAAGTAAATTAAACGCAACATTTAATAAATAGTCTATTAGGTAATGATAGAATCCATTGCATTTGCATTTATTAGTGTTATATTTAATGTTGAAAGAACTCATTTTTTATATATATATTTATTTTTTTCGAGTCTCCCAGGTCTTTTCGAAGTCGATTAGATACTTCAAAGTCACTCTTGAGTCTTGTGTTAAAGCTCAGTCAGCTCTCTTCTGATAGCGACTTTGGCCTTGGCTGCTGAATGCCCGCTCCCCGCCCCGCAGCGCGTTATCGCGCTCAGATAACTCCGTCTTAACAAGGGTCTCCGGGTGTGATAGGCAGCAGTCCAGACCTAAACCTCCTCCTCTGCAACCTTCGGTCGCTGGAACTTACATAAGTCCCAGGACGTCCTCGTGCTCGCACCTGACGCGCCTCCGCTCGGTGTTGGTTCAGGCTGCTGCTCGCCATCATGACCTGCTGTGATCTGAAATGCGGGCTCATCACAGGGACCGTGCTGGGCGCCTTGATCGCCGTGCTGGGCGGGATTCTCATCCCTGTGGGCAACGATTTCATTGAAAACACTGTGCACAAGGTAAGTCAAGTCGACGTGTTTTCATATCAATATTCGGCGCACATGCATGTGCAGATCCCCCAGAAACCTATGTACATGATGAAGTTTTAAATATTATGTATAATTTAGAAACTAAATTATTCTACACTGTTAATTATTTGACTGTAAATTTACAATAAATTGCAGGTTAATAATTGCATGACTTTCACAGTAAGTTACTGTAACATTTTTACAGTAATTTATTGTGAAATGACAGCTGTATACTGTGACTTCACAGTAGTTATGAAATCGCATTACTGTGATTTAGCGGTAAGCTGCTGTAGAATTAATGTATTTAACTGTGAAATTAGTTAGTGTCTATCTATTACTGTAATTTAGCAGCAAGCAGCTGTAGAATTCATGTATTTAACTTTGAAATTAGTTAGTGTCTATCTATTACTGTAATTTAGCAGCAAGCAGCTGTAGAATTCATGTATTTAACTTTGAAATTAGTTAGTGTCTATCTATTACTGTAATTTAGCAGCAAGCAGCTGTAGAATTCATGTATTTAACTTTGAAATTAGTTAGTGTCTATCTATTACTGTATTTTAGCAGTAAGCAGCTGTAGAATTACTGTACATAACTGTGAATGTCTATCTATTACTGTGATTTAGCATAAATGATGGACCAAACAAAACTGATAAAAACAGTGACATAACTTTTATTTTTTAGAAGTAAAATACAATTTAATTACATGAATAAAACACTGGGCAACAGGGATTGACACTGGGTAACAGGAATGTGTGTCAAAAGAGAAAGAAGGAGACAGAGAAGAGAGAGTGAGGGAGAGAGATGTAAGAAAAGACAAAAAGGTGGGAATAGAGAGGGTCGCAGGTGTCTCGCTCCTTCCCTCGCAGCTGGCACCTGCATAGTGTGGGTTCTATCCACTATATACAAAAGATAAGAAAGACAAAAAGTTTAAGTTACTCTGTGGTGGACTGACTCCCTGTAAGTATGGTGCTCGCATTGTAACACTAATCCTAAAATGTCTACAATTTAAGTAATTTCAACTATTAAAAAAAAATTATGTGAATAGTACTCTCAATTAATATTAAATCAACAAACCAGGACTCTAATCACTCCTGTTACTTTTACCCAGTCCTATTATTTTTAACGTGAGTAACAGGACTGAAAGTAACATGATTGAGGTTAAAAGGTTAGTTCACCCAAAAATGAAAATTCTGTCAGTAATTACAGAGCACAAATTAAGATATTTTTGATGAAATCTGAGAGCTGGATCACTCCTCCATCGGCTTCTAAGGGTTTGAAACTTGCTGGCCCAGAAAAATGTATTAAAGACATCTTTAATATAGTCCAAGTGACTCCAGTAGCTCAATCTTAAGTTTATAAAGCGACGAGAATACTTTGTGCGTAAAAAAAAACAACTTTATTCCACAATTCATTTCCTTCTCTGTGGGCCTTGAGTTTTTTCATGTAGTATAACAGCGTACACAACATGTAAATAGGAAAATGTTGGCGTTATTATTTCACTTATTGGGAGCAGTATGCTAGCTGGAGCCGTTTACCTCAAGTCTTTGTGCTAAGCTAGGCTAGCGGTGGGTGCCTCAGACAGACTTACGGCAAGCACGGAGATGAGAAGGGTATGTATAGACTTATCTAACTCTGGGGGATACGGGGAATAAGATAAAGTCACAAAAAGTCAGCGTGTTCCTTTGTGTGTTTCATTAGTCCGTTCTTAAATTGGAACACAGCTTACATTAGATTGACATCCATTCGAAGTCAATGAGCTTCCTGATAAGAGTGCAGACTTGCTGGTTCATGTGACCTCTCTGCCTCTTAGATTTTGTGCCCGTCTCTGGGTTGATGCCCAAGAAGCACCTACAAACAAAAAGACAGAAGAAACCTGTTAGTTTAATTCAAGTGTGATGAAAAAGATGTCAGTTCCCAGTCACCACCTTCAGTGGGTCACTGCTTTTGCAGTACAGAGTCAAACTAAAGTTAGCTCAGTTTAAACAAAGGTGTAATTCAGGTGTAAGTACTGTAATTCAGAAAAAAATGCATGGAACTGAACTGAAAAACATTTCCATCACAAACACAGTCAAGAATAGACCTTCACCAAAGTAGAGGTGTGTGATTTACCTAGGCAAAGCATTCGCACACAACAATTTACATAATTTACATGTTCCGTTTGCAGAGGATGGAGTAAGAGCCTGTTGCCTGTCCATCTCCCTATGGCTGTTTCTACTTGTACTCTTCCTCCTAGAATTATTACCCGTTCACAGATGATGTGATAAACATTTAATTTCTTATATCTTTTTCACAATAAAGCACCCAGTTTTCTAGTTGTTTCTGACTTTTTTTAAGCTTTGTCTCTGGTCTAATCTGGTCTGGTCTCCAGCACAGACACACAAATTAAGGCCCCGTCCACACTACTGCGTTTTCGTTTAGAAACGGAGAATTAAAACGAATACGATCTCCGTCCACACTTTAAAATGAACAGTGTGTAGTGTAGCTAGAAAGCTACATCACCACCCTGTAGGCTACTGGAAACTAAACTATACGGTTTGTATTTAAGTTGTATATACAAACACCATTACCAGATGATGATTAAAAGACAATAATTACAAACGTATATCCTACAGATACGAATCACTGCAATTACTTTGGACTGTCTAGTTATAACCAACATTAATGTACTGGCAAAACACAGATAAGTGCACATTGGTCTAACAGCGGGAAAACTGCCGCGCAAAACATTTATTTTGGCAGTGGAAAATTCCAGAGACAAGATAATTAAAAAAAATACATGGACATGCGCACTTCATTTTTCTGTTGACGAGAAAGACAACGGTTGCTCCGTTTCACACACACAGAAGGGAAGAAAATTATAAAGTTACTAATTTGAGATGAATTTAATCCACCTTTGCCCAAATCCACAAACACCATAATTTATCTAGTTGATAATAACTGTCATAATACCCACATTAAGGCCACATCTTACCTTATAACTTTATTTATCGTCGGTCAATGTAGAAAATGCTGTGGTAAAAGAGAGAACGCTGTTAGAGTAACTAAGATAAGCTTTAAGTAAAGCTAAAGTTAAATGTTCGACAGTGTATCTAATCAGACATCTCAACACGGTTAAGTTAACTTAATACGGTATAATTAACACTACAACCAACGTCTTTTCATTCAAATTTGCGCGCTTAAATGTCGATGCAAGTCTGCTCCAGCTAAGTTACAAAAACATGACAACAGAACCTACAACTAACGCTAATTTGGTTCATACTTTTAAATTACATGCACTATCATATAAAAAACATCAAATTGATAAAGTTTGACATTTAAACACTTACCGCTGTCTGAATCCACCGAATGAGACCACGTAGATCAGAGAGCTCTGATGACGCTGCCGCAGTTGCCACTCAAAAAAGATGGCATTCACAGTAGTTTCTTGTAAAAGCCCCGCGCCTGCATTATTTTCACAGTAAAAGTCTAAATACGGTATTATATTGTGAATTATCACAGTTAAAGCCTGTGAAGTGGTAATGATGTAATTAACTGTGAAATATTACAGTTATATCTTGTGAAATCCTGGAAAAATTTTACAGTGTAGGATACAATGTACTATAAATGATGTAGGAGATTAAATAAAAAGGGGTTTATGGGTCAAGGGTTTTTTCATAAATGTGTGGTTGGAGCCAGTCTTATTGATTGATTTGAATTTCACATCTGCTCTTTAATCAACTTTTTATTTATTATGTTTAAATTACGCTGAAAAGCCATTAAATAGCTTTTATTTTTAATAAAATGTGTATCTTAGATAGTATTTTATATTTAATGCATTTAAACAGCAGGTTCTTGACTTACATCATGGTGTCAAGGTCTACGACTGTGTGCATTAAATGAGATATATTTCTATATTTAGGCAAAAAAAAAAATGTCCGGTAACATTATTGTAGATACATTATTCACTAGTTCGTGACGAACTGCCCCGGCCTGCCACATTTTGAATTATAGCCTACCCAAGTACACAATGTAATATAAAAGTGTATAGAGTATCTGACCCTATGTTTTGTGTCTCTAAAGGAAACAGTGTTGGAAAACGGGACCTTAGCATTTGACACCTGGACGTCGGTAGACATTTCAATATACAGGCAGTTTTGGCTGTTTGACGTGCAGAACGCTGACGATGTTGTAAAACAAGGGGCCAAACCTGTGCTAGTGCAGAAAGGACCATACACATACAGGTAAGACTTGCTATAGAAATAGATTTCCGATCAATACTCGCGTAAACAAACCATTCCTCTGTATCTCTCAAAGGTAGAGAAAAATTCACTCTTTATAATTTACTCAAGAGCATCCATATCTCTTGAGCTACCTGAAATAACGCAGAGAGAATTCTGTTATGTTCTAAAACAATATAAATAGCAGTTTACTGAACCATGTATACTTTTGCATGTTTTATTTATTTATTGATAATTTCTTGGTCTTTTATCTATTTTTGTTTATTTATATATATATATATTTATATATATATATATATATATATATATATATATATATATATATATATATATATATATATATATATATATATATATATAAATAATGTATGTAGAACTATTTGTATTACTTTTATATTACATTAGGGGCATCAGTTGACTTAATTACCAAGGATACAAATACTTAATATAAGTTATTCATAATCTACTTGGCATGAAATTTCTGTTATACATTCTTAAAGTATGGCTTTTGTTCAGCTGTATAGTAAAATGACCAGTAAAACACCACCTAACCTTCATTTTCATGGCAATTTTAAGCCACTAAATGGTCTTAATGTATTTCTTAGTGGTTTAATATACTCCCATGCTCTCTGTTGTCCTCTAGGACGCGTTTTATCCCCAAAAAAGATATCACCTTCTATGATAACTACACTGTGTCCTTTGTGCTGCCGGCGGGTGCCATCTTTGAGCCTAGTATGTCAGTAGGCACAGAGGAGGACACATTCACATCGCTCAATCTAGCTGTAGCGGTATGTATCATGACAACCATCTCTTGCCATCTTTCTCTGTCCTCCTTTTCATCTGTTTTCTTCCCTTGTTCTCCATGCCTTGTTATTGTGATGCATGGCTATCGGTTAAATAAATGTTCAAATGAATTGCATGTTCATATATAATAAAATAGAAAATATTTATTTTAAATTGTAATAATATTTCACTATATCACTGTTTTGCTGTATTTTCAAATAAATGCAGCCTTGGTGAGAAAACATGAAAAATCATACCAATCCCAACATGTTGAACGATAGTGTCAGTGTGGGTATAATAAAATAAATACATGAAGTCTTAATTTTTGCTCACGTGCCTAAGACTGCTGACCCCTCATATTGATTACATTGCTTCACATTGGTTGTCAACTGTGAAGAAAATCAGATAAAGTTTATCATATCATCAATAAAATGTTGATATCTGCGATTATCTGTCTAGAGTCAGCACAGCACTTATGTTATTATGTAACCAACAATGCTGCACAGTCTTCACCTTTGTAAATGATTATATTCTTAATCACTGGTGATGTTTAGTCATACGTGCTGTAGAAGTAATAAATGCAAAGGAATTTTATTTTCATTAGGCAGGTGAATTTATGACAGGTTATGGTTTCATACTTGTGCTTGATCAACTTGAACTTTATTTTCTTCTCTTCCAGGGTGTTTACAGTTTAATGCCTCATTTTATTGCAAACATTCTCATCCAAAGCTCCAGATCCACACTCTTCCAGAAAACGACTGTTAAGGAATTGTTGTGGGGCTACCACGACCTAATGCTGAACAGCACACTTGGAGTTTTTTATCCAGTAAGGTTGCTAACACTTGATGGCGTTCACTTAATAAAACATATTTATAGCTTCATGATTGATAATGCAGACAAACAAACGCAGTTTTTATTACAAATAAGAAGACCTGCAATACAACATATGCACATATCTAAGTTTGTGTGTAATAACAAGAATGTAAGGTGTAAGAATATTTAAAGGAATAGTTCACCCAGAAATGAAATTTGTCGAATAGTTAATAATCGTCAGGCCTCGAAGATGTAAAGGAGTTTGTTTCTTCATTGGAACGGATTTGAAAAAATTTATCATTATATGGTTTGCTCACCAATGGAGTGAATGGGTGCCGTCAGAATGAGAGTCCAAACAGCTGATAAAAACATCACAGTAATCCACAAGTAATTCACACAAATCCAGCCAACCAATTTCACTTGTCTTGTGAAGTGAAAAGCTGCATGTTTGTACTAAACAAATCCATCATTGAGGTGTCTTAACATTAAACTGTTGCTTCTAGCCAAAATATGAGTCCATAATCCATAATAACGCTTCCTCCAGTGAAAAAGTCACTTGTAAACAGTGCTTCATCTAAGCATATTTCTCTCCTGATTCAGATGATTAGGCTTTTTTACTGGAAGTAGAATTGTTAATATGGACAGATGACTTTTAAATTTTAATGCTGAATTTGGTATGTATTTCTTGCATCACACAACAATAATTGATTGACTGGAGTGGTGTGGATTATTGTGATGTTTATATAAGCTGTTTAGACTCTCATTCTGATGGCACCCATTCACCGCTGTTACTAGTCCATTGTGGAGCAAGAAATGTAATGCTAAATTTCTCCAAATATGTTCAGATGAAGGAACAAACATTTACATCTTGGGTAGCCTTAGAGTGAGTACACTTGTGAGTACAAGTTTTTGTTTTGAGTGGAATGTAAGTAAGTAGGTACATTTTATTTTTAAAGCACGTTTAAATTCATCTTACACGGATCATAGTTTAATGAAAGCTGGTTATAGATTAGCCTTGAAGCTAATCCATAAAATGTCTCTTTCGTCTGAATGTCTTTAAATAATAATAAAAACATGCTTATGTTTCCAGTTATGTTTCCCCATTTGTTGTGTTATTTATGCTCTAACATTCAGAGAAAATCTTACCTCCGTTTTTTTCTTTTAGTACAATGGCACATTGGATGGACCGTACACTGTATCCACAGGCAAAGATGACATCAAAAAGGTAGCCACGATTGAACGCTGGCAGGGTGAAACGTGAGTATATGTTCCAATTGGTGTAAAATGAAACATTTATAGAAATCTTCGGGTTGTAGATGGGTTTGTAGTTCTCTAAAAGAAAAAAACGACCCAGACCTTAAATGTAGATATGGTTCATAGAGAAAAAACTGTCACTAATTTTCTTTATGTTTTAAGTAATCAATGAATCAATCACATTCATATCTTCAACACACAATCTCATTAAAAACTTGATGTTGTGCAGATCACTGAGTTACTGGAATGACCCTTATTGCAACAAGATTAACGGAACAGGCAAGTTTACCTCTTATTACATTGATATAGAAATAATTGTGACGTAATTACATTATTGTTGACATGTAAGCAAATATATACTGTAGTATGACTTCTGTCCCAATGCTACTGGCCTGAAACCTTGGCGTATGTGTCCAATAAAAACATAGTGTGCAGGTCTCAATGCTGTAAATTTTCAACTCGTTTAATTATTAATCATCTTTTGATTGTGAGCACTTCTATAAGGACACCATGTGTTCAAAATTTCTGATATAAAGGTTCAACAAATGTAAACTGTCCCACATTAATCACATTATTCAGTTTTGTTTTCATATGTTAACAGATGGTTCCTCCTTCCACCCGTTCCTGGACAAGAAAAAACCCCTGTTCTTCTTTTCTCCTGATATCTGCAGGTATTTTCAGTTTGCTTACTTTTAGGACAAAATATGAAACAAAGGATCTGCAAACATCTGATATTAGACTTTTTCTCAAAATTCATTATCTCAGAAGGCACTTTTAACTAGCTGCTCTCAAGGTGATTAGTCAAATGCTAATGCTTATCTTTCTTAAAGAAATAAATGCCATTTGTTACGGCATTCATAAATTTGATTGGATACATACATTTCAGAATCCTTTATGAGGACACTGTATATCTTGAAATGCCACTCATCAGCAATGTTCTCATAATCTATTGATAAAGTCTGTTCCATGAGGGTTCGTGGACATTCATCTCTGCGCATCTGATTAGATTTGATCTGGAATCCTGATATATGTAAGGAATAAATGACGTTGGGCCGTTTAACTATTAAAAAAGAATGCACACCCGAGGCGGTGATACATGTTACAGAAATAGTGTTCCTGTAGCTCAATTGGTAGAGAATTGTGCTATCAAGCATAGGGTTGGGGGTTTGATTCCCTGGGAACACATGATAGGTAAAAACTGATAGCCTGAATGCACTGTAAGTCGCTTTGGATAAAAGTGTCTGCTATAAATGCATAAATTGAATTGAATTTAAATGGTGTGTTTCAAATTGATGCTCTTGTTTAGATTCCAGCTATTTTAAAATAGAAAACAGTTATTTTGAATAGTAAACATTTTTACTGTAACAATTTTGCCTTGATGAGCATAAGTGATTTAAATAAATAAATCATACAGACCCCAAACTTTTTGAATGGTAGTGTATTATATCAATTATAAAACCATTTATATACTGTTTCATTTAGAAGACTGAGACTACTCAGACACTTTCTTGGGGGTCAAAAGTTGATGAAACTTTCCTTGTAACACTTACACTTGTGATAAATATTGTGCTTGTCCTCTAGGTCAATATCTGCTCAGTATAATAGCACTATTGACCTGAAGGGAATCGATGTGTATCGGTACATGCTGCCCCCTGAAGCTCTGGCCTCTCCAGTGGAGAACCCAGATAACCAGTGCTACTGTACAGACCCTGTGCTAACCAAAAACTGCACTACGGCAGGACTTCTTGACCTCACTGCCTGTAGAGGTCAGCACTTTTTGGGCCTCTTATAATGTTTAAACTGAAGTTTACTGAATGCATTATTCTTTTACATTTGATTTTTCTATTCTATATTTTTCAACAGGAGCTCCAGTGTTCCTCTCTCTACCCCACTTTCTCTTTGGCAGCAATGATCTCCTCCAAGGTGTGATCGGACTGAACCCGAACTTCGATGAGCACTCCATATTTCTGGATGTAGAACCGGTGAGGAACCCATCTGAGTTTGCATACATTTTCTTTTATTAAAAGGATGAAGCTTTAAGATAAGATAATGGCTATGCATCTTGTGTCATCTGTAGATTACAGGTTTCACTCTGAGATTTGCAAAAAGACTTCAGCTTAACATGTTGTACGGCCCGTCGGATCATATTGAGTATGTAAACCGACATCACACATTGTCATGGATGCATGTGCAATCGTTCACTTCGCGTAATTCATAAATGCACGTCCTAACATAACTTCTTGTCTGTCTTTCTCACAGAATTTTGAAAAACATCACGGAACACACAATTTTTCCTATTTTGTGGGTGAACGAGGTGAGCGCTAATGAACCATCTATTTCATTAAAGCATATAGGTCCAGTAAAAGAGCTATAATAACCTAAGTATTCACATTTATAAAAGAGGAAATATGACATGCCTTGAATATTCTTTTTTTAAATAATGAAATAATTGGCCATTGATAAAAGTTATTATTAAATAGTATGTATACCTAATTACTATATATAAAATAAATGTGTTTGTGTGTGCATATGATAAATTATTGTTGAATTAAAGAGTTTATGCTCATATAAAACATTTAGGTTGAATTAAAGAATATAAGTCCAATTAAAGAATTCATGCTCATATAAGCTTAGATTTAAATAAAGCATTTAGGTCCAGCTAAAATATGTGGGTCCACTTAATGCATATAGGTCCAAACAAAGCATCTAGGTTGAATGAAAGCATATAGATCAAAATAAAGCATTTAGGTCCCACTATAGCATTTATGTTTTTCTAAAACATTTAGGTTTAATTAAAGCATTTATGTGAAATAAAGCATTCTGGTCCAAATAAAGTATTTGCTAAAGGTCCAACTAATGCAAATTGGTCAAAATAAACCATTAAGGTCCAGCTAAGGATACGTCTAACAATAGTTTTTTACGTCCAACCAGTGATCTAAGTTAATCAAGTCAGTAAAATCATATTTAAATCCTTTTTTTAATACAGCATATAATATATATGTGTTATGTATAGTGTATGATTATATGCTGTGAGTTGTGATGGGTCCAGCATTTAAATGCAATAAGTCCAGTCTGTTATCTCAGCTTTAAATAGGTACTTTAGACCAATGGGGAGCAACAAAGTATTTTCTGTAATCTTGTATCTGATATATCAGAAGAATTATTATGGTCCATAAACAGCTAATCTATCACATGTCTGACCCAGTGTTAATTTCGTTGACTAAATATTTTCGTCATTATTTTCGTCACGAATATATTTTTGCTGACGAAAACGAAACGAAAACTAAAATAGAAGGCACTGATGGAGACTAAAACTATGACTAAATTGATTGACATTATCGTCAACGAATAAAGGACGAGACGAAAATAGACTGTGACGAAAATCAAATCAGCAGACGGCAGAGATGCGAGGAATGAGCAAAAGAACCGGCAAAACAGAACAGACTGCATGAGAGAAGAGAACCAATCAGAGCCTGACTTATTGAGACGTGAAGCGAAGGTTTTCAGTTTTTATGAGCTCCCGGGAAGTCGGCATTCGAAGAGGTGATAGGGACTTTAAGCAACAGCCTCTGGTGGAACGGCAACACCATTCTGGCGTTGTATTGCGCCTGCGCGAATTTAACTGCTACTTTGTGACGTTCTAATTTAACGGTCTACTACGGGAGAACAGCTGATTTGCCAGAGTCGCTACAACGTGAGAGGTTAGGTAAATAAATGTTATGTTTTTAGACTTATTTACATCATACAATATTAAAAACTCCTCTTCTGACAAAAGATTGTCATTTAACGCCAAAAGCAATCCTTCTCTTGCTTTTTTAAATTATATATTTTTTTGGATCTCAATAAATGAATTAATGCTGCGTTGCGCTGTTCTGTTTTACCGTTGCTTAGTGACTTTTACGTTCTTGGCTACAGCGGTGTGACGGCAAACTTCCGGTCGCTGTCGCCGTTCCATTCGCAGCTGTTGCTTAAAGTCCCTACTGTCTAAAAGAGCGACAAAATGTCCACAGCTCACTTCACGTTTGACGACGAACAAAACAAAACAAAGTGTAAAGCATGCAGAGCGCTCATTCGTGGCAAGAACACAACCAATTTGAAAAGACATTTACAGACGAGCCACCCGGAAATTTTCTCAAATGTAATTTTACAACGATGTTCTTTTGTTTATTGAGCTAAGCAAAATTGGAATAGTGCAGTGCGTAGATGTTGTAGCATTAAATATTACGAACTGAAAAGTACTGTAAAATAGCCCCTTCTTCAAGTTAGATGAGAGCACAATACTAATACGTAATATCATGATAAATACATTTGATTAATACTAATGTTTAGTATATTTTATAATGTTCTACTTGTTTACAATATCACAAATATTTCTATATTAGTCATGTGAAACATGAATGTTCACATCCTATCATTATACATACAAATCTAGCAATATTGTAGTATTTAAAACATACAATATAGCTAGACAAATGAATACCTTATAAAATCTTGTTACTTTTTTTATCCACCTAGCTGCCAACTTATTAAATATTTACTTTAAATGTATGCACTTATTGTTCAGCTCAGCTGTAAACTTTAAGGTCCTGGACCTAACTTTATTTTTCTTTTATTGATGGTCAATTGGCAGCTAGTTATTGTTTACATTATCATGACAGTGTTTGTTGCTGCATAAAAGCTTTTGAATCGAAATAAAGACACAGTTGTGTTGAAATAAAGTTGAATTTGTGTTTTATATATTTTGGTTAAGTTTGTTTCCTATACCAGCTGTAAAAAATTGTCTAGTAAATCTGTTATTGATTTTAGTCTTATTTTAGTCGACTAAAATACCAAGCAATTTTAGTCGACTAAAATACCAAGCAATTTTAGTCGACTAAAATACCAAGCAATTTTAGTCGACTAAAATAAGACTAAAATTAAAACAAATCAGATGACTAAAACTTGACTAAAACTAAAAAGAATTATAGTCAAAAGACTAAGACTAAAACTAAATTAAAATTTCGTGTCAAAATTAACACTGGTCTGACCCCTGCACCATTTGATTGCTTCACCGGAGCAGTATTAGGTGCCGCCTCACTGCTGACTGTAAGGTTTTTGTCTCTTATTTGTGTTAAGACGGCAGCGCTGGACGATGAGACGGCTGACATGTTCAAGAAAGAGCTGATTGGTCGGATGGAGTTGTTGGAAGGCTTTCAGATCGGACTCATAGTGGTTGGCTTAATCTTATTTGCCAGCTGTTTAATTGCATTGATTGTGGTATCCATGAAACCGAAGAATGCGAACTTGTTTAAATAAATAAAGGGAGGGATGCTTGGTGCTTTGCGTGTTTGATTTTTGATATCGCATTTTGTGGGAATTGTATATTGTAATTGTTATTTGCGCTCAGAGTGTCGCAATACTATTTATATAATTTATGCACTCTGCATTTTTGTGAAGCAAATTTTTTTCTTTCTGTAATTTGCTTGATATTGCATTAAGCCATACTTTAAAAGTTATCAGAGCAAATATTCTGCCATATTGTGGTCATACTGTGGTTAATTTAAATATGAAATAGTTTTGTATGTCAGAGCAAGTTCAGTAAAACAAAGAACTGTGAAACTTGGCCTCATTGTCATTTTTGGTTTTCTGGTTGTTGTCTTTTATTTTTTTTCCTTCTTCTTTTTTTTCTATTCACTTTGCGTAGTTGTTGCTTTCTACACATCTCAAATCACATATCAACTTTTGCCTTCTCATGCGTAAGAACAAGGACCAGACTGAAAAACAGGAACAGAAGAAATTCTGGAACAGATTTCCTTGTTATACCTTGTAAATCCATGTGACAAATCAGAATAGGAGGTTTTGTAGAACAAGATGCTTGTGTTGAGTGGGAAACTGGTTTGTTAGTAGGCCTGGGAGCGACCCCCTCTCCTGCTTTATTGTTTCTAAAACACAACTGGTCATCTCCGACTGCTTTGGTTGGTTTGGATTGGTTCTTTGGTTTGACCCATGGGTTTTACACAGCTTAAGGCCCAAGTGAACAACATGTAGGTTTATAATCTACCTTGGAATAAAGACTTGGTGGCAAATAATCTTACTGCTAACATAAAAATATACACAATTGTTTTTAAACAATGACATTCCAACAACTCTTCAAATAATATAAGACCATATGATGCAGTTTAAAATGGGTGCACAATATATCAGGACCAAATTGGTATTAATGAATTGGTATCAGAGGTTTTTGTTTGTATTGTACTGTATATCGACTGAAATTAGATTCATTGTGTGTGCTCATTTCATTCATTTATAATGCTGTGGTAATTAAATTTAGTGTTATATTTTTTAAATATCGCCCGTTTATCGGTCATCATCATTGTAGTTAAAGGCCATAAAGACATGGTAATATATACATATACATTTAATTGCCTAATAAAAAGTAACATAGTAATTATAATAGCTAACGTTAAATAGGCCCATATCAGCTGTCTGAATAAAGCAGAAAATTAAGTATTTAAAAAATTGTCTAAGAATATAAAAGACCGTTGGCACCTGTCCGATCTTTTCTATTCTCGCGATAATTAGGCATTATTTTGCCAGTAACCGACAACAGCTTGTGTACCTGCGTGAAGCGGCCCATAAAACTGACCGCAGCTACTCCTGTGAAAGACTGGATCTTCAGATGACACATATCGTTTCTGGTTCTTTGTAAGTTATCGAAACCACACATAAAATACCCTTCAAACACCAAAACGCACGAATTTGCTGCGCAACTGGTTGTCCTACACGGTTCCGTTCACACGGCACATAATAATAACAACCGACAGTAGGCTACGGTTGTATGTTTTTATGTTTCATATGTCAACTTCACCTTGACTTCCATTTGAGTTTAATCTGAATACTGTTCCGTAACGTTACAGATAATGAATCAATTCTCAGATTAATTTGTAAAACATGAGAGAGATTCAGTTTGTTTAATGCAGTTGTCCAGGCTTTTATCATTAATAAATATGCCTATACAAATCAAGACATTTAATAAAATAACATTAACATTCACAGGGAATACAGCATATAGCCTATTATATTAAAACATTATTAAAATAAATGTTCTTTGAAGAGGACACTAAGTGAACATGAAACGTCTGCAAAATGCAGATTCAGTCAAAAACATCTGAAGTTTGGCATTAAACAAAATCCAATTCATCCAACAAACTGTGTGAATGAAATGATGCTAATTTTGCCATAGAGAAATCTATTGCCAAACTGTGTGACTCAATTTCTCATTTGTTCTCACTATTTACAGACGCTCAAAATACAAAAAGAGATAAGTTACACAGACATAGATAAATCCAAAATCAGAAGCTGTGCAATGCTATACATCATCTAAAATGAGAGACAATCACATTATGGCTGTGCACACTGAGCAAACCACAAAACATTAACATGACATTCATTTCCAACATCAATGTGTGCCTGTATAATGATGAACCATGCGTGATCACATTCCTTTTTTGGCCTATCCCTACGTGATTTAAACACTATGGTATTCCTGGGGCTAAAGCAAATGTTCTTTACAAAATATAGACTTTAAACTTATTCATTGTGGTTCAGTATTCACTTTATTTTTCAAGACAAGAGTAGAGTGCAGCCATTTGGAACTTGAATATGTGAGGCTTCCATTGTCATTCACTTTCAATTGTCCATATTGCTGCTTGATATTAAAAACTGGGGTTTCTTATCGTATTATTTTAATGTATTGCCATGATTGTAAACACTAGTTTGAAGCACATATAGTTTTACTGTTTACTGCACTTTGTTATTCTAGTTTTTTACATTTTGCGGCTTATAAATCAGGAGTCTCACACATTCACAGAAAATAGATTACTCTTCTGTGTTGCAAAATAATGTGGATACCGTGTTAGTAAAAGAAGAAAACGTGCACATACATTTTAAACCAGTAGTTCACCTCTGAAAATTCTGTCCTAATATTCCCTCATCTCATCCTTTCTTTCAGAAATACAACAGGAGATATTTTGAAGAATGATAATGCTGCTCTTAAAACATGACCACTCTGTCGTCTTTTAAAGGCTAAAAAAGTTCCATAAGAGATGTCCATATGACTTGTGCACTATATTCAAGGTTCTCCTTGTTTGGAAGGTCACGAGGGTGAGTAAATGACAACTAAACTGTCATTTCTTTAAATTATGTGTTGTGGATTAATGATGTTTCCCAAAGCACAACACTTGGCAAAAAGACAACACTCTTTAGTGTTATGAGGTCAGAGAGCCACCTGTCTGATACAGTTTGAAACGTCTCCAAACCATCTTCTCTCCCTCTCACTTCCCATACGAACATCTGTGGTGCATCTGGGTTGATGTACTTTGGTCTAATGTGTAATCTCCAATGTCTCCAAGAAATATTATTCTAAACTGTTCAGTAACCATAAACATTTAGTTTTTTAACTAACAAACTGGAGATACTGTAAGCTCTAATCCACAAATGATTGCCTTAATTCAGGGGTATGGAAGAGTTGTAGGTTGTAGAATTGATACATTTGTTTCATTAATGG
This sequence comes from Carassius gibelio, assembly GCF_023724105.1. NCBI lineage: Eukaryota > Metazoa > Chordata > Actinopteri > Cypriniformes > Cyprinidae > Carassius > Carassius gibelio. The sequence goes on from NC_068374.1 coordinate 22,496,292, forward strand.
AAATTTTCCAAAATTGCTTGGCCTAAACATGTCATGTAAATCAAACTCGGATTGCTAGAATAAACGCATTTATAATCCCAATGTTCTGCAAGGATATTAAAGAGAACGTACAAGGTATCAATACTGAGATTTTGTGGATTTCTGTAAATTTCTTTTCACTTAGAAGCTAAATCTAATTCAAGTTTACATCTGTAAGTTAACAAAATACTCTAATGATGCATATCTAATAAGAATAAATAAAAGTTTATGTCTGTAATGTAAACTAAAGGCTGTTAAAAAAGGGATTAGCCTCTCCATATGTCCCGCCCCAACTAGGAAATAAATAAAAACAGAAAATAAACCCAGAAAAAACCTTGTCCTCATGAGCTATTTCATTGGGACTTGAAGGACATTGTATTACTTCATCATTTGTTGTGAAATGTCACATGCACATAAAATGACAACAATACTACTGGATGACAGATATGGCATCTTGTATAATGCAGCTTGAAACATAAATTGGCTTGAGTGCCTGTATGTGAGGGTGTCCCAGATTCCTCTGCTCTGGGTGTTCATGTATATAAGACTGCCGAACAGGAAGCACCTGAGATGCTTTAAGTTTGAAGAAAAACAACAAATGAGGTTCATAACACAGGAATCTTCTCCAACGTTCTCCTCCTTTATTTTCCACCGGGGTACTCTCCTGATGCATGTCTTTATTCCTTTTCATCATCTCTCTATCCATCTCCTTCCTTTTCATTATCTCTGCTTCGATCTCCTTACTTTACATTTCAACTCCTTTCCTGTAGTCAGTGGTTCCGGCGGTTCCTGCTCTTCCTGTGGTCCAGCAAGGGTTTGAGTTTACCCAGCTCGCCTCTCATGGGGCTCTGTATGTTCTGCAGACTCTGCATCTGTTTGCGTTCCTTGCAGTATTGTTGCATGGCCAGTGTCTCAGCAGGGCTGAAGGCCGACACCAGGGCTTTAGGGTGCAGTGAGGCTGCCCAGCCCCAGGGAGAATATTTATTGCTCAGAGCGCTGACCAGAGTTTCGCTCAGAATCTGGAGACGGATTTTAGCAAGTGTGCGCTTGAAGCCGTTCTCTGTGGCCAGGCAGTAATACACACCCTTATCTGAAGAATGCACTGAACGGATGAGCAAACCGTGATCGGTGGACACCACACGATCACCCAGCTTCACCTGCACACAGAGAAAAGAATGACCGGTGAATGTGTCATTTTTAAATGCTTATTAAATGCAAAAACAGATGATACGCATGGGATCCTTTTGGGTAGGGACGTGTTTGTTCTGATGAATCAATTAATTCGATTTTTTAGCAATTTAATGAACTCTATAAAAGGGGTTTCATCCATGTTTATTATATAATTTTATGTAAATCGAATTACATTTGCATAAAATATACAGTATTGTTCAAAATAATAGCAGTACAATGTGACTAACCAGAATAATCAAGGTTTTTAGTATATTTTTTATTGCTACGTGGCAAACAAGTTACCAGTAGGTTCAGTAGATTGTCAGAAAACAAACAAGACCCAGCATTCATGATATGCACGCTCTTAAGGCTGTGCAATTGGGCAATTAGTTGAAAGGGGTGTGTTCAAAAAAATAGCAGTGTCTACCTTTGACTGTACAAACTCAAAACTATTTTGTACAAACATTTTTTTTTTCTGGGATTTAGCAATCCTGTGAATCACTAAACTAATATTTAGTTGTATGACCACAGTTTTTTAAAACGGCTTGACATCTGTGTGGCATGGAGTCAACCAACTTGTGGCACCTCTCAGCTGTTATTCCACTCCATGATTCTTTAACAACATTCCACAATTCATTCACATTTCTTGGTTTTGCTTCAGAAACAGCATTTTTGATATCACCCCACAAGTTCTCAATTGGATTGAGGTCTGGAGATTGGGCTGGCCACTCCATAACATTAATTTTGTTGGTTTGGAACCAAGACTTTGCCCGTTTACTAGTGTGTTTTGGGTCATTGTCTTGTTGAAACAACCATTTCAAGGGCATGTCCTCTTCAGCATAGGGCAACATGACCTCTTCAAGTATTTTAACATATGCAAACTGATCCATGATCCCTGGTATGCGATAAATAGGCCCAACACCATAGTAGGAGAAACATGCCTATATCATGATGCTTGCACCTCCATGCTTCACTGTCTTCACTGTGTACTGTGGCTTGAATTCAGAGTTTGGGGGTCGTCTCACAAACTGCCTGTGGCCCTTGGACCCAAAAAGAACAATTTTACTCTCATCAGTCCACAAAATGTTCCTCCATTTCTCTTTAGGCCAGTTGATGTGTTCTTTGGCAAATTGTAACCTCTTCTGCACATGCCTTTTTTTTTAACAGAGGGACTTTGCGGGGGATTCTTGAAAATAGATTAGCTTCACACAGACGTCTTCTAACTGTCACAGTACTTACAGGTAACTCCAGACTGTCTTTGATCATCCTGGAGGTGATCATTGGCTGAGCCTTTGCCATTCTGGTTATTCTTCTATCCATTTTGATGGTTGTCTTCCGTTTTCTTCCACGTCTCTCTGGTTTTGCTCTCCATTTTAAGGCATTGGAGATCATTTTAGCTGAACAGCCTATCATTTTTTGCACCTCTTTATAGGTTTTCCCCTCTCTAATCAACTTTTTAATCAAAGTACGCTGTTCTTCTGAACAATGTCTTGAACGACCCATTTTCCTCAGCTTTCAAATGCATGTTCAACAAGTGTTGGCTTCATCCTTAAATAGGGGCCACCTGATTCACACCTGTTTCTTCACAAAATTGATGACCTCAGTGATTGAATGCCACACTGCTATTTTTTTGAACAGACCCCTTTCAACTAATTCAACTAATTGCCCAATTGCACAGCCTTAAGAGCGTGCATATCATGAATGCTGGGTCTCATTTGTTTTCTGAGAATCTACTGAACATACTGGTAACTTGTTTGCCACGTAGCAATAAAAAAATATACGAAAAACCTTGATTATTCTGGTTAGTCACATTGTACTGCTATTATTTTGAACAATACTGTACAAGTGTGGGAGATTATGCTTTATTTAATAATAGCACTTATAATATTGAATATTAAACTTGTAAGCCAAACCTTTAAAAGACAAAGAAGTTTTTAACATCCATTATTTTCTAATTCTTTAAGCACTGAGGGACCAATGGCAGTTTATGAGGAGTCGGTCTGTTTGATGATTACAAACGCTTGATGATATTTCATTGAAAGCATCATCCACCGATAACATGGAGCAATATACTGTGCATTAACTGTCGAGTATCAGAGTTTAATGTTGTGTAATTTTGGAAAGGGTTGTCTGACCTCTTTCCTGCGATCGTTGTCTCTCTGAATGAGCCATTTAACTGAGGCCTGTGGAGATTTGGGCTGACACTCCAGGAAGGTGGTGTTGTTTTTGACTCCATACTGAGTCATCTCCACTGCATTCCTGTAGGCTGAAACAAGACCTCAAGTTTTTCTCTCGCACAGTTAGTGCATACTAATTGTAATTGTTCTACTGCAATTCAACTGACAAGCTAACATCTGTGGATGAGGGTCATGGTGGGGTTCAAGTTCACTGAGGATGCAGTAAATTATACTCTGAAGAGTGGTGGGCCAGATTAGTGTGTAATTGGATAATTGACCCTGTACACTGGCCAGTGATGTCATACATTCAACATCTGTTTTGACATTATGCTACTTTTGTGCATACAGCTGGGATAACTCGTCCCCTCATCAAGATTGCTATTAAATAATTCTGATGAATCCAAGTGTTTAACATCTGGACGGCTGACAAAATCAGTGCCAATTGTATTCAAATGAACAGGTCTTCTAGTTCCATGACAGATTCTTTCTGAAGGAGAGAAAGAATTCGACAAACGTGAGAGGGAAATAAAAGGAAATGAGCGGTGGAGTAAAAGGGAAATGTGTGAGTCAATTAGCATTTAAGTTAAGCACCGAAATGTATTTCACTAGGAAAATACATTGTATATGTATAAAAATATGCTAGTATTGAACAACTGTCAACACATCATAAAATGACTTCGATGCATGTGCATTTAAGCATTAGCTTTGGTTGCGTTCACTTCAGTATTTGCATAATTACAAGATGACAACTTTGAGATTCTACTACGAGCAGTTTGAAAGGATCAGATTCTATGGCAACGTTCATAACGCCAAAATGGATCCATTTGTGTCAGTGTTGTTGATGAGTAAAATACTTAGTCACTAGATTGATTAACCTAACCAGACTTCATTTCTAAAATAGTTCGTCCTCACAATTAGATGGCAAAAATGCAGCACAATGTGGCAAAGCCAGTCATTTCATTATGACTTCACATGGAATTCTGTGAAAGAGCTGAAGATTTCCGTTTTCAGGTTTTGCAACTGGTTGAAGTTTGTCTCGCAGATTCACTGTGCTAACACACAGCTGCTTGGTTTGAAAGAGGCATCTGTGTGAATGCTGATTCATACAACTCTACACTGTTGACAGCAGACAATGGATGATGGCCCGCAGCCATATCACCCTGTAGCCTATGGCTGGTTGCCCACTGAAGCTAAGCAGGGATGTGCCTGGTCAGTACACTCTTCAAAATAAAGGTGCTTCATAATGCCATATAATAATTTTTTGTCTAAATGGTTCCATAAAGAACTTTTAACATCTGAAGAACCATTCTGTTTCACAAAAGGTTCATTTTTTTGTCCCAAGAAGGTTCTTCAGATTACAAAAAGGTAAGAAAGAGGTGGTTCTTTAAAGAACCTTTGACTGAATGGTTCTTTGTGGAATCAAAAATGGTTCTTCTATGGCATCGCTTGAAGAACCTTTCGAAGCACCTGTAGTTTTAAGAGTGTGCCTGGATGGGAGACCTCCTGGGAAAACTAGGTTGCTGCTGGAAGAGGTGTTAGTGAGACCAGCACGGGGTGCTCACCCTGTGGTCTGTGTGGGTCCTTTGTGGTGACGGAGACAATATAATTAAAAAAACCACAGTCCTTTGGATAAGATGTTAAACCGAGGTCCTGATTCTCTGCGGTCATTAAAACTCCCTTGGCACTTCTCATAAATTGTAGGGGTGTACCCATGTGTCCTGGCCAAATTCCCACCACTGGCACTTGTCAATCATGGCCTCCTAATAATCCCCATCCACTGAACTGACTCTATCTCTCTCTCCTCTCCACCTATAGCTGGTGTGTGGTGAGCACACTGACACCATTATACTGTGGATGATGCAGACTGGTGGTGGTTGAAGAGAGACCCCATCATATGATTGTAAATTGCTTTTGGTGTACAGCAATACAAAATAAAGCACTATATATATATATATATATATATATATATATATATATATATATATATATATATATATGCTTCATTCATTTGCAATTGTGAGATATAAAGTCTCATTATGAGATATAAAGTTGCAATGACTTTAAATTCAATAAATGTAAACAAGCTTTTTAAACTGCCAGTCACAAAACTGCTTACTGAAATCTTAATTAAATTCTCTCAGTACATAACCTTGGGACTTTTTCTTTTGCCTATCCCAAGTGTTGACATGCAGGTACTCATTACCTTTTAGATTGAACCCTCTGCACTGAGTCAGTGGATTCCCATGCATAATATCCTGCCTTCTGTTTCTCCTGGAAAAATATTTGCATATGATTAATCCAACATATTTTCATATGCAGGTGCATCTCAAAAAATTTGAGCATCATGGAAAAGTTTTTATTTTTGTGATTGAATTCAACGAAACAAACTTTCTTATATTTTAGATTCATTGCACACAATCTGAAATGTTTCAAGAGTTTTTTGTTATAATTCTGATGGATATGACTTATTCAGTCTCTCAACAAAAAAAAATTGAATCTTTCCTCAAAGATCAATCAAAAAAGATTTACAAAAAAAGAAATGTCTATGATCTCCACAGCAATTTTAATTAGGCACTCAATACCTTGTATGTAGGGGCTCCTTTTGCACAAATTACTGCTTCAGTGTAGCGTGGCAGATCTGTGACACTGCTGAGGTGTTATTGAAGCCCAGGCTTCTTTGATAGCGGCCTTCAGCCCCTCTGTATTGTTTGTCAGATGTTACTTATCTTCCTTTTCATAATACCCCATGGATTCTCTGTAAGGCTCAGGTAAGGTGAGTTGGCTGGCCAGTCAAGCAAAGTAATATAATGGTCATCAAACCACTTGGAAGTGGTTTTGGCACTGTGTGCAGGTGCTAAAGTCCTGCTGCAAAATTAAATCAGCATCTCTGTAAAGCTTGTCAGCAGATGAAGCATAAAGTGCTCTAAAATCTCCTGGTAGACAGCTGCATTTACTTTGGACTTGATAAAACAGAATGGAACAACACCAGAAAACATCACGGCACCCAAATCATCACTGACTTCAGAAAATTCACTCTAGACATTGGAGTCTGTGCCTCTCCAGTCTTCCTCCAGACTGCAAGAGGACTTTGGACCATTGAGCAACAGTCCAGTTCGTTTCCTACCACCCCAGGTGAAATGCTTCTGATGTTTTTTTTTTTTCTGTTTCAGGAGTGGCTTTGTTTTAGGAATGTGACAGCTGTAGCGCTTTTCCTGAAGACCACTGAGTGTGGTGACTAGGGGTGCACCGATCGCGATCGGCCGATCGTTAATGCGCATCTCACCAGTAAAGCCGGTTCTCTAATCAGTGGCAAATTCCATCAGGTGCGTGATTTAACACAGAGCCGTTGTTAACGGAGAAGATGTGCAAATAAACACTGAAAATGAACATGGATTTGCGCAGCTTCTCAGTTAACAATGGCTCCATGTGAAATCACGCACCTGATGGAATTTACCGCTGATTAGAGAACCGGCTTTACTGACGAGATGCGCATAACGATCGGCCGATCTCGATCGGTGCACCCCTAGTGGTGACTATTGATGCGCTGACTCCAGCTTCAGTCCACTCCCTGTGACACTCTTCCAAGTTCTTGAATAAGCTTTTCCTCACAACCTTCCCAAGGCTGTGATGATCCTTGTTGCTTTTGCACCTTTTCCTACTAAATTTTTTTTGCTTCCAGTCAACTTTCTATGAATATATTTTGATACAGCACTCTGTGTACAGCCAGCCCTTTCAGTAATGACCTTCTGTGACTTACCCTCCTTCTGGAGGGTGTTGATGAACATCTTCTGGACAACTGTCAAGTCAGTAGTCTTTCCCATAATTGTGGTTGTATGTTCTAAACTACCCCAAGAGGTACGCAGTATTTATGCTCAAAATGAATCAAACTAATCAAGCTCTAAATGGAATATTCTAATATTTTGAGATACTGAATTTTTTTTCCCTAAGCTGTAGATCGTAACCATCAGAATGAATTCTGTTTGAGTGAAATGAATGTAGAATATAAAAAAGTTAGCTTTTTAAAAAAAAAAATAATTACAAAAAGACCTTTTCCATGAAATTCACATTTTTTAAGATGCACCTGTATGCATTTTTATCTTTCACTCTTACATTCTCTCACTTTTTATCAACATCAGTGCCTGGATATTTGCACAATTTAGTTTTTATAAAACACATTCTTTGTCATGAAAGTAAAATTTGATTAATTTCTCAAAACAAAAACAAAAAAAGGCTGTGCCTTCTACAAACATTTTCCATTATTAAAACATCTGGCATTAAAAAAAAAAACAGTTTGGCTAAGGTATCAGATTAACGCCCCATTCTGAAAGAAGCCACAGTTTAAATACTCATGAATATGTTATATGAGGGCTGTTCTGTTTGACTGACAGACTGTACAGTATGTGTGCGGTCAGAGTTCTGAAGACTTGTCGGTTTCTGAAGTGTTGCCACACTGTTACTAAAGTGTTCTGAGGGATTTTTACTTGAGCTGCTATGCACTTGCTAGGGTAGTTAATCACTGGCCCAAATTAGAAATGTCTGCCCTCAAATCTCTGATATTCTAGCCCTCAATGTTTTTTTTTTTTTTTCATCTGTTTTATCGTCTGCCAGGAAAATCTTAAGCCAGAACTCTTTAAATGTGACACTGAATTTGAATATGTAGGTTAAGAGGTTTATTCAAATTCTATGAATAATCTTTCGACCCAGACTATGTATCTGCTTTTATGACTAAATGAAACCAAAGCAGTGTCTCATCATTTATTTCTGCCCCACTGCTGCTGTCGTTTATGCCACCCTTGTCCACCCTGGGTGTTAGTGTGTGTGTCTGTGTACCTCTTGCTAGTAGGGTAGAATCGAGAACAGCTGAGCCCATCCCAGGCGCAGTACGGGTCCCGCGCTAAACAGCAGTCCGCACAGGCAGAGCCGTATGCGTTGCAGCGGTGCAAAGACACCTGGGACACTCCATGCTCAGAGCTAACATACAACTGTTGCTGTAACGAAAACGAGCCAGATATCTCAAAAGCTGCTCCTTTAAACCACAGGACTGGTGACAAGATAATTACGCAGAATTAAAGCAACAACATTTCCTCTGCCACTCCCACTAGTTACCTTTTTAGATGAGATTCTTAGGTCGGTGATAGGAGATTGCTTCTGAAAATCAAAAAAGTAATTGGATGAAGTTAAATGTAAAAAAAAAAATACATTATTTATATATAAATATATATATATATATATATATATATATATATATATATATATATATATATATATATATATATACACACATTTATATATTACATTTCAACAGTATTTTTTGTAGTAAAAATATCAAGGTGGTGTAACTGTAAGAATTTGATATTTTTTATGAAATTATTTTCAACAGTGTAGATTCAGTGTGGTGCAACCATCATGGATGTGATAAGACAATAAGAAAATAATGTAAGAGAAATTGCCTATTTCAGCTGGTTTTGAGTTTTGATGTGCCAATTTGTGACTGTGTTGAGATTTAACTGAGCTGTGTGTGGCATTACATAGTCCATGAATTGATTCTTTGTGATCATTTCGATTTCGAGCCACTCAAAGCAGATCATAAGAAACGACACAAGGTAACCTTTTCCTTTCCTCATGCCCAGTCTTTGTTTCTATAAAAAAAATCTGCATTCCCTTAGAATAACATTGAGTTTAATAAACGCTTTGTGGCACTGCCAGCTCTGCTCCTACAGTCTCCTCTTTAGATACTTTGATATGTGGTGAGAACTCAGACCTTAAACACTTCCAGCTCCTCCAGGATTAGATCCTCATCCAGAGAGCCGTTTGACGGCAGAACCACGACCTTCTGTACTGTGCCTTTATCTGTGAGCAGAATATCAGAGCATCAGGAGAGCATTGGACAGTCCGGAAAGCAAAAACAACCTCAGTAATGCGGTCTGGGATTGAACCGCATATGAACTTTCTATTGTTCACAGATTTTCTCTTTGAAATCTTTTAGCTAGTGTGCATGTCTGGGTTGGTTTTTGGTGTTGTTGAACGTCTGTTCTGAGAAACGGATCTGCAAACTAAACTTCAGAGGAAAATGTGTGGTTGCCTAGGTGTTCTGGGTGGTTGCTAGATGATTTTCATGTCATAAGAGCCCACCCACTAATCCCTAGATATGGCCCGTGGCCCTACTTAATGTAAGTTTAAGCTTTTTATTTTTGGTCATCTGCTTGGTGGAAATGATTGGATATCTTGAGTGGTGAATTTGATGCCACTTGCTGCTAATGACCATTAATTGTCAAGCTCGTTAATTCTGTGAGCTCATGATAGGGGTGTATATTTTGCTGCAGACCCTCAGAGAAATGGACGATGGGGAATTCAGCTCAAACCCTGGAAATTCCCATTTTAAATAGCCAACATTTCTAGACGAAACCCTGCCAAGGAGAAAGCAGGTCGCTGCGCACAATGCTCCTGGCTTTCCATCAGGAATTTTGACATGCAAATACAAACAGCTGTGATTTTGAATTCTCTCCAAATGTCCCTAGTAACTACAGAGCATGTCTGCTGTCGTGTCTCTGAGTCTGTTCTCAAACACACACACACACACACACACACACACACACACACTCTCTTTCTCTCATTCTTCCATTGCCAGCCCAAAAGTTAATAGTGTTTCTTGTGTTGTCTTACAGCAGGAATCATAATTTCTTCCATTTAGCTAATACAGAGGACATAGAAAAAAGAGGTTTATGATAAAAATGATTAGTTGATAATAACTGTGCAGCTTGTGTAGATTCTCTGCCCCCTAGAGGTGCTCAGGGCAGACCGATTTATGTCTGTATGATCTTTTTTATATATTTGTTTTATCTCTGAGAGGAATGAAGTGGTAGAGAATCTTTATTTAATTTTTTTGTTTAGTTTAATTGAAACATATTCTATTATTATAGTATTGAATACACTTTACAGCACTGGTTATCAACCTTTTTGAATCAAAGGCCCCACTTTATTCAACATAATTTTTTAAAGGCCCCCGTATAAAGGAAAACATTTACCACAATATTTCTGCTGGGGTAAGCTAAAAAAAATTAAAAAAAATTAATTGAAATTATTTGTTATATTTCTTGATTTTATGAATAATGTTTTAGCAATATAATTAAATTAGAGTATTTAATTTTTTGAATAATAATAATAATTTGAATATGAATCTGCATTGTACTGAAATATTAAAGTCAATATAATATTAAGTCATCCTGCGGCACCCTTGGAAGTTTGTTGAGGCCTTATAATGGATCCAGGCCTCCTGGTTAAGAACCACTGCTTTAAAATATAGTATAGAAATGATATAGATCTATATTAAATGGGACATGTTGCAGGCCAGATTAAAACCTACATCACCTACATTAGCACCACAGCTCAACATTTCATGAGCATGGGAACTAACTACTGCAACGCTCCTCTTAAAACGCCGTTTTAAAATTAATTGGAAAAACAGATGAATATAAGATTACATTAATATGAGATTTTACATTAAATTATAAGGAGCATTGCTCTGGTATGTTTTTTGTATAATTTAAAATGTATGTTATGGCATGAAGCAGATCGAGTCGAGTGTGTGCTTACTTGCATAATTGATAAAAGCACAGTATCATTTTAAAGTATATTAAATAATGCATAATTTAACTGATAAAATACTTTTAGTAAAACCTTATCAGTCGGTAAAAGATTTTCCAACTTTTCTGCCTTTCTCATTTTTAGTTGGAAAAAGCTACTTAGTCTGTTGAAAAGGTCAACTAGCAGTCAAGTAAAGTGTGCCAGTTCCTTACACAGACAGATTACATGAGGTAGTGGTTGAAATCTGTTTTGGAACATTTGAATTATTTTCATTTGACGGTTGTAACTCTTCAGAATGTTAATGTTCTAGTGTAGTCGCTTATTTTTCTTGAGATTTGTCATGATGTGGGGTTGTACCTGTGCCCAGGAATAGAACGTGGTAGTGTCCGTCTGCAGCGGGGACCTGGTCCACAGCTATAGAGGTGTATTTATAATCGGCATGTGTCCGCACCACAAGAGGTTTCCTGCCGACCGGGTAAATGGGGTTAAACATGACGGGGTGATTCCTCATGAACGTCACCACATCATCTGGAAACTCTTTAGTACTCTGAATATGAGGGGTGAACGCGCCACCAGGACACTGACAGGAAGAGGATCAAACAATTGAAGGATTAGATAATCATGCTTTAGATTATGAATGCTCTGTCACTTTAACTGGGTCTTCTTGTCACTCAGACTCAAACTAGTATTAGTGAATCTTTATCTACTTAGTGTGCTTAATTTTAAAAGTTCCTCCTAATACTAAAAGTACAAAACGTTATTAATTTTAGGTTTAAGTTTGTTTTTATAATAGAAATACACACAATAATAGTTATGATGATTATATAGTATTACATAAATAAAATTGTGTATATATAAGATATAATAATTTTTTTTATCTAAAAAATAAATTACCATAAAATATAAGTTCTTCAGTCAGAGGATGAATAGGAAAAAAAAACTGTATATATATATATATATATATATATATATATATATATATATATATATATATATATATATATATATATATATATATATATATGTGTATATAGTGATATTATTTTATAGTCAAATATTGATTAAAAAGGGTCACTTCTTATATATAAAAATAATTTACCATGAATTATAAGCTAGAGGTTTGAAAAACAATATTTTATATATATTAATATATATATTGATTTATAATCAATTTTTACTATTTTCTCTAAAAAATAAATGGCTTTGAAATATAAGGATGACTGAGGACAGACCAGATTTCATGTATGAACTAAACTAAACTAAAAATAAGATTATGATTATGATTATTTCAGCAAACATTCCTCCCCTGTAATTATTTGCATTTTAAACTAAAGTGTGAATCACAAATATTTACTCAGTTTAATGGCATTATACACAGAGAGACATTAATGTGTGTGACTCACGGTTCCCGGTCGTGGGTATGGGATCCGGCCCTGGAAAGCCACCCACTGGAAGTTGGGCCCTTCCCTGTGTGCAAACGGTCCGTTGAAGACCGTCAGGACGTCGGCCATGTTGTACACACAGACAGCAGAACCTCTGAACACAGAACTGGATGGAATAACACAAAACACACAGACCAATTTAACATGAAGCAAGTCAGATGGGAAAGAGACGGTCTTGCGCATCCTTCCTAAACATTTGGGTGGAAGGGATGATGTAACACAGTTACACTGGAGACTCGATCCACAGACGGTGGAAAATTGCAGCGTAAAGGAAAGGGAACACCACTTTGGTTGAAGTGTGGTTTGGCTGGACATCGTAGATTTTGATCAGACAGCAAGACAAAGCGTTTCTTTGTTTGATGTCAAAACAAGGGGAAAGAGGCAAAATATAATGACAAATAGCAGAGCAGGTCATGGGCAGAGAAGCTGTCGCTGTTTGGATTGGCCTCATTAGGAAAACCACAGCGATTCAACGAGGTTGGAGAATAAACCACAGTTCGGAAACCTTGAACGAAATCTCACCTCATTAAACCACAACTTACATACACCCAAAGAAACCCATCATAACAAGCATAATGAAATGATCCATAGCAAATATCCCAAATGACACCTCATATCTGAACTGTTTTGCCTAAACAACGAGATAATAAATGAAGACCACTGGCTTCTCGGATCTTTCTCTTAAGGAAAAACAAAGGCATTTCAACGTCTCTAAATGTGCTACAATCAAACGACTTCTGTACTTAAACATTTTTTTATCCAATATTATCCAGAGTTATGCCTGTTGGTAGTGTTAAAACTGGCATTACTTTATTATTTTTTTAAAGAGACGTTTGCCCCTAGAATTTATTTTTGACCTCTTATTTATATAAAACGCAGTCTGCCATCCTTTTTGTGTTGAAGACTTCAACATTAAAATATAGAAAATATTTTTATAAACATTTTATAAAAATTATATAAATATTATGTGTAAGAAAATTATAAATTATTATAAAGTAAATATAAATTATATATTTCAGAGTATACTATACTGTATAATAGATACAAATGTTTACAATCTAGAATATATACAAACATTTACAATAATAGTAATTAAATATATTAATAATGTGCAATAAAAATACATTTATAAACTCATATTATTAGATCAAATTAAATATTATAATAGTATTTATCAATTAAATAGTATAACAGTATACAGGTCCTTCTCAAAAAATGAGCATATTGTGATAAAGGTCATTATTTTCCATAATGTAATGATAAAAATTAAACTTTCATATATTTTAGATTCATTGCACACCAACTGAAATAGTTCAGGTCTTTTATTGTTCTAATATTGATGATTTTGGCATACAGCTCATGAAAACCCCAAATGTCTGTCTCAAAAAATTAGCATATTTCATCCGACCAATAAAAGAAAAGTTTTTTTAATTAAAAAAAGTCAACCTTCAAATAATTATGTTCAGTTATGCACTCAATACTTGGTCGGGAATCCTTTTGCAGAAATGACTGCTTCAATGCAGCGTGGCATGGAGGCAATCAGCCTGTGATAGCAAAATCTCCTGATAGCTAGCTGCATTGACCCTGCCCTTGATAAAAACACAGTGGACCAACACCAGCAGCTGACATGGCACCCCAGACCATCACTGACTGTGGGTACTTGACACTGGACTTCAGGCATTTTGGCATTTCCTTCTCCCCAGTCTTCCTCCTGACTCTGGCACCTTGATTTCCGAATGACATGCAAAATTTGTCCAAAAGTCCAGTGCTGCTTCTCTGTAGCCCAGGTCAGGCACTTCTGCTGCTGTTTCTGGTTCAAAAGTGGCTTGACCTGGGGAATGCGGCACCTGTAGCCCATTTCCTGCACACGCCTGTGCACGGTGGCTCTGGATGTTTCTACTCCAGACTCAGTCCACTGCTTCCGCAGGTCCCCCAAGGTCTGGAATCGGTCCTTCTCCACAATCTTCCTCAGGGTCCGGTCACCTCTTCTCGTTGTGCAGCGTTTTTTGCCCCACTTTTTCCTTCCCACAGACTTCCCACTGAGGTGCCTTGATACAGCACTCTGGAAAATTCTCAGAAATTTCTTTCTGTGTCTTACCCTCTTGCTTGAGGGTGTCAATGATGGCCTTCTGGACAGCAGTCAGGTCGGCAGTCTTACCCATGATTGCGGTTTTGAGTAATGAACCAGGCTGTGAATTTTTAAAAGCCATCTTTTGCAGGTGTTTAGAGTTAATTAGTTGATTCAGATGATTAGGTTAATAGCTTGTTTACAGAACCTTTTCATGATATGCTAATTTTTTGAGATAGGAATTTGGGGTTTTCATGAGCTGTATGCCAAAATCATCAGTATTAAAACAATAAAAGCCCTGAAATATTTCAGTTGGTGTGCAATGAATCTAAAATATATGAAAGTTTAATTTTTATCATTACATTATGGAAAATAATGAACTTTATCACAATATGTAAAGTATCTAAAGAATAGAATATGTAAATGTAAGAAAAAATATTTCTAAACTCATATTAGTTTGAATATTGTGGCTATTTTTTTTTTATTTACATGAAAACGAATAACTTCCAAGTACTGTGTGAATGTTTCTGAGCGATTAAGGGCCAACAAAAACATTTAAACTGACTCCGTGAGAACACACTGATCCATTTAAATCATTCAGTGAGTCCTCCTTATAATAAAAATATTAAATTCATCAGAGTGAAAAGCTATTGGATGAACTAAGATTAGATATTTGTTTGTAAAGGAGTGACCTTTCCCTTCATTTACCGCTCTCAGGTGTGATCACATTTTCCCAGAAACCCTGTCATCCCCTCAGCTCCAACCCTGTCTGACCTATATTTGGCAAATACACACATAAAAACATGCACATGCATATTTATACACACATTAGCGGCAAGCTCAATATTGCTATTGGCTTTACCTTGTAGAGGTGAAAACTCCAAAGATGAGGAGGCCCCGGTCCGTCTCCAATAAAAACACATTCTCTGGAAAGAAAGAGACAAACACTCGCTCGATAGCCGAACATCTGTCCTACAACATTGTGACACGGTTCTAGTTTGGCTTTACAAGAACAAAACAGGTGAAAGTGTGTAAATCCATCACAGGCTTTAACTCTCCAGTGTAAACGGTTTGTGCTGAGTGTTTTATGATCGTAATAGGATTTTAATGAGGTGAAAAGATTTACAAACTTCCGAGGTCCGTTGTTGGATACTGAAAAACACCAAAATGGCTGGTTTATGATTAATGACCAGTAATTATAGCAAGCTGTTTAATTATACTGTGAAATTTGTAAAGCTTTTGAAGGAGTGTTTTGGGTTTAATACAGGTCAAGACTGCATCTAATTAGGATACAATGGAGTTAAAGGTCCCTTATGTTTTTTTTCTAGTCCCAAAATATATGGCAATGTATATATATAAAACATATATACATATACACACACACATTCATCAGCCACTTTATTTGGTACACGTTCAATTGCTTGGTAACACAAATTGCTAATCAGCCAATCACATGGCAGCAATTCAATGCATTCAGGCATCTAGATGTGGTGAAGATGACTTGCTGAAGTTCAAACTGAGCGTCAGAATGAGGAAAAAAGGGATTTTAAGTGACTTTAAACGTGGAATGGTTGTTGGTGCCAGATGGGCTGGTCTGAGTATTTCAAAAACTGCTGATCTACTGGGATTTTCACACACCATCATCTCTAGGGTTTTTACAGACAATGGTCCAAAAAAGAGAAAATATCCAGTGAGTGGCAGTTGTGTGGATGAAAATGCCATGAAAATACCATCTCTGAACACACAACACATCAAACCCTGAAGCAGGTTGGCTACAGCAGCAGAAGACCACACCGTATGCTGCTACTGTCAGCTAAGAACAGGAAACAGAGGCTACAATTCACACAGGTTCACCAACATTGGACAATAGAAGATTGGAAAAACTTTGTCTGGACTGATGAGTCTCGTTTCTGCTCTTACAATTAGATGTTAGGGTCAGAATTTGGCGTAAAGAACATGAAAGCATGGATCCATTCTGCCTTGTCTCAATGGATCAGGCTGCTGCTGGTGGTGTAATGGTGTTGGGGATATTTTCTTGGCACACTTTGGGCCCCTTAGTACCAATTGACCATTGTTTAAATGCCACAGCCTGCCTGAGTATTGTTGCTGACTATGTCCATCCCTTTATGACTACAGTGTACCCATCCTCAGATGGATACGTCCAGCAGGATAATGCACCATGTCACAAAGCTCAAATCACCTCAGACTGGTTTCTTGAACATGACTGTAAATTCACTTTACTCAAATGGGCTCCACAATCAACAGATCTCAATCCAATAGAGCAGCTTTGGGATGTGGTGGAACGAGAGATTCGCATCATTGATGTGCAGCCGACAAATCTGCAGCAGCTGCGTGATGCTATCATGTCAATATGGACAATTATCTCTGAGGAATGTTTCCAACACATTTTGGAATCTATGCAGCAAAGAATTAAGGCTGTTCTGAAGGCAAAAGGGGGTCCAAACCAGTACTAGCATGGTGTACCTAATAAAGTGGCCAGTGAGTGTATACATATATTTTTCTTTCTTGTTACGGTAAGGGGATAGAAAATGCAGTTTGTAAAGTAGAAAGTTTATTGTGCCTATGGAATGCCCCCTTAAAAAATAGAAACCCAGCATGTGTGTGTGTGTGTGGTCTCACCGAGCTCATCAAAGTGGGTCTCTGTACTGTCCTCCTCTAGAACTGAACAAACCAGCCGAGCTTTTAAAAACGTGGTCCACTTGTTCACCAGACTGCGCTGACCACCAGTGTCATTCTAAATAGAATTTACAACGACACACAAAAAATTACTAATACATTTATATATCATACATTTCATATTAATGATACTCATATTCAAAATAAGATTGAGATTGCACTTGATTGAAATTCATTTAAAACAAATGTACCTCCCTGAACATGATTGCATAACTTGACTTACAGGGCACACTCGGGCCACCATAGTGTGGATGTTCTTAGTGTTTCCACTACTGTCTGTCAGTCTCTCGCGCAGGAAAAAGTAAAGTTTGGCGTCGTTTGGGTCTGAGCCATCAGGAATCAAATGGGCATCAATGAACACTGGCTCTAGTCAAAATAGAAGAATAACTACAGCTTAAACACTCAATTTGCTCGACATCAACCACAAAAGAGAATAAGAAGATTGTACTGTATCATTTCTTGCCTTAAGAATCCAACCTCTCCGCATGATGCTAATGCCTAAGTTTATATGAAACATAATATAGCTGCTGGTGAACTGAGTTAAGAAACTGCATCCTACAGACCCTGACCAAACATGCATTTCATTGTGTTAAAGAAAAATGTTGACGTCTTGAGAAAACCATCATGCATGTATGCTTTCATTTTCCTGGTGGAATGATTGTGAACAGATATTAAGTCCGCCCTGTCTTCAGCTATTTCCTTTGACATGGGAAAGGAGGTTTTTACTTTGTGGTGTACTGTTTTACCGAAATGGCATGGAAGGTGAACATGTAATTTAATGCTCCACATAAATAATTATTTGTAGCTTCAAGAAAACATGCCCAATTTTCTAAAAGAACAGTCATAATAATGTAGATGGATAAAATCACATATGGTTTGTACCGCTCAGCCATTTGGAGTTATGTTGGTCCGTCCTCACTGCGTTCCTTGTGGTCAGGCTCCTGAAGATAGCCGCGTCTGTCCCCATGAAGTCAATGTGCATGCCAGAGAACAGCTCCTGATCTAACCACAAACAGAATCAGTGTCCCACTGTTGCTTTATACAGATTTTCTTTACACATTTTCATTGTGCTAGGTATGGATTTTATATCTTCTCAGATGAATAGGAAGGTTGGGGAATTAAACTAGGAAAGAAAATAGATTCAAATAATTTAGTAGGATTCATCTGATGTAGATCATTGTGAATTTGAATTTTCTTGAACTTTTAAATTATATATTATATAATGTAATCTATTTCTGTAGATAGTTGTAATACATTCAGTTCCACATTTTAAAATGTACTGATGTGGAAGACACTTAAATAAATAAAAAGTAAATAATACATAAATCAATAATAAAACCTTTACGGCACTTGATTGCATGTACGAAATGTTTTTGCTTTAACATTTCTGTGATTGACAGAGATTTTTGTTGGTGATTTGTTGGAGCTTCAATAATTTAATGTTATTGAAAGTCAACTATAAAATAAAAACGACAAATTATTTCACATATATGAAATATTCTATCTGGGACTGATTTATAAGTAAGTTACTTGTAAAATATTACATTCATTTTAAATGAGTGCTTAGCTATAGGGTGTGTGTGTGTGTGTGTGTGTGTGTGTGTGTGTGTGTGTGTGTGTGTGAGATCTGTTCTAGTCGCGTTTTAATAATTACACAGAACAGATTGAAAAAGTCATAATCTCAAATCAAATAAATGCATTAATGTAATTTCCTTTTTTTAAATAACGCTATTAAACATTTAATCCTGTGCGTCAACATTAAATTTGACAGCCCCGTTTAAAATACATTTATTTTGTAAACTCAAACGCTTAAAAAAAAAAGTGGTTTCTGCTACTGGCTGAGCACATCTGTCTGTTGAATGTGAGACCTATGGATTTATTGTGGCTGTGCTTTTCTCTGCGGTGTGCTCCACTAATGACCTGCTCAAGTCTCCATTCCCCAAATCTCTCCTTCCTTTCATCAGTGCACTACTCCATCACTTCATCACCCCATATTGCTGGGGCCCATGGTTGACATGTCTAAGGGCCAAGTGTATGATGGAAATTGTCAGACGGACATCCGACAGAGAAAGCTGTAGGCTGTCATGTCAAGGACTGTCAGTCTTTGCTGCTGTCTAGACGGGTAGGAACTTTTACTTAATAGTATAACCACTTAAAACCTTTTCTCATATACAGATGATTCATCGATGACTCATAACATTATATTTAGGTGTGCGTATGTGATTTTTGTAGGCATGTATGTGTGGCACATGCAGTTAGTTCTCATATGAGTGCATATGTGTTTCAGGGTTATTACAGTTAAACCAATACAAAAGAGCTTAAAATAAAACTAAAAAGCTAGTTGAAAGGCAACACCCTCGAAACACAACAAAATTACTTGTTTTTATGACACTATAGGGTCATGAACAAAGAGATCACAGAGAAATTGTTATACGTGTCCGAGACAAAACGGCACCTGTGGTTAAACACACAAAACACTACAGACACACAGCACTTACTGAGCATGACCGAGACGGTGTTGACTTGTGGGTTAAAAGAGCATCTTCCTTTCCCTGATTCTGCTCTGGAAGAGATTTGGAACACTTGCTCCTGCCAATGACACCAAAAACATAAAATTTCTCATTTCACACATACTCAAAAAATCTATTTCACATAAACCATCCAGATAAAACAGACAGTGCTCAGTCCTTATATGTTGGTCTTTCTGCAAAGTTGACCTTTTAAGTCAAATAATCGACATATGCTCTTGTTATCATTTTATCCCATTTACCATCATCAAAACTTTCAGCTCGATCCGAAATGTTTCACAGCCAGTCTATATAAAAAGATTTCTGAGTAATTTCCTAGCACTCATTAGTGCAGTGGTTCTAGCTTTCTTCTGATTGGTTGGACAGACTTGCCCAGAGGCTTCCAGGTTTCCGACTGCCGGGCCAGTCAATCCTCTCCTTTGGGGTCAAGATGTTGGGCAGTTACGTGAAGTGAGAGAAACCAGAGACGTAGAGAGCCTCTGCTGGTGGTAGAGCTTCTAATTTGTCCCGGGGACATGTGTATTCATTAACGAATTGGCTCTTTACATCACACGCAACTATAGGCAAAGATGAGTCACATGGTCACTCCAGGGTGGCCATGTCATTATGTCTCAAAGCTACTCTGCACACTTTTAAAGGTCATAGGTCACCCTATTGCAGAGTTTTCATCTTCTGTAATAGTCCAGCTGGTGTGCAGCCAATAGAGGTGGACACAGACAGAGGGCTGAGAGAGTAAAATGCTTTTCAAACAACAAAAAAAGAATGATAGAAAACAAGCTGATGGCTAGCAGGACTGCTCCTAATCTCATCTGGTCCCCTCTCGTCTCATCCTATCTCAAGGTTTTAATTTTTTTATGCACGCTTAGGAAAAGTACTGTTCTGGTGATGAAATTTATGTTGCGCACTGAAGTATAATTTGGGCTTTATTTGCTCTCCTCTCGATTGCCATGTCTTGCCTAATCTCATTTTGTCTCACCTGATCTTTGAACTCCTGACTACCTTTATTCCCTTTCTGGCCTAAATTGTCAAGGGCTTTTTAAAGGAAGTATGATGTTGAACTTTACAGCAATACATACATTCATTTGTACCAGGAAATTAGTGGAATATATGCCTACAGTCTATTTCCCAATACAGCATTTTAGAAATCTGAAGCAGTGAAAGTGACGAGACATGTGGCCAAGTATGGTGACCCATACTCGGAATTAGTGCTCTGCATTTATCCCATCCCAAGTGCACACACACACAGCAGTGAACGCACACAAACCGTGAACACACAGCAGTGGAAAGCAAATTCTTGCTGTGGCCTCCGGGGGGGCATTTGAGGGTTTGGTGCCTTGCTCAAGGACACTTCAGTCATGGGACTGAAGGTGGGAGAGAACGCTGTACATTCACTCCCCCACCTACAATCTCTGCCGGTATGAGACTCAAACTCGCAAACTTTGGGTTACGAGTCCGACTCTCTAACCATTAGACCACGACTTCCCCCAAAATGAACACAGAGCGAGCCAGCCAGGAGTCAAACCTAGAATCTTCTGATCCATGGTCAGACACGTTATTCATTGCACCAGTGGCCCACCCAGTAAGGTGAAGCTGAACTAAATAACCTTTTCATTAGTAAGTGTAAACTGACCTCAGGACGCCTGCCGCGGTTAACGAATGCACACACTGGGCTGTAGGCTCCACTGCCGCAGATGAACAGATGCGTCCTGTTATATGGCTGGATCACTCGTAAGAAGTTTCCACATCCATGCTGAGGTGAACAAAAGAGAGAGGGAGAGATCAGTGTTCTTGTTCTTAAAAGTTAGACTAAAATCTCTTTGAGTGTAATTTGAAAGTCATTTAGTGCTACATAATTCTATTAGCAAGCTGATACACTTATTTGAACCTGACAATGTCAATTCAGATTACAATTTGAAAGACAAAAAGACAATTTATTTTGATCCACTGAAGAAGTTAAAGTTTATATAGGAATTCAAGGCCTATCTTAGAATATGGGAATCCCAAACTAAACTGACTGCACATGATCCAGCCCAAAGAAAGAGTGAGAGAGGGATGAGTAGAGAAAGAAAAGCACCAAGGGAGCAGTTAGGAACTTGGCAAAGTGTGTCAAAACAGCAGCTGCATGAGCTCTCGGTTTGCTTGCGCACACACGAGTCCTTCAAGAGCAACTCCAGAAAATTAACAGCACTTCCAATAGCACACACCCAACCATCCACTCCTCCCATTTCCCTTTGATCTCTTTCACATGTTCTTCATTAATAGTTCTTTTTTTTGTGGCACACATCAACATTATAACTGTATCTTCTACTGGCTTGTATTCACTACTAATTTATGGTAGGAATCCTTTTCCTTCAGCTCCATAAACACGTCTTCATATCATTTACAGCTCTGTTAAAGAAACATCTTAGTGTTTCCCAAATGATGCAGAAGGATTCAGATCAAGTGAGGTCACACGCTGCCGCTCCTGTGGCTATAAATTAAAATATTTGGCCATAAACCAGTAAATTGGGACATTTTCGCTCATCTCAGTGTCAAAAAGTAGATAGGTTTACATTCATTTGCCCTGTTTTCCAGTCACTTGCAATTAAAATATACAACTTCATTTAATATTTCAGTTCAGCGCACAAGTCAATTCATGTATTTCATTAGTATATAAAATACAGGTTTAAAATGATAAATTGTGGTATGGGTGTGAAGCACAGTATTTTTCTTTGGCCGGTTGAGAACATAAGTCCGTTCCTGCATTTAATTTGGTTTAAGACACGTAGTTGATGACAAATAGAAGATGTGGCCCCCCATTGTGCTGCAGACAACATATAGGGAACATATATTGCTCATGCTTTTAGGCACTTGATCAAGAACCATCTGTTTCTGATCCAACACTGATTTAAAATCAGCTCATGCTTGGTGCTCTTATGATTGATTTGGGACAAGTTTAATTAATTGCCGATATTCACTGGATTCACTGGACGGTCACTTCACCAAGAAACAGACAAATAGGAGTTGAATCAATAATGCTGTATTCTCCGTGAATTAGTGGCAGAAAAGATCTGGCCAACCATAACATCCCAAGAGTTTAAAAGTGTCAATGTTCTTACTGTGGGGTCTTTGCCAGCCATCTGACACTCCTCAACCTTACTAGTGGATGGCGGCCAGAAGATCTGAGAAAAAAAACAATGAAAAAATTGTTATATTATTTTGACTGACAAATTTATGTTACAATGCACGTCTAATGGTACTACTACACAATCAAAAATGTAATAAGCAAATTTATTTTAAAAAAATTTAATCAATATTTGATTTAGAATTTTAATAAAACTTGACAAACTAAGCAAGCATTAAACTGATCAAAAGTCACTGTTCATTATATGCACAAGGGCAGCCTAGACATTCTGCCAAATTTCTCCTTAGACTTTCATGAAAAAAAAAAAGTCTAGTAGTCATTTATCCAGTTGTTAAAGTAGACGTACTTTAACTCATTCTGTATTGTACTCCAGCTTGGGTGAGGCTTTTACTCGTGAACTCATGTTTGGGGTTGATCCCTGCAGTGGAATGCAATGAATCTCTAGAGTTTTGCCAGCCTTTGCTGAATGAGGAAAGATAAACTTCCATAATCTTTGCCAGTTGTGTTCAAGCTGTCTGCTCAAAAGCCAGCTCTGTTTAACCAAACTGCCACACTCCCATTAGTCAAATAAGAAGGAAAGAAATGTGGTCGCCATTGGTTTCTACGGCTGCAGAACTGTTGTGCTGCATTTCATGTGGATCGAGAGAGGTTTTGACTGCTCTCTCACCTTCAGTGTGGTCTGGCTGATGTTGTTGATGTCCATCGAGAGTACATGGTCTTTGCAGCCGACATACATACGGTCTTGATCCTCATCCATGAAAAGGATTCTATAGTCCATGGCCTTCTCAGACAAAGTGTAGAATTCAAAAGACTGGGTTTTCTGTATTTCTGTAATGCAAACACAAACATGTTCTTTGCATTTGTATGTGAGGTTTTAGTGTTTACTTGCCAATCTTTAGCCTTATTCCAAAACACACACACACACACACACACATACTCTCATACTTATACAAAGACTCAAGGCCCTTCACCATACCATCAAACTCTCCAAAGACCAAACTCAGGAATATTAATTGCTGTTTCTCATTAGTTATTCACTAATGTATAGAGAAGTGGAGGCCACATTGGTCATTGACAATGATTCTAAATACAACCCCTTATTATTTTTCTCTTCAGTGACAAGATAACTCCAACTAGTCCCAATGAATGTCCCATTTCTCTTATCTACAACCAATTTATTTTCTTTCACGTTTCACGTTCGAATAAGATGTCCGTATGCCTGCCAAATAGGTTTGGAAGTTCACTAAGCTGCCTATAAACACGAAACGTGTGCAATTCCCACCTTTTTTTAACGGATTTGAATTATTCCATAGATTTAAAGGGACCAGCACACAAGACAAGGTGAAGATAACCCTAGGCTCTTCGATCAACATTGACAGTAGACAGCATGTCTCGCCAGACTATTATGGGATTATATTAGGCCTTGTCTTACTCGTCATTCTAATGTAGGCTTAATAAAAAGTGGTGTAGAGAGCAACAGATTATATCAGCCAGGCTTCAAAGCGCCACTGATAGCATCTTAGTAAGATAAGAGTGGCATTATTACTGTTGAAAGAACTCCTCAGGGCAAGACTGAAGTGAGTGCTTGAGAACCAGACGGAGGGGAATGAAGACCGATGATACGGTGGAGGAAGCATATGTGAGGAAATAAGCAATCAATAAAATATCTCTGATGCGGGAGCAAAAGAGAGAAATCCCGCTTATGGTTAGGTTTCAGGAGACTAATTAGAAACATGCAGCTTCTGTAACCTCAGACAGAAATCCCAAAATCCCATTTCACCCTATTCAGCAGACTCATTAAAAGAAAAAAAATTAGTTTGGGAAAATTGCGTTGTCAGGTGCCTTTTAATTTTTCAGCACATTTCAGCTTTTGTTTCAGGCTCTATCTAATATGACAATGCTGTGTTGCTCAAAAATCTTAAAGTACGTAACTTAATGTTAAGTTTCTTTCTTGACGTGTGTGCGGCACAAAATATTTCCCAGATGTTAATTCCTAAAGTGTATTACTGCAGTTTGTGCTTTAAAGTCGCAAACAGTTTTGATTGGCTGTAAAATATTTTTATAGCTTAACTTTTTCAAACTGAAGAATGCTTTTTGTGCTATTATCTTAACATTACAGCCCATTTTTTAGGCAGATTCGCTCCAGGTAGCTTGAGTTAGTTAGGTGGCACTTTTTCAATACAGTTTTCAAACTGTGCCAGGCCAGTTGGTTTGGGATCAAGGCTTTGACTGCGACACTGCATCAGTGGAGAGCATTCATCTTTTTGTCGAAGAGCCACTGCAGTGATAATTTGTCCCTGTGTTTTGGATCATGAACTTTCTCCAAAGCTGAAGTGTGCACCTCACAGAAACACTGATTGCTGCAAGAGAAGCTTGGCAGCCACATCCAAATGAGACATTATTAGGGTCTGAATACTTTTGAAAAGGCAGTGTTTTCAGATGTCATCTGATATTTCAGTATGACAAATAGGATTACAATAATATATTTGGGTCAATGACAAATATGAATGGTCAAGATATTAAAAAAGAAAAATCCAGTTTAAAACGATGGGCCACGTTTTGTCCCAAAATTTGAGGGGGATTTCAGGGGTAATTCGAAATAATTCGAAATGGACAAATAATTAGAACCCCCCCCCCCCACCTTAGCTGACCTTTTTTGACAGTTCATCTGAAATTTGGCTAATGTGACCGCAACAAAAGCTAATATCCAAAAGGTAAATTACTAAAGATTAACTTCTTGTTTACTGAACTATTGAATAAAAGCAACATCACACTCGATTTTAAACATAGTGATGTTACTAACTATAGTTCTCAAAAGTGTGATGATAGTTAAGCCAAAAATTACTATCCTATCCTTTCTCTCATGTGTTTAACATTGGACAGTCAGGATTGTTTGGATGATGGAAATGAAAATTCCATTGGATTTTTTTTATTTTTTATAAGTCTTTATTTATATTGAGGTATAATTAAATGCTGCTGTTCAATTTCATTTGTTTTTTGAGAAGCTTCAATGTTGCAAACAGATTTCAACACCCACAAAGCTGAGTATTTTTAATGTTTTGTGAATAAATGAACAGGTCCAGACTCCAGACACTATAAAAGCTCAAGCAAAAGCCTGGAGAACCCAGTCATCAATAAAAGGGAATTACAAAACACATAAGCATTTTTTTGTAATGGTAAACAACAATTTAAAGCATATTATTTATTTAAAAACATATTTATTTATTCCAATCATGACTAATGTAGGGGACTATTGATGAGGGTTCTGATCTCAGAGTGGATAAAAGATGAAGAATGCACAGATATGCTACATTGTGGAAATTTGGTAGACGTCAACGCATTCAACCCATTCCAGCAATCAAACTCACTGTCAGCAGTTCATGCATGATGAATATGAATCAGCGTCAAGCAAATCAAAACCATACTCCATATTTTAAAGTTCGATATGAAACGTTTAACCCCAGGCTAAAACATGTCAAGAGAGCTTTTAATAATGAATACATTTTGTTTGTGATATTTCCCAACATACATGCTGTATTAGTCATGGGCTGGACCACATTCCTGCATGGTTAAATCAGTAAGATTTAACCATGTAGGAGATGCTCATCACACATCCTAGTAGGATTGACACAAATCCTGGTAGGATTGGTCCTGGAGGAGGCATTCTGGGTGTTGTTTTGTAGATACGGTTGACCATGACATGTGACTAATGTTGCGCTTTAATAGGGATGCACGATAAATATCGGTTGAAATATGATTGTAGATTGGCGCAACTTATCAGTGAACCACGGCTCTGTGTAGTAAATGCTGCTCCACATAAAATCAAGCACGTGTAGAGATTTACCGATGATTACAGAACCGGCTTTACTGAAAAGATGCACATTAAATATCAGCCAATATTTATTGTGTATCCCTACTCTTTAAACTGCCGATGGTGTGGTGGAGGGTTGTATTGACGGAGAAGTGCTGGGAATGTTTTCCACAGAAGTATTATGTCTAGGCCTTTTCCTGAGCTCTTCATTGGTTTGAAATTTGATATATGTTGATCAAAGTCACTTATGAGCTTGTGTAGTCAATACCAGATGGTTGATTCTTATTATACTATAATTTGTTTCCCTTTAAATCAGCTGTGAAAGGCTGCTGTTCTATTGCAAAAAGCATGTAGTGATAACACATTGAACTCGTAGTCGACAGTATAAAACAGTTATGTGTGTTATGTTATGTATAGGAGATAGTCTCAAGGATTTTAAATTGTTTTCAGACCTTTAGTAACAGCAAGCTTTGAGCAGCCAACCAAGAGATGAACTAAGAACCTCCAACATGCCAGCTAGTTATATATGAGTTTCCACCTCCTCATTCCACTCAGAACCTTTTTGTTGTCATTTATACAGAGCAGTCGATCAGAACTGGAACAAAGTCCATTTGTGCTAAGAAACTTCTTAAACATCCATTATTAAACAGCATGAAAGGGGTTATGGGTCTCAATCTGCTCAGAGGTGACCATCAAGGTATGCATGACCATATGTTTAAACATAAAACAGAAACTTCAAGAGAAATCCATACTGCATGTTCGGGGCACCAGGTTACAAGGTTAGAGAACCGCTGGTAGGTTTAAGAGTTTAATGAGTAAACATTCACCGTGACATGGATCAAATAATCCATATCTTTTGCTAAACCCATTACCAACCCATTGTTGTCAATACTGTTTTTGCTTAGTTCATGTTAGCATTGTAAAGCGACATTACCTCAGTGATAAAAACCTGGATGCTAAAACTGAGATCAAATTAAGTAAACATGTTGGTCCTGTCAAACAAACAAAAAAGAAACCTATCTGCTGTTACATTCCAAATTAATGTAGCTTTACAAGACAATTGTAGAATTATTTTTGAATAAATGATTATACTGTGGCGAGTGGGGTGGGGCCGAGAGGCGTGGGAACGAGGAGTGAGGCCAGGTGTAGTGATTGGAGATGAGCTGCACCTGCGCCCCACCGCCGGTATCGAGTCCCACGTAGGAGATGGAAGGATATAAAACTGGAGCGACGACCGTGAAGGACGAGAGAGGACCAGGCCTGGACAATATTTTATGTTCGCTTTTTATTTTTGCGCACCAGTCGTCCGTGAGGGGCTGGTGCGCCGGTTTGGGTTTATTTTGAATTATTAAAGTTTCGTTTTGATTGTGCGCCAGTTCCCGCCTCCTTCTTCCCGATGAATAGGACGTTTTTATCATTTCATATAGCTAGTTTTATTTTATATATATATATATATATATATATATATATATATATATATATATATATATATATATATATATGGGACAAAATACCATAGAACTATTTACATGAACAACTCAAACCTAGAATCTAATATGTTTGGGGAAATATCTCACCTTCACATAAAATTCCTGATTACATAGAAATGACTGTATTTCGCCCACTAAAAAAATTGGCTGAACAGTAGTAGATGAGACTGCACATCTGTTTCAGGTAAAAATCATAAGCCTCAGTTCTTACTCAACTCAAAAGTAGTAGGAGAAGTCTAATCCATTTTACTTGTGGAATGAAGTTCAAAACAACAACCAAAAGTAAATGTTAAATGCATTAAATGTAATCAGATCAGAGTATCATCAGGTTCTTAGAGCTGGCTAACAGAATACCATCAGTCTGTTAGCCTTACAAGGATCAGGTTTGCTCTTGGAGAGATCATAAAACTGAGATCAGCTGAGCTATTTTACAAGAGAACCTGGACTTATTTTAAAGTCACGATGCCAAATGTCTTTAGGTTACCTGCTAATGTCACTGAAGCGTCTCTGTCTCGGCTGCCAATACATTAACCAGAAATCAGCTTCCTTTCAGATTAGAATCATTACAACTGATTTCAGACTGGAGCTCAGATTTTCCATGTAATTTGAAAGTAAAACAAAGTAAATGGTGGACAAACCATTGCATGAACCTACTGAGAGACACTAATTGCAGTTCAAAACTCAAGCCAAAGTTTTCCAGGCTCCATTAACTTTGCTTTACCAGCTTAAGCTCCAATTACAGCAGCAGCTTTTGTTAACTTGCCCCTCATCACCTTAAAGTTAAGAGCTGGTATGCATAAATGAACTGTATGCAAATATAAAGGTAATGTCCCATTCATTCAGAACGCTACTGATGCCATTGCTCCACAGGGAGCAAGTGGCTGAAGTCCCCAGATGAATTGCCCCTGGCCTTCAAGAAATGTCTTTAAACCCCTTTCAAAAGCTGCCGCTGTGTAGACAATAACATGTTCATTTGGTTTGGTTCCACATGTTTAAGCTCACACATGTGATGTGTAAGTGATTTCAAATTTACTCGATGACTCTGTCAAGGCAACCGTATACATCATCCTCATTAAAGCTCACAATATGGTTGTTGGCCCTGGTTCAGTTGCATGATCTAACATGATGTAAGATAGAAAAATGAAGGCTCTCAATTGATTGGTACTTGCTACCATTACAGTTATGTTATTAGTTTTCAACAACCTATCAACTATGGCTGGGCGGTATATATAGAATTTGTACAATATATCATTATATTTCTTATAAGCAATATGGCATGAGGCAATAGCGTTAATATTGATATACAGTATTTGATACAAGTATTTCTGATTAATAGCGGAGGATGCAGAGTAAGCTGCTGCAGGGAAAGTGATTAATTCAATTCACTCTAAACATGAGACATGCTTATATTAAGGGCTTTGAAATAACTCGTAAGATATAGTTAACACGTATAGTTTATTATAGATGCTGTCACAGACACACGCTACTGACAGATAGGATACTTGCACTGTTTAATGTGTTTTCCTCAATGCATATCTTACATTTCACAGGTATATTCTCCATTTATAAACTTTAGAAAGTCATGGAAATATTTCCATTTTGCTCTCAGAAGCCTTCTGCATACAACTCTTCGCTGAACTTCTCTGACTTCACGGTGTATTTTATGATAGCGGATAACAGTGTTGGGGTGATCAAAATATGATGCAATTAATATGTGCTCTTGTATTTATTTACTTTCATTTTTAGTTTAGTGAATTGAACTTCAGCTATCTTATCGTTAACTTGAACTGAAATAAAATGGAGGGGGGGGGGGGGGAG
This sequence comes from Carassius gibelio, assembly GCF_023724105.1. NCBI lineage: Eukaryota > Metazoa > Chordata > Actinopteri > Cypriniformes > Cyprinidae > Carassius > Carassius gibelio. The sequence goes on from NC_068374.1 coordinate 22,526,219, forward strand.
CTGAAGTTAAATGCTAAAATCATTAGGTAAATCTGAAAAATGTAAGCTAAAAAAAGAATAGTAACAATAATAAGCGCATAAAAGCAAATAAAAGTAAAATGTCAAATGAAAACTGAAAATGAAATAATAAAAACTGATAATAAATAGTAATAAATGCTGTAATGGTAGAAGTAATATTAAAAATAACACTAGAAATCACCCAAAACACCCTGTTTTGTTTTGTTTTTTACGTTTTCTACAGACACTGTAAGAAACTTTGATTTAGGGTGATCAGGTGAACCCATGAAGCAGGTTGGGATGCGCTTAACTAATCTCGACCACCCAGACTTTAGGGTAACATGCGACAGAGTCGTCAGACAGTCTGTCCTCTTGACATTAGGCACATTCCTCCGGCTTCTAGAATGCACGCTTACACACTCACACATACACAAATACACTAGCACTCTCATTCAATAAGCATTTATAAATACCGGCAGAGGGGAAGAAGACCTGCATGCATTGCATTTCACACTGACAGCACTGTTAGCAACTCACTACATCAATTTGCATTTGCTGGGCTGCCATTTTCCCCCTAAATCCTTCAACACATCTGTCCCCTGGGGTCGCCAGTCAGAGAAGAGCTTTCTCTGCCTCACTATTACAATGGTTCTCCTGTGCATGAAAGTGTCATAAAAATAATTGTCATAAAAATTATAATACAGCCCCAATTTGTGGCATACTTTGAGTGTTATCATCTAACGAAATAAAAATGAAAATACGAATAGAAATTCCTTAAAATGCATCATTTAATAATATAAATAATAATTAACAATTGCAATGCAATTTACCAACAGAACTAAATGTATACAATTGTAAATTATTTGTATACTTAATATTAAATGATTATTTTTGATTGTTTACTATTCATTTATTAGTTGGATGCGGTAGTTGCCATTAACTTTACAGTTAGTGAATAAAAATGAATAATTTATAAATGAACTTGTTAAATGAAACTTTACAAATGAAACTGTTGAGGCCAGCAGAGGACAAAGCAGGTCCTTTAGAAAGTCTGCAAGAAAAAGAAGTGCCTCCCTGTTTGAATATGATTGGGCTTCAATTCACATTTATTGGTTATACAATTTACTGTTCTGTCAGATTTCTGCTACAGCAAAATATTAGCACAGAGTTCAGATAGGGCAGCTCTCTTGGCAGCATTGAATTTGATCAACAGGCTTAGATCCTCTGTATCTCTGCGTCAGATAGGGCTCGGTTACAGTGCTGTATTTCTCTGGCACCGCACAGGGTTCTCCACAGGAGCTGTAACTTAACACGTTAACCTCCCCGTCATGCTAATGGCTGCTTTGCCCCAATTAGCACATGGCCACATCTTCACCTGTCACCGATCCCCTTGGGGCCCCCCGTGACCTTTCACCTTAACACGAGGCACCCCTCGCTTATACATAAACATGCATGCATATAAGCCAGAGTGTTGCATGCTGATTTACCTAAAACAAATAATGGAAAGACTGGGATGAATCTCATGAAAATTGGCATATTTTATCCCAAAATGTCCCCAAAAAACATTTTGAGATAGTATTATTATAAAAGTAGCCTACTGGAATTTGGAGGGAGCCAAGTGAACGCAATCATGTAGACTAAAGACTCATTTTGAAAATGAAATTCACATTTGTTTATAAAGGAACACAGGAAGGACCTGTGTACTCCATTACGCCAATGTTTCCTTTCTTTTTCTTTTTAACCAACCTCTTTCCTTTTACAATTTAGAGTTTTGGCCGCTCGGCTGGAAAAGCTTTAGGAATCTTCAAACCATAGACCATATTTGGCTTTAAACATCCTTAGGCCTGCACAGATTGAGCAAACATGGCAAAAACGGCTTAGAAAGGAGGGTGAAAAAATGGAACAACCCTTCAATACATTAGCATGAATCAATAGGGCAGAACATGCATGTTAACTCCACCATTATGATGGCTGTTCTCAGTATTGACAGACATGGATTGATCATGGTATCTGCAAGCTAAAGTAAACCGTTTTATTTACCCAGGCTAAAAAGGTGAGCAAGGTGAAATGGGGGAAAGAAAGAGGACAGATATTGTCCTCACATTTGTTGGCCTTAATATGGCACTGCTGACAGCTTCGACGAATCACATTTTGTATAAAATGGAATTCCCCAACTATTCTGCTCAGTATTTGCGTGTGTTCAATGCATAATATTTAACATGTGTCCAATGTCCATAGCTATCATCCTTTGCCAAAATAACCAGTTTTACAACTCCAAAGAACTATTTGGTCTGTTAGTCTTTACTTGAAATAGGCTGACACTCCATTTATAGTTTATCTGACCTCATTCTAACCCTAACCTGACCTAACCACCACCTCTTGACTTCAGACACAACTAAGAGGAAGTTGTAGCCAAAGATCTTTCACTCAGCATTGATTGTTAGTAAAGTATTAGACTTCTTTGCATAACTTGCCTAGCAATTACTTTTTGAGCTGACTAGACTTTGATTCTGAAACACTGAGACAGTAAGAATGCCTTACTGTCCTTACTGTGCTTACATCACTTTGAATGGTGATTTAAGCACCCTAGGAACCACTAAGCAACACCCTAGCAACCATCTAGAAAACAAAGCAAGATCGTAGCAATGAGCTAACAACTATTTCAGAACATAAAAAAAAAAAGTGAAACAAAAACCATTTACAACTAAAAACAGAAGTTTTGTATGTTGTTTTGGCCATTCGTGTACACAGTAACAGCCTTTTTGGGAGCATTTGGGAAAATGATTTATTTATTTATTTATTTTTTCATTTCTGTTATCCTCTCCCTGTAAACTACAAAAATGTGAATTTGTGAAAGCGGTGACATCATGCACATGCAAAGTAGTGAACTCAAAGTTAAATGAACTCAAAGTGACATCGCCAACTACTGGCTTGGCATGTGTAATACAGCCTTTTTAGCCGTTTGAGGATCCATGTGAATGGGGAACATTGTCATCTGTGTATGAAACTTCAAAAAATAAGCCAAAGGAAAAACGTTTCTATTGTTAGTATAACTGACCTTTCGCCATAAGTTTGATTGACAGGCGATCTGACCAATTATAACGGTGGTCTGCCATTTTGTCTGACAAACAAACCAGACAGGAAAGTAGATTAATGTCGGTGGAAGTGAACTTAAAAAATATAAGAAACTAGATAACTGAGATTCTGATGTTCATTCATGTTTATGTTGTGCTTTAAGAAGTAAAGAGAAATAAATGATCAGTTCATGTGACACTACAGTGTCATGACACATTAAAAGAGCCACAAAACAGCATTTATGGTTACATAAAAAAAAGGCCAGATTTTAAAGCTGAGATTTTGCTTCATTCCAAAACTAATTTGTTCTGTCTTGACTGTTGGCATGTTTCAATGTCCTGTATTTTTTCACTGCGTGATGATGTGTGTCGTAAGAGCGCCATGGCTTGTCAGGCTTAGCAACAGTAACTAAGGGAGGTGGGTCTTTGCGAATGGTCAATTGTGTCATTTAAATATGCACTTATTGTGAGATATCACATGTTACAGGGCAGGAACACCATCATTATGGTCAAACCAAAGTAAAACTTTTAGTCTTTTGAATGGATTGTTCAACATCACTCTTCTGGGCTTCAGGCACAGCTCAGAAGTGATTAATGGCTAAGACGTTACCTTATAGCCGATGAATATTATGTTGGCAGATTTCAATCCTCAAAGTGATATCTGGGGTAGAAAATTCAGAAAATGCTTTACCCTGACCATGACTGGGTTTGAGCAAATGTTAGTCTTGACCTTCATAGATGGGGCTTTTTCAAAGTTCCCATTTGTATTTTCATAAAAGTGAACAGTCTCAATTTATTGCATCAGTGCTAGTATATGGCACACATACACTCTTAAATGCTGTGTTGTGGCCTGCTGGAGGATAAAAGCATTTTAATACTGCATAATTGCATGCAACTAAAACAATCTGGGTGCAAAAATTTGTGGTGTGTGTTTTTGTGGAAACAAAATAATTTGTGCATGCACGCAAACTGGCAGACATTTGTCATAGATGGCTTCCAGTCACAACATGGAAACAACCAGCAATGTTGTGCAATACAGCTGTCTTCTCCATCTCCTATTTTTTAACAGAGATGAAATGCCTTACTTGCCTCAGTTGATACACTGTTAAATATCAGTTTATAAATAACAAAGAACAGAACTGTCAGCTGATATAAACATAGTTTGACATAGCTAGTAAAACAACGTGAAGGTCATACTACTCATGTTCGGAGTCACATGAAAGATGCTGAAAACAATTGTGTTCGTCTCACGATTGGAAAGAATATCTTATGATGGATTCCTAAAATGCCATACTTTTCTGATGGTTAACTGAAAACCACAACAACCCACCCATGGACCGATCAAAACCAGTATCGATTAAAATGCATGACCTCCTTTATTTGCAAAGGGTGTTGCCTAGTGTTACCTGGCTCAAGTTCACAAATGTGGTTTAAACCACATTTTAGACTGGGTGGATTCAGGTCAGAACTGATAAACAGACATTATCGTTTTAAAGGGGGTGAGCCAAGTTAACACCCAACTGTTTGCGATTGTGTCCTAATTGAAGTAAATGTATTATTAATCAGGCTGACTTCATGAAATTGGCACATGTCTGGCTGTCTCCTCCCTGTTTGGGAGGAGGGGAAAAAATCTAAATGGATAAATCTCATATATGAAAATAATACTTATGTACTTAGAACTCCGACATGTTTGTTGGATAATTTCCTGATTATTTCATTATGGTTTATTATTGAGTTTCTTTTGCCTGGCAATTGCTTTAGATGAACAGATTATTAGGCAGAGATTGGAAGAATTTCATAGACCGCAGTTCTCCTCTCAACACGACACAAGCTCTCAACATCTTGCTTTCCGCAAAGATACCCTCAGACTCGAGTTTCAGAAGAGCTCATGCCAAACTGACCAGCAAACAGTTAAACATTCTGACCCCAACTTCATCGCCCAGGTTTATTTTTTCTCAAGGTGTTAGTTCAAATCACATTGAGTAACTGACCCTTTGCTAAGTTATTTTGCCATTGGTTACTGTCGTTGGCAAAAGACAAGATTTCTCAGTATGAATTGATGTTGGAAAGCATTGTGATTATCTTTAGCTTTTCTTAATTTGTTCAATTAGCCTCCAAAATTTGCATTATGCCATTTATTAAATGGATACTCCAGCCCAAAATGAAAATTTTGTCATTAGTCACTTACCCCCATGTCGTTCCAAACCCATAAAAATGTCTTCGGGACACAATTTAAGATATTTTGTATGAAAACCTGGAGGCTTGTGACTGTCCCATTGACTGCCGAGTAAAATACACTGTCAAGATCCTGAGAGTATGAAAGACATTGTCGGAATAGTCCATCTGCCATCAGTGGTTCAACTGTAAGATGATGAAGCGACGAGAATAATTTTTGTACATGAAGAAAACAAAAAGAACGACTTTATTGAACAATTTGTCTCCTCTGTGTCTCTCCACATCACCGTAGCACCATTTTGGAGAATATGAGCTGGACGCAGGCGGCGCTGCACTGATGCGCTGCTTTCATTTAAAGCAAAGCATAAATACATGTAGAAAACATATGCTTGTGGCATGGCTGATACAGAAGTGTGTACACCGCCTGCGTCCAGCTCATATTCTCCAAAATGGCACTACCGTGATGTGGGGAGCTGGAGCTTTTCTGGACCTTGACAGTTTATTTTACTTGGCAGTCTATGGGACAGTCACAAGCCTCCCGGTTTTCATCCAAAGTACATTAAATTGTGTTCCGAAGATGAACAAAGGTTATATGGGTTTGGAACGACGTGGGGGTAAGTGATTGATGACAAAACGTTCATTTTAGGGTGGAGTATCCCTTTAAGGAATAACTTCAACTGGAATAGTGAGGGTTTTTTCCTTTCTTCTCTAGTCATGGACACTGAGAGACACCCAAAGCTCCCAGCTCTCTCCATAAAGACGCTTTCAGACATAACTTTACTGGAGCTCCTCAAGAATACAGTCAGACCCTGTTGGCTATAATACTATGGCTATGTTTTTTAACCTATACATCTGTCTTCTTTCAAAACTCTCAGAAAGATGAAAATGATCCAAAAGGTCTAAGAGACTAAAGGGATGTCTAAATCATGTAGATGACAAACTGGGACCTCATCAATTGTTTCTTTTGACACATTCCCAGACTATACATTACACTGTTCATTTACTGTGTGAAACTCTCTCCAATATACAAACACATCTGATTTTTCAATGATTAAGATGTCTTCTGTAGTTCTGTTATTCGTTTCTCAACCAAAAAGGTCTCTGAACTGAATGTCTTCTCCAGAGGCCGTCTCAACCTCACAGAGACTTTACTCAAATCCACACCTGCTGTGAAGAGTTATAGTCTAAGATGAAGCTGGCTTGATTAGTACAAACTAATCTGGCTTTAATTTGTTTGCAGCACAGTGACAGCTGGCTGTTTAGGATGTTCTTATTGATGTCAAACAGAGCGTGTTACGTGGCGTTCTTCAGAAGGACGCAAAGCCGTTCCAGAATGCTTTGAGTGTGAGCATAGTTTTTCCATGGCAAAATCCTCTCTGACACACACTTGTCGCCTTTTCCAAAGCTTCCCACTGCTTCTTTTCAGCACATAAGACATAGACGGATAACTACACTTGGGAATGTGCTGGAAAGACGAGGAGAAAGAATGGAATGACAAATTAGGACAGAAACATAGATTGAAAGAAAAAAAGAGCGCTGGAATGCACATAAAAACTGTGTTATGGTAAGAACAAGAAACAAATGTCCACTACTGACAAAACCAGACAATGTCAAATACTGAGGAACAAAGCATAAATTGGGCTCTTATGTTTGAGTCAGTGACAATATGCTCAATATTTAGCCATTTAGAAAATGGTGTAAATGTTTTTCAGGAATGCATGAAACCAAAAAAAAATCAAATTCTCCTTTAACTTTCTTGTGGAAACATGTATTGTTTAATATGCCTGAATCAAGCTGTCTACATTTTATACCTGGCCGTTTTACACCAGCAAAATAGTCCGATCTGTTCAGATCAGAAAATCATCTTAAAGTGAACATGTTTTCCCAGAAAGCAGAACAACTGGTTCTCCGTGAACGTCTAGCCCCCGAATGCACTGACACACCCCCTTTTCCATTACTCAACTATATTAAATGTTTGCTACAGCAGATAAGAGGAAAGATCACCCTTGACATCTGATATGAGACCAGCTCAGCCATTTCCAATGATCATGGAAACATTATTCTTGAGTTTACACCCACAGATAATGTTTCAAGCACATAATATAAGCTTTATGCCATACTGTGGATATATTACATTTAGCATTTATGTTTGGCACTTCAGCTCAAAGCACATTTTATTATTGGAGACCATTAACCCATCTGCAGCAGTGACACATTTCTTCTGGAGAAAGTAAACGGCAGTTAAAACGGCATATTGTGCAAGTCTGGTGTGACTCACTAGCAAAAGGATCTAAAAAAGATATTTTCCACAATTTATTCATCATTCGTAATTCAACCAGTAATATAAGGTCATATTTTTTTCATAAAAGCTCAGTGTGCACCCCAAAAAGTATTTTTCCTGGCCACAATTTTATCAGATTTAAAACGTTTGACTATGTCCCAAATTATATTTAACTTTACCATATAGGAACTAATCCAAAAATACAAATCTTTCAGTCTTTCAGTTTAAAACTGATTTGAATAAATGTGAAGCTTTTCTCTGCCAATCAGTGAACAAAAGACCTAGTACAGATCGATCAATAAACCGCAAACCTTAATTTAATATAATAAAAGCTTTATTTCATCCTATCCTAAGTATGTTAGCACTGTTGAACGCATTGTCAAAGCCCAAGTAGCACATTCAGACCTCCTGACAGTGGCACAGGCACATAATGAGGGACAAATAGACCCCTCAATCTGGTTTAGGGGACTCTGATGAGAATGTTTTATCTTAAAGACGACATGATGTCATTGGAAAGGGTTTTTGTTCTTAGAGAAACCCCCATTTAAAAGGAAATGCATTGATTGGAGTCTGAAGTTCTTACCTTGAAATGACAGGAAGACCCGTGGCTGTGGTGGGAAAAGACCATGGACGCCGGTGACACAGAGGACGAGGGGAAGTAACAACCTCATGCTCGTCCCAAACGGCCAAACCCTGAGCGCTCCTGACCTCCCCATGACTGCTGAGGAGAGACACCCAGACCAGCCCACCTGCACAGACAAGGTGAAGGAACTGTTCATGACAAAAGAGTTGTACTGAGGAGAAAATACATTTCAAAGGCTTCAGATGGAAAGAATATAATGTATGCACTTTGAAGGTAGAGGTAGACACATGGAATCCTATTATGATTTTTAGTGTTCCTGTAGCTCAACTGGTAGAGCATCGCATTAGCAAGCGCAAGGTTGGGGGTTCGAATCCCAGGGAACACATGAAAATTGTTAGCCTGAATGCACTGTACGTTGCTTTGGATAAAAGCATCTGCTAAATGCATAAATTTTAATTTAATTTAATTTTACATTTAAGTATTGATGCCATATTTTGTTAATTTAAATTATTTATATATATGTGTGTGTGTGTGTGTGTGCATGTATGTTTGATATCTAAAATTCTTGAAGCAACATTACAAAAGACATTAAGGTTATTTTCAAAGAATGACAAGGTAAAAATTCAATTGATATATATTCATTATATTCAAGATACAGTTCTGTTTCTTGTCTACAGTATTGTTTTTAGATATTTATACTTGGGGGAAAAAATGCATTGTATCTGTAATGCTGTGGATTACCACATGTAATAAGTTGTGTAAAGGAAAACAAACAAAAAAACAGTAATAAACAGAATTTACTATAATTATCATACAACGTAAGTCTAAGGGCCAAGGCATTACAGTCATGTGCATAGTTCTGCCACTTTTTCTATTTTAAACTTGCCGTAATCATGTAAAAAATGTGATGCAACTGGCAAATCACAAGAATTATGTTGGTACTGTAAGTCCATTTGACTTGACTTTTGACTGTAAAAAGGTCCATTTGTACAACGTCAAGTAATGCATATTTTTCATTTAACTTGCCCCATAGACTTCCATTCTTAATGCCACAACAATTCAAAATGTGTGGTTATTGACGTAAGGCAGCAGAATTAGAAAAAGCTCAACTTTTATTGAACCCACAACATTCCTTTTAAAGTTCAACATATTTCTTTGCGTTTGAAACATTAGCCACTTTCTGTGAGAAGAACTGGCTTTGATATAGTGTACAATCAACAGGGTATCAAAAGAAGCTATTTATATACATATTTTAACCCTTATATCATAACAGTTGTGCTTTGCTATCCATGAAAGCTTTTTCCTTTAAAGGCCTGCTGTATGTCTTTTAATTAATTAGTGCTAAGTGTCATGACATTGATGCATTAAGACATGATATCTTCCAATGGTGTATAAACAATGGCTCCTGTCCAGGTGGAGTCAATATTTTACCTTTACACGAGGAAGACTTGTAGAGTATAAAAGGAATGTTCATGTAGGAGTAGCTCAGAGAAATGGACGCTTTTATTTCTAACAAAATAATGAATGGAAACTCATCTGTGTTTCTTTCCCCTCTGTTCTATTATGGGACAACAAAAAGTTCAATAATACATGGGGAAGGGTTTGATTTCATCTGGAACTCTTGCTTTGTGCTCCAAGGAGAACAGACAGCCTTCTCTGACCAGTGCACTCTTGGAAAACAAGAATACATGCTGTTCGTAATTATATATTAATAATATGTTTGTTTTGTAGCAGAGCGAGTGCAGAAGGACAAAGAACAGAGTAAGAATAGCACAGTCTCAATGCTCATGTCTTATACATGAATCATGTGAAAGATTGATAGCAACTTTTTACAAGACATATGAGGTATGAGCACACTGCACAGGGTGTGTTCAAAGTGAGCAGCAATGTATGAATACAAGAAAACACCACTTAGGGTGCTATTCGCCCAGAATCCACTTTTTAAGTTGTTTTGCATGTAAATATCCTCTATAAGGACGATGATGAACCCATTTCATTGGTTTTTCAGCATCTCACACCATGAGTACCACATTTTTAGAATGCCATGCTAGGTTAATATTCAAGAGTTACAGTTAGATTATTCTCTTTTAAATCAACAATATGAAAATAAATTTGAGCTATTTCACTGACATTTCCAGAGTCCTTATGAATTCGGCGATGAGGTGATTTCTGAGCGGCTTTGAACCAAAACTCGATGCAAACTGGATCACAGTGTGATCTGAGAAAGTCAAACGTCTATCAAAGCTGTCTTTCATACCACTTCAGCTCGGAGCACAGCAGCCTGGAAACGTATTACGAGCGGTTTATCTTCAAGCTTATCATCTTGTGTTTGTCATGGCTATCTGCGTAATGAGTTTTCCATCATTCTCCTTATGGAAGTGTTAGCTGAATCCAATTATTGCTCACTAGAAATATAACAGCCAACTTCAACTAAGAACTGGCTCATTTTAGTAGGTTAAACCGATTGAAAGAAATTAAGTGTTTTTTGTAATGTTCTGAAACAATGCTATGGAAACTTGACTATACAGTATGAATGCTTCTAGATTTCTAGTGCTACCTGCCTTTGCATAACTGCCATGAAGGTGTTCTTGATGGTTGAAAAAGCAATGCTATGTGCTTGCTAGTCTCTGTGATATTTAGGTATCTTCTTTAATATAAGTCAGTGAGATTTAGTTTGACAGTTTATTGCAATGACCAACATAAAGCTGTTTGGTTTGCAAGTGACTTCTGTGTGAGCTGTGCTTCATGCATTGCTACACTATTGACAATACACAATGGACTGAAGTGATTGCACCTTTTGATATAAAAGCAAATATTCATAACAAACTGCATGATTTAAGGCACCATTCATGTCTGTTGCCCAAACATCACCCAACGTTCCTCTGGAGGCAAAACGTCCTCTTAGGCTTCGGCTATGGCTCTAGGGTTGTGGTGAAGGTAGGGGCGGAGCATAGAGACTATGCCATTTCTCGTTTGTTACTCTTGAGTAGACCAATTCACTTTATTGAGGCATACTGCCCCCATCTGGTATGGAATGTGGAGTATGACTTGATTTTTTTGCCAGACATGACACATGGCACCTTTAAGTTAGAGATTCAAATGTTTGATAAAAATGTCATATATTAGTTTTTAATATAATAACTGCTGCCCTAACCTTATGCAGAGAAAATGTATTCTGGAAGTGCATTGTGGATTATCGTCACCATACCACACCCTGTCATTCACCAGCTCATACACACTCAGTGCCAGGCATGCACACTCTACCACAGTGTGACGACAATAAAAGCATTCAATATTGCATTTTACATTGGACTAAATCCCAGATACTATCTTTAGTGACACTTATAAAATAATAACATCAGTGTCTTCAGTCTCAGACTCCCATAGACTCATTCACACTCACTGCTGTCTTGTCTGTGAGACACACAGCACACATTCCACAACGTCTCAGGACGCATTGAATACATACCAGTGGTCAAACTGAGACAACTAGACAGCTCTTTTTCACAATACCTAAAAATAAAGACAATTACTAATATATCAAGAAACAGAAAATTAGTTAAGAAATCAGATTTTGTTCAAAAATGCATCATTGGAATTCAGTTGGAAGCAAAAAAGCACTTTTTTAAACAAGCAATACACATGTAAAATAGCATTTCACTAAAGTCAAGCAAAATCAATTATTAAAAATATATATTAATGGGGTAAGAAAAATGCAAGTAAATGTATAAGTAAAAGTGCTAACAAGTAAATTAACAAGTAAATATCCTAATATATTAATAAATCTAACTAAATTGAAATTAAGCAAAATTTTTGGGACATCATCAGGTATTAAAATAATTCCATATCATATTATAACAAAGATCAGAAATAACACTATATACGACTGTCTATTTCCTAGATAAGCATTGTCTATTTTTTTTTTATATAGACTCTTCTCTCATCAGGTCTTATGATTTCCCGTCTCTGGTGGGCATCTGCACCTGTTAGCCTGAGCCTGGAGTCCCCCCTCCCCTAAAGCTGTCCAGTTCGGTCCACACAGGAGCTCATCTGCCCCTAACGGGACTCACCTTCTAAGGCTTCCTCCCTGAGCAGAGAGCGGGTGAGTGCTGTAGTCACAGACGTGGTGAAGAAATACAGGGTTGTGTGGACTTCCCCAGGAGAGTGAAGAGAGGTGTTAGTCCAACCGGCTGACTGCAGGACAGAGAAGAGAGCGGTTGAGAAGACTGAGAGGTAGAGAGAGAGGGAGAGAAGGGTGGACTGGTTTCCTGTTACACTCCTCTCTTCTTGAGCCCCCCTTCCCTTTTCTTTCCCTTTTCTTTCCCCTCCTCTCCTTTTCTCTCTCTCTCGCTCTCTGTCTCTGTCTATAAGTCACTGAACAGATATTCCAGACCTCCGAGTCTGACTCTGCCTGCTCAGTGAGCAGCAGCAGTCTTTGGAAACAGTGCCTGAGCTCCAGAGTCGCATTCTCCTTATTAAAGCCCTTTTAGATCCATTAGTGCATGCAGAATTTACAGTACGAGATTTACATTTACATAAAAGTGCAACACAGCTCAGCAGAGAAAAAAATCTTTCTATGATGGCCATTTTTATTTATTTTTTTTATCAAAAATGAAAACAGTTAAGCCTATTTTATGGAAGCAATGTATATATATTTATTTATTATTACTATAGTTATTATTTCTACTTTCTTTGTCTTTTATGTTAACTGTTAACCAACAATATACAGATTGCATAGATGAGTTTAATTCACAAAAACATGAAAAAAAAAAACATGATGCTATTTCTGTGCCGTCAAATTACATTGCAATTTTTCTTTTTTTTAAAGAGGTTTCCTGAACCATGCATTCCGTCAGTCTTCAGTCTTCCTCACGTGGGAAAGTTATTTTCCTGTTCAAAAATTCACAAATTCAAAATAATTCACGAGTTACCAGAAAATGAATCCCAACAGGGTGATCAGGGCCAGGAATCCTATTATTTTGTTATCCTATCTTGATTCACAAATAAACGGTTAGTAGGTTTTTATATTTTAACATCCCTGCTATGTGCGGCTATCAGAACAGCCCGGCGGCCCATTTTTGAGGCACAGCCCCCTAGTTCAGAACCACCGGATTAAACGAGCATCCTGCTATTAATATAAAGCACCATAAATCAACAGTAAAATGTCTCCATACACACATCCACATCCCAGATTAAATGTTATTTCTATCTAAGGATTCCAGTTGCAAAGGGAGTGCAGGGAGCCGGACGCTCTGGAGCCAATTTTCAAACCACATTGTGCAGACTTCAGCAAGGAAAGTCAGAATTGACCTCACCACCGCAATTTATTAATTACAGATGGTGAAAGCTGGATCTGTATCATGTGAATGATAGCCAAGTGTTCAATGGAATTACAAAGAGCCCAAATACAGTACTCTAAATGAAATACATGACAGCTACAGTGGCCCCAAACAGAATTTGGAAAAATAAGCCACTACAAATTGTAACTTGTTTTGCTTTCTTGAAGCAAATGCCACTTGGTTTCAAATTGTGTGTCTAATGCAGTGACTTTTATGCATTGTGTGTAACTTACGTTTATAGTACAATCAGTTTTTCTCTTAAACTTTAGCAGATTCAACTTCACCGGTCAAAACTAGCAAAAGGATGCTGCGTTTGTCTGAAAATAAAGCACACACTGGGTGCAAATGATCAATTGATTTTAGAAGACTGTTTCCTCTATGACGTGACATGACCTATAAAGATATCTTGTAATACTTTAACCATAAAAATCCACAATTGTCCCTTGGAGACCCATAAAGAACATCTTTAGAACAATTCAAAGCACTGAATTCTTAAATAAATAAATTAGGCTATTGTACGGATTTAATATGCAATAAAAAAGAAAAAAGACAGAAAACAGAAACATTGCTTTTTCTGAAAGTATTCATATTTTAAGCAATATACTAATAATATATTCATTTTGACATTTATATTTTTCTCCATAATTCATGCAATAGCCTATTGTATTTATTTAATTTTGTAGGGAAAAGGATAAACTGCTAAATTGTTAAATATCTGCTGTTGTTCACTGATGTGTAAAGGGGTTTCCTAAAGTTGTGAGCTGTAATTAGAGATTACGGTGTTGTAATTACAGTCTCAGGTTAAATACGTTAGCAGTCTGCCTCGACAATAAGACTAAGTGTTTGTAAGTGTATGGGTGTGTATTAGTATGTGCTTGGTTGGGACATCAGGAAATAATTAGCTCTTCTCTCTTGAAGTGATTTACAGCTTTTCAGTGAAACGAGTTGATGGGTTGTTCATTGGGCTGTAAATCCACACACAGACGTGCCGCATTACTTACTTGAGTAAAGAAACATCACAAACCGTACACTAAAAAGAGTTTTAGATAATATTTCAGGCAGGCCTCAAACCACAAAAACACACGTGACTTGCTGAAATGTCTGATCATAAAGAATTGTGTCTATAAAGACTGATGACTCAGTCTGCTTTGGGAAGCATTATTCCTGGATATCTGTGATGTTAGAAACTTGCCTAAAATGGTTGGGTTGGCTGCCAAAACAATGCTTTGCCTGAAGGAAATGTTTCTGGAATATTAAGGTGATTATTTTAATGAAAGGAAAATAATACATAGTAAATGGAGACTGTCTGAGTCACACAGCAGAGAAGTGCTGCATTTGCGTTTTTGTCCACTTGTACTAATGCGTGTGTGCTTCCTTACCTCTTTACAGATGTTCAACATTTGTCACACAGATGTTAAGTGGCTCATACATAATCTGGGGTCAGAGGTGGCTTAAACTCTGCATTAGTAATGGTCATCACAAACAGACACACATGCTAATGTAAAGACACACAGACATTCTGCACAGACCACCGCCTTTACTAATGCAAAACTTTATTTGCAAGTCCTTGTGTCAACAGAAGAAGTGGAGAAAAGTTGGGTATTATTTAGATTTAGATCAGGATATGAAAAATTGGACTCAAACCTGGATCCTGGTGTGACTGGCACTGCTTTGACAAGTTTGCACATATATTTAATCCAGTTTAAGCTCTATTGACTTCCACAGAAAGTGATTTTTCGACTTTTCCCTCAGTTTGTAAAAAAGAAAAAGAAAATTGTGTAAACATAATTTTTATGCTTAATTAGCATGAATGTATAGGCACAACACTTTGTCATGAGGATGGTGTGATAAAATTGTTTACTAACATTGCCTTTGCACAGTTAGTTCCAGTTTGATTGTAGAATTGCTGAAGTTGGACTGTCTGAAAAGTCAAAACGGTTCACATAGAAATGCATTTCCCCTAGGGGGATTTAGGGAAGTGCAGGGGGTTTGTGAGGTGATGAAAAGCTAATCATAAAAATGAAAATAAAAAATAAAAAAAGCAAAATAAAAGCAATCAAAAGAAATCACTCACTAAAAATTAAGTATTTTATTTGTTTACTTGCATGTCATGTGACCATGTGAATGTGTTGTAAATTATTAAAATGTTAACTTTAAATTAAAAAACTAAAATAATCAAAATTAAATTCTTACTATAGAAGAAATTATATCTAATTTGACCTGCATGTCACCATTAACCAAAATCAAATAACAACTGTGAATCTGTGAATGTTTAAATTATTGAAATATTACCTTAAAATTGCAGGAAGCATTTCAAATAAATATTTTTAGTCAAAGGCCAAAAAAAAAAAAAACTTACAACCTACAGCTGTGGTTCCACCACTAAAAAGATGATTTAGACAACTTTGCAGCTCAAATAAGACATTTTGTGTATACATAGGTGAATTAACTAAAATAGCTTTCATTCATTGTGCATCGGTTAAACCAAAATTATTTGTCATTATCAAAATTTCACAGTCGCTGTCAAGAGTTTGAATCCAGCATTGAATATCCCTTAAAGGGATACTCCACCGTGTTTTCATATTATTCGTATTTTAGATATTACTGTGCCAAGACGAAGTGATTACAAGCACTTGCCATGGTTTTCCGCCATACAATATAGTTATCCATTTTACACGCTTAGAAAAGTGCAATGTTTTGTTTTTTGTTACCGTCCTAGGTCGAGTTACACTACGTGAGTAACTGTATTTAAATAGGGAAAACGTGGAGGTGTTTGGTAGCTTCTCTGCTTGGCCCATATTGAATGAATGGGCTAAGCTAAGTGCTTTCAAAGTGTCACCGCGCGCCAAAGCGATTGAGTGCACGCACTGAGACGAGAGAGGTATGTATCAACTCATCTTAGTTAAGGGAAAAGCATAGTTTAATATGAAAACACGGTGGAGTATCCCTTTAAATATATCACTTTCCATTTTAAAGGGTTAGTTCACCCAAAAATGAAAATAATGTCATTAATTACTCACCCTCATGTCGTTCCAAACCCGTGAGACCTCTCGACAGCTCTCAGTCCCTCCATTGAAGCTGTGTGTACGGTATACTGTCCATGTCCAGAAAGGCAAGAAAAACATCATCAAAGTAGTCCATGTGACATCAGAGGGTCAGTGAGAATGTTTTGAAGCATCAAAAATACATTTTGGTCCAAAAATAGCAAAAAGTATGACTTTATTTAGCATTGTCTTCTCTTCTGTGTCTGTTGTGAAAGAGTTCAAAACAAAGCAGTTAAGTGATATCCGGTTCGCGAACGAATCATTCGATGTAACTGGATCTTTTTGAACCAGTTGACCGGATCGAACTGAATTGTTTGAAAAGTTTAACATTTCCAATAAGCATTAATCCACAAATGACTTAAGATGTTAACTTTTTTAATGTGTCTGACATTCCCTCTGAGTTCAAACAAACCAATATCCCGGAGTAATTCATGTACTCAAACAGTACACTGACTGAACTGCTGTGAAGAGATAACTGAAGATAAACACCGAGCCGAGCCAGATAACGAACAAAAGATTGACTCATTCTTAGTTATTAATGACATAATTTTGATTTTTGGGTGAACTAACCCTTTAATCTGCACTTTATTACACCTATTTTCAAATCTTTAGCTGAAACACACAGATATTCCCTGTTGAAAAAAAACTGCATATGCTGGTTAGGTATGTTATGACACTGGGATGCTTGTTTCAGCTGGTCCTTTGCTGGTTTAAGATGGTCTTTTGCTGGTTTAAACTTGTCCTTTGTTGGTTTAAGATGTTCCTTTGCTGGTTTAAGCTGGTTCTTACCTTGTTTAAGCTGGTCCTTTGCTGGTTTAAGATGTTTTTTTGCTGGTTTAAGCTTGTCCTTTGTTGGTTTAAGATGGTCCTTTGTTGGTTTAAGCTCGTCCTTTGTTGGTTTAAGATGGTCCTTTGTTGGTTTAAGATGGTCCTTTGCTGTTTTAAGATGGTCTTTTGCTAGTTTAAACTCGTCCTTTGTTGGTTTAAGATGGTCCTTTGTTGGTTTAAGCTCGTCCTTTGTTGGTTTAAGCTGGTCCTTTGCTGTTTTAAGATGGTCCTTTGCTTGTTTATGCTGGTGATTTGGTGGTTTAAGCTGGTCCTTTGCTGGTTTATGCTGGTCCTTTGCTTGTTTAAGCTTATCCTTTGCTTGGTTTATGCTGGTCATTTGCTTGTTCAAGCTAATCCTATGCTTGCTTAAGCTGGTCCTTTGCTTGTTTATGCTGGTCCTTTGCTGGTTTAAGATAGTCCTTTGCTGGTCATGTGTTGTCAAAGGACCAGCATAAACCAGCAAAAGGACCAGCATAAACCAGCAAAAGGACCAGGATAAACCAGGATCCCAGAAGCAGAACATACCTAATCAGCATATGCAGTTTTTTTTCAGCAGGGTTGCCTTTTTTTCACCCAGCATGCTCAAGGAAAATTTCACCTCCAGTCACCCAGCATGGCCCTTTATAGCTCTTTTCAGTGAAGCTTCTTTAGTTCTAATAAGGTTCTTTGATGAATAAGTCACTTCTTAACGCCAGATCTGCTGATTGATAGCCTTGCTTGTTAGCTATTGACTCTGAATAGAAACGCATAGTTCCCTGAAAGGCCAGGGGACCTAGCTTTAGCATATCTAGCGTAGCTGCAGCCGGGTCTGGAAACTGGAAAGCAAAGCTTGGATAAACAAAAGGAGGAAAAGTGTATAATGAGAGTGCTAATAAGTAGCACAACAGAGTATAAAGTGTTAAGCTACTAAAAGATTTTGTCAGTGGGCTTAAAATATGGATCACTGTCAAAGGATTGACAAAACTGGACTTTGGTTGGCCACCAACTAGACTATGGTGGTAATTGTGTCTGTGAGGAATGCTTCAAGCACTGAGAGTTTCTATTCTGTGAAAGTCATGCTAAATCAAGTTGCTTATACCCTGGAGAACACATAGATCTGTAGGTTTAGCGGTCTCAACTTCAAAGAGCTTGAGTGAGATTTCCACTGACGTTTGTTTCTTGAAAAATGAAACTAGACATTCAGGTTTGGTTATTGATTTCAGGCTTTTGTGTTATTCGATGGTAGATGACTTGCCATTCAGGGGAGAGACATCAGATTACTTCTATATATAAGCAATATTGACGGCACGTGATTTTTAGGATTGAACCAAAGGGACGGGGGAAATTTGTAAGTGAGCGATGAGGAGGAAAAAAGACAAAGTCAGCTTTATACCAGAGCTGCGTGATCTTGATCTAACAAGATTAGCTCATCCTGACTCACTCAGCAACCATTTCTGTCCGAGTACATGTTGTTGTGTCAAAATCGGTCTGTTTCTTTCCCATATGGTACCTCAAAATAGTGGTGAGAGCATCAAAATATGGAGAAATGCTCAACTTTATGCATATGAGAAATGAAAAACATATATCGAAATCTGAATTTGAATTGAAATTCAATGGTAATAAAGTTACATTTGTAAAGCATATTTATGGAAATAATAATTTGGCAAACTGTAATGTTTTCAGACTCTTAATTGCATGTGAACTGTAATAAAATAAATTAATTATAGATTATGTTAAACATATATTTCATTAATTTCATAAGTACACCTAAATTTCACAATTATTATGAAATTTCATAATAATTTGGTCTTTGACGTTTGTTTAAAATGTACTGCTGAATGTAAAAACTAACATTTAAAGCTAAAATAAATAATTTAATGTAAGTTTCATTTAAAAACATTTGTATTCATGCTCTATTGTATTAGATTTTAATATAAATTACCTTAAACCTAAATGTAATATTGAAGAACACACTATGGTTAAAATGATAATTAGTACTTTACATGTGCTTTAGTATGCTAGTCAACATATCAAAACAGGTTTGCTTTAAAGCACAACAAATGATTATTAAAACAATGATTTAAAATCTATTTGACATTATTACAAAGTGCACATTTTTAAATTGTTTAAAAAAACAGTCATGAAAATGTACTTTAGTCTTATTTGGCATTTTATTTATACACTGTAAAATTATCGTTGTGATTAGTTAACATGTCTTAAAATAAGTAATAATGCTGTTTCAAATTAAAGTGTTTTTGCTTGAGGTAAAATTTTAAGTTTAGTTAAGTTGGATATTTAAGGGATCTCAACATATTTTAAGTTGTTATAACTAATTGCAGAACCATTTTTATTTTTACAGTGATATAGTATATTATCAGCAAATACAGTTTATAAAACTTAAGTTCACTACAAGTGCATAAATATATTTAAGTGCGCTTTTAAAAAAAAAAAGAAATCCCACTAAAATCATGCAAAATAGTGGTTCTTTTCTGAAACTCAAAACCATAAAATGGTTTTACTGATATGGCATTTTACTACTAACAAAGCCTTTGTTGTGTCTTAAAACAGGTTGTTGTGACATTTTTAAAGCAGAGCAGATCTAAAATTTACAAAATCTGTCAAATATGTGTATTCGCCAACCAGTTACATCTTATTTTTTTCTCTACACAGTAATCCAGTCTGATTGTAGCCGAAATGAAGCATAGTTAAGTGGTGTGAACCCTCCTTTAATCATGTTACCAATAAAAGACAAATCCCATCTATTTCTGTAAAATATATGTATGATAGTCACACAGTATATTTAATAACTTCCATTCTCCTAGTGCTCAGTGGGAGCGGATATTTGGGGGGAAAAATGTGGTATAAACATCGATCAATTAATTTTGTCCCCTACAGCAAATTTTAATACTAACATATTTCGTAAAGCTGACAGCCAAAGACATGCTTTCATGATTAAATAATCACTGGATTTTAAATCAATTCAGACTTGTGTTAAAGTTAATATTCCTTTCATTTCAGAGCTTTATCCTCATAAAGAATATGCTCATGGAAAGATCCCCTGGACAGATCACATTTCCTGCACTTTAAAGTGAACCGCTATTTTGATTCATGGCTTGATTTGGGCTGCAAGACAGCGTGGGTATAAGTTTCAGAGAGGTTAACCTTTTTGTCTTTTGTTCTTTGGCATAAATTCAGTTTATATATATATATATATATATATATATATATATATATATATATATATATATATATATATATATATATATATATTTTACTAGGGCTGTCCCTTTAATGTGTTAATTTACTGCACTCAAATTTATTTTTTCTTTTATGTTTTGTTTGTTGCACTGTATCTTATGTTTTTTGTGATGTTTTGTTCTGTTTTGTTTTTTTGTTTTGTTGTGTTGTGTCATGTTTTGTTTTGTTTTTTGTTTTTTTGTTTTGCTTTGCTTTGATTTGCTTTGCTTTGATTTTTAAAAGCATTCAGAAAATGTTTGTATTCTGGGCTATGTCACTTATTTAAGTGCCCTTGACATACATCACACTTGCCTCTTTTACAGCCTATAGGCTCTTAAGAACGGCATATAAAAATGTCCATTAAACCTCGGTCTTTGACAGAGCTGCTCAGAGCCAATGAGTAAAAGAGACAAAAGTGAGACATATTCTGAAGACCTACTGTACATAGCACAACACAACATAATTGACAAAATTTGGGCATTTAGGGGACAATAGTCTCTCATTTTTTATAAGATTTGGCACTTTCCCTCTTCCCCTCGCTCACCAGCACTAAAGGAGCCCCTTTCACTGCAGATACACATCTGTGGGACATCACAAGATGGATATAATTATCTGCTATAATGAGTTATTCAAATTAGCAACACGAAGATCCACTGGAGTGAGTGACAGAAAAGAAAGAGTGTATCTCTCTTCCTATCAACAAATTAACAACTTTTGATCCTTTATTGGACATGGATCATTATGCAATTCATATAAAGAGAGATATTTCATGTATACAGATTTACATTTGCATAGTTTACCCATAAATAGACATGTTTCTTCATTTACTCACCCTCAGCCATGTCATTCCAAATTTTTCTTGAGTGGAAACCAAAAGAAAATGTTTACTTTCTTTTATTTATTTTGTTCATAAACTGAATGTAAAGCATCCTACAACTTATCCATGCAGTAGATTCCAGATTTACTCAAGTGACATTGCTCAAGTTTTATGTGAGTAACACTCTGAAATGTTTTCTGTATTGGAGCTTGAAAGCGCCTGCTTACTTTGTAACCACAGCTGCATGAGCATTCATCAAAACATCTACTTTTTGGTGTCCCACTAAAAAAAAAGAAAGTCATACAGATTTAAAACAACATTAGTGTGAGCAAATACAGATAACGGTGAACTTTTTTTCCTTTGTACCTAATTTAAACTTACGGTATCTGAACCTGTGCTTGAGGATTATTTGGAGGTATATAACTTTAATAGCGCAGCACCATGTACTAATCAATGTGATATACTGCAGAACATGCTCTTTGCCCTGGTGCCTCCAGAACACCTGTAAACAATCACCTTCTTCATGGTCTGTCTGCTCTCTGAGTGTCTCTTGGACCAGATCCAACAGACTCACCTGAAAGGAAATCAGACGGGACAGAAAAAAAGAGTGGTCGGTCCATCGACACGGTATTGTTTGACTCGCTGGTATAGACAGGTGGAACCTACAGCAAGTGAAAACAGATGAACATACCAACCCAACACCTTAGAAAGAATGTGTTACTTAGTGTACGTGGACACAGAAGGTTGCTTTTTTAGACAGGAAAAACAAAAACAACGCTTTTGAGGGCTACCCTCAGGTTTTCACCAACCTACTTGACCTTTCTTCAAGGGGTCACGGCTTAATTTCTATACATTCTGATGATGGTCACAGACCTCGCTCAATGTAGATAGTTCTGAAACAAGCGTGATAAATTAGACCTGTTAGGAACAGGGTGCACCAGGTTCAACATTCCCTTCATTTGACTCATCCATCAAAATTACTCCTTTTACTCCATTCAGTGGTGATACATTCTTGAATACACATTGTTTTGGGTCTTAAAACAGCATTCCTGTCAAACAGACAGATTTGAATGTTGAGGCTTCAGCTGCATTCTCGGGTCAATCACATATAATACTGACCACAGTAAGTTAGTGTAGAGATGTATAAATCACAGCTCACAGTCATTTTCAAATCAAGGAGTTTTCTGTTAATCGCCATGGCAATTTTGTTGCAAAATTAGCCAAATCCATGTTGTAAAATATTTTGCGCTCACACAGAATTCCTGTTTGTGTGGATTTCTATTGAAATAATAGGATTTTTTAAGTAAATGTGACGCACCTTCCCACATTGCATATAATTTTTTTTTTAATTCACACATATAAATATTAAATATGATTAAATATAAAATATAAAGTGTATACATATAAAGTTTTGGGGAATCGCCAATATTCTAGAGACTTTTTGCCCTTGACACAGTCATAAAGATCTTTGAAGGACCTATCTATGATATCATTTACTGATTTGATGGACAACCAGTTTTCACAAATTAATAAGCAGTGATTTTTCTCTCTTTCTTTCTTTCTTTCTTTGACTTTTTACAAGTACATTGTTTTAATATAAATATCTTTGTGGGTCTAGTATCTTGAAAAGCTCAAAAAGACACACCAGAGGAATTTTAATTTGCTTGTGTTAATGGAAAACCTCTTATCGAGTGCAATTGGGACAATAGATCTTGTCCTGTGGTCTTTCTCTTTTAGAAAACCGCATCAGTGTTGACTGCTGTGAATGGTTGGGATTCTCCTGTTGAGCTTTTGGAAAGGTCATAGGTCAGCTGTCCGTCTCAACTGGAGTGGCAGTCTCAAGGGTGACCTTCTCGACCTCAAGGGAAATAAGGTCAGAAAGAATACTCATCTGGCGAATGGAGTAGCCTACTCTTGTGCACAGTAACAAATTGATTTTAATTGGCGGTGTCAGAACAGATATGGTATGAAACTAATCAAGCGAAATGCAACCAAATGTGCTCCATTCTGTTATACAAAAAAACAAAACAAAAAACAGGGACTGATTAAAATAAATTAATAGTTCACTTTTATTTACTCATACCATTTCATTGCTTTATTTTGACTGAGACTAAATAAGTAATATTTAGAAAAACCTTAATACAATTCATATATTAAAAGTTGGTAGCTGTAAAAGCTAAACAGAATAACCTGAATGGCTGAAAGAATATAATATTATGAATATATATTACCTATTATAATCTTCTGAAGTCATACTGTAGTTTTGTAGCTCTGACTGGAGAACTGCTATGATCAGTGAATTGAACATCCAATTCAACTTTTATTTCTAATAGCCTTTACAGTGAACCAGGTGATATGTTACTCATTTCTTGCAAATATAGCTATATCGTACTGCCATGAAAGGGTTTAAAACATAATTTTGGGAGTGCTCTTTGTGGGTTGTTGGCTCCATATTGGTATTGGCCACCTAGACCATCCATCTACCTCCAAAATCCCTATTTAACTCCTGCATAAGGCCAAATTCGAACTCTTCCCACCCAAGTGAGCACCATTGCCACCACATCACAAAGAGTGCAGGAATCAGTAGATTGAGAAAGAAAACCATTTAAGACATAGAAACTACCACATGGTTACCAAAGCTCAAATGGTCTCAAAACACAGTTGAAATTCTATTTTACTAAGAATTCACAACATGTGGAAGCATCTTGAGTCAGGTTCCATTAGCATCTATTCATCATGGATGGGAGCGTCGACCGCTTCTGACAGATGTTCCAGAAGCCCAGTCCTGTGTGACGAATGTTGGCCTTTCTGTTGAGGTCAGTTACCTCTCCAGCTATTGAATGTAGATGCATGATGTGACATTATTAAATCCTTGGGACCTTGTGTGGCTCTGAGGGAGGTAGAACTGTCTCTTGTGGAATAATAGATGTACTTCAGAACATACATTATGTAGTCTTGCAGCCACCTTTTTGCCCTAAATGAAACTTCCTGCACCCTAACTATCCCCAAGATAGCTACTAAAACCTGTCCCAGCATCCCCTTGAAACCTACCAAGATGAGTCACCTGTGGTTAAGAAACCAGGGCAGGATGTCTTCTGAAGGATAACCAGGTCAAGGCAGCATTGAACGGTGACCTGAAGTTCACCCAGTCCAGATGTGCATTCATTTCACTGGGAAACACACTGACAGATGTACAGATGAGAAGCAATTTGATCAATGTGATCTGATTTAGTGCCATTTGTGACATTCTATGGACAAATGGTTTTGAATAATGAAACTAAACCGTATAACAGCGTTGTCCCAAGCCACAAATAAATAAATAAATCTCTCATAGCACACTACACTAATTTTAACCTTCATTTTAAAAGTATTTCATATCCTTTTATATATCTATTTATTTATTAGTTTGTTCAGAAAACAATAACCAGTAAATGCTGTGATGATTTTAATGTGCAACAGATCATGACATTAGGTCTGTTTTTGTACTCCTTGTGTCACAACTCAAATGTGAAGACTTTGACACTGTGTTTATATATATATATATAATGTTTCTTCCTTCGGCTCTTTTAAAAATAATAATTTTACACTAATACTTAAGAACTTAGAAAATAATTTGCATTCTTAAAAGTATTAAAATAAATGAATATACTAAGTAAATTGAACCAATTTTATTTCATGGTTTAAATGGTAAACCACATTCATGGTTACTTTCATAATCAAATAAACTACTTTAGATCATTATTGAATAATGTCAAAAGATGGAATAATATTAAGACATGTTAGTTACATTTATCAATAATGTAAAAGTAATAGATTGCACACAAGTATTTTCTCAGACCTGGCAAAAGCATTTTTTATGTTATAATCATGTTATTTCAGATTGTCATGCAGGGCTCCATGACGCTAATTTTACCAGTAGCTGCTGAGCAAATTCTGCCTCTGGACAATGTTGCCAGATTCTCTGCTTACAAATATTTTAGACTTATTTTCCACTCTCTGAGTCATTATGGTTTCATTTTCCTTTATCATTATTCAATAAACACTCCCTAAAGAAAATCTGACTTCAGGAAGTCAGTGACTCCCACTGAAAGTGCTCTAACGTTTAACTAATAATATGAAAGCCTCCTCTGAAAATTGAATTGTATTACAGCTATAAATTTCCTCCACCCTAGAAAAAGATCTGCTAAGACTGCACAATCAATAGCAATGCACTCAACTCAAGACTTTGTTTTTACAATTAAGAATAGGGCGGCATGCATTATTCCTGTGCATACTGGGTGAATTAACGTGGGACTACGCCACATTTTTTCTTATTAGTCTGGCTGGGCGGGATGAAAGAGTATATTGGCTAAACATTCAGCAAGCTGTTTTGAATCCGCCCTGTCTAAACATCTTGCTGTTTTATATGCTTCCTGGGGCCAGAGGTCATTGCAAACAGGCATGACCAATCATCATGTAAATCTGGATCTGAGCGGGGCCTGTCATCCACACACAGTGCAATTCAATTCCATTTAATTTAATGAAGAAGGATGCATGTTAACCTCAGTTGATGGATTGCATTTTTTATGGACGGTTAACAAGACACATTCCAGATTTAAAAGAAAAAAAATGTGCATTTAAATTAAATAAGCAGCAACAAAAACAAAATCTCCTAGACTTAGAAAGAGAAGTCTCATATATAAAATAATAGTTAAAATATATGTAATCTAAACTATATATCACATATCACAATATATCACAGCTCAGGACAGTTAAAAAACAATGCCTGAAGGGATTCCAGGAAAGGATTTTATTGTTGCCTAATAATATTTTAAGCATTCAGAATAACATATATACACGGAGCAGATAAAATAGTAGTAATTTCCCATTCCTGCTGAAATCGTTCTGCAATCACATACTCTGGAAAGATAAGTGAATGAAACAAACAGTGCTAATAACCTCAACATCCACACTCATAGAGCACCACTTCATTTTTGGGACAGAAACTGTTGATTCAGATGTTGGATAATAAAGACTTTTGAACATCTTTTGATGTAAAGTCGTTCGAGGTACAGACCTGGTAAGATAAGACTGCAGCCAGCAGATGGATTTATGTATCCATTTATATGAGGCTTTGGTTCTTTACTGGAAAATTTCATTGTGCCATTACCTCATTTGCTGATGAAAGGTTCAAACAGTCTTCTAGGCCACTTTGAGAATCCCAGGAAATGGGTTTATTATGGCAAAACAGGCTGGCCAATCAACCACACACTATTACAAACATATGTGACCAGCCCAAACCTGAGCTGAAAAGTGGTATTATCTATGGACATGGCATGGAATTTCCATAATCCCATACTCACTCCACATTTAGTCTTTAATGTAATTTTTTTTTTTTCAAATATAAACCAAAACTCACAACCATGCCTTGCACATTCAAATGTAAACTCCTGCAACTGATCATGAAATACAGGAAAACCAACAATTCTTCCCATTATTGGCATGGTGTTGCCTCTTAATGCACCACAATTGGGGGAAACAAATGCATATAGAAACAAAACTGAATAAATAATGACAGAATTCAAATGTTGAGGTCAACTATCCCTCTTCAAATGGGTTCAGTCTCGAAGATAATTTCCAGCTAATTTGTTAAAGGCTCTTAATTACATCTCCCAGACATTGAACAGTTTTAATTACTTAAAAGGTTCTGAGCTATAACTGTCACTGTTATTATTATTAATAGAGGAAATTACGTCATTCATCAAAAAAAAAAGCAGGAAATCTTTAAATGTCTTTCTCTCACTCTTTTTCTAAGTTGCAAATTGTTGTTTATTATTCATAAAACTGACTTGCGCATTGCAAAATATAAATATACCATGTAAATTTGTTTGCATGTTTACATAAAAAAACGTTAATGTACAGAGTTAAATAGTTGTATATTATATTTTAATTTAATACACTTAATGTGAGAAGGAAAAAAAATGTATATATATATATATATATAAATATATATATATATATATATATTATATATATATATATATATATATATATATATATATATATATAGACAATATCAGTAGTAATACTCTAGTAAAACTATATATCAGTAATATATTCTTATTACCATGTAACTTAAAGTTCACCTGTGTGTTCACCGTATTGTCTGTGTAAATGTAGGTTGTAATGTTATGTTTATTTTGTGAGTATAGTTGATTAATGTCATCTAGGAAACATTTATGTGTGCAAATTAGCTATTAAACTGGTTCAGTAGTTCATTGTTTTCAGCTCAAGCAGAACAATCTTCAGCATATTTTGTTTTTGGATTATTTGAAAACTCTTCATTTTTCTCCCTCAGTTTTCTTCTAAAAACATTGTTAATGGATTATTAATCATGCAGTATTTATTTTATTAAAATACTTTAATTATAATCATAATGAATATATTTTGTCTTCGTTATTGTTAATGAAATCACAAAATTTCTCATCAGCAGACCTTTTCATCAGTAATTTTGTTGTCATGATTAACATTTAATGGCTCATTAACCAACAGACCATGTTAACATAATGCTGTTTAAGTGTGTGGTGCATTTGTCAATGGTTGTGGAGGCACTTGAAATGGGCATTCAGTGGCATGCTGGGTAAGCATGGTTGTGCACTGTAGCCTTTGGAGCCAGTAGAGCTCCCAAGGGCCCAATCCAACCTTCCACAGCCAGTTTAGCTCTAAATATATAATGGCACAGCCTGTGGTGACCTGCCACTCTTTATCCAGTGAATAGAATCTATACACAATAGCACTATTTCAAATCCAATATTGTATGTTTAGCATTAAGATAAAATACCTTCTGTTGACCCAAATGTTGACTTGCATACATGTCGGATAAATTACAGAATTTTCCATTTCCCAAACATTTTCATTAAAAAGAGGATACAGGAAATATATGTATATTCTTGTTTGTGTCTTGTTGAGCATAGCATTCCCTGTATACTTCACATGATTCACATGTATTTAAAGAGAGAGAGAGAGAGAGAGAGATTTTATATATCGAAATTTGGCTGTATATTGCAAATGTGATGTTTTTTTTTTTTTTTTTTTAATAGGAATTGTGTCTTTTACTCAATTACACCATACTTAACTTCTAACAACATCTTAGATCCTTTTCAGTCTGCTTTTAAGGCTAAGCACAGGACTGAAGTCTGCTCTACTAAGAGTGACTAATGATATTTTGTTATTAGTTGACTCTGGAAACTGTGCAGTCCTGGTTCTGTTGGACTTAAATGCAGCCTTTGACACTGTGGACCACAGGATTTTCTTAAAAAGATTAAATTATGAGGCAGGCATTTGTGATGCTGCTTTAGATTGGTTTGAGTCTTATCAAATAAGAGCATTTCTGTAGAAAATTTAGAATTTTCATTATCCCCTATGCCAATTACCTGTGGGGTGCCACAGGGTTCAATTCTGGGTCCAGTTTTATTTTCTCTTTATGTGCTTCCATTGCGCTCAATTTTGAAACACGCCATAACATCTCCTGTCACATCGATGCAGAATGATACCCAGCTCTACTTACCATTAGATTCTGGTAGTGAATCTGTCCTTTCTCTACTAGCATGTTTAAAGGATATTGAAGAATGGATGGATGAGAATTTCCTTCAGTTGAACGAAAATAAGACCAAGATTATCCTATTTGGCTCCAAACCACAGACTGGCACATACAGTGGTCTCTTGGGGCATTTTTAGACAAAAAATTACTCCTATGTGAAAAATCTGGGGTTAATTTTTAATGCCGACCTGATGTTCGATTAAACAAATAAATTTAGTGGTCAGGGCCAGCTTTTTCCAGCTAAAGCGACTACGAAAGTTAAAGCCCCTCCTCACCTTTCAGGATTTTAAGACTGTAATTCATGCTTTTATTTCCACAAGGCTTGATTATTGCAATGCCTTGTATGCTGGAATTAGTCAGTCATCACTCTCACGATTACAGATAGTCAAAAATGCTGTAGCTCGTTTCTTGACTGGGACAAAAAATCCTCTCGTCATTGGCTTTCTATTAAACAAAGAATTGATTTCATGGTTTTAACATACATGTTTAAAGCTCTACATGGACTTGCCCCTAACTATGTATCAAAACTTTTTAAGTTTCTATTCTCCTCAGAGATCACTCACATCTTCAGTCCAGCTGTTTTTAAACGTTCCGAAATCTCGGTTGAAAACAAAAGGCGACAGGTCTTTTTCAGGCTATGCTTCAAAACTTTGAGACACACTACCCTTAACTATCAGAGCTTCTCATACATTACGCATTTTTTAAGTATCAATTAAAACCTACCTCTTTTCTTAATTTGGGTTTATCTTATGTATATCTATGGGTTGTAGGTTTTTTTGGGGGGGGGGGGGGGGATAGTAGGTTTTGATCTTTTCTTTTTAATATATATTAAAAAAAAAATTATGATTGGACTGAATACCTTCCAGCCCTGTTTTATTTGTGTACACTTGCTCTGCTTGTGAAGCACCTTGGTCAACATTCTTGTTGTTTTAATGTGCTATATAAATAAATACATTTGACCTTGACCTTGACTTGCAGTTGCGACTTTATTAAATAGTTTTTACTTCCAAAATTAGTCACTTTTATTCACTTAGATGTATGACAGTTAGGAGGCTATAGGCACTTTATATCAGTTTTTCACACCCCTGAAGAAACTTCCTGTTTCTGTTTTCTTTTTTCTCACTCTACATACACGTTCTTGGACAGTAAATCACTTTTGCTAAAACAAACTTTCTTCTCTAACACCATGCCCTGAAACTTCCTCTTTCAGCCATGTGTTTTATATGGGCACACAATGCACATTTAGTGTAAAATGTGGTGTCAGGCAAACAAGAAAAGAAATAGGGCCTATTGACTATTGGCCAGTGAGTAATTTAATGATTCGTTATAATGTAAACAAAGCAAAGATTGTATTGGAAATCAGCCAAATTTTTCAACACATAGGGCATTCATTCATAAACGAGTGGCCACGTGCCACCCTCTGTGCATGAATCACTGATGACTAGCCCACAGTGTTGACTCCAGAGAACTGCTCACAATTTAATGGAAAGTCATGTTTACCAAGCCTGCACTGTTTTTGCCAGTGTGGATTCACAAAGTAGGTTTTCCCCTTTAAAGCGTTATTGGATAGTTCGCCCAAAAATCATCATTTACACACCCTCATCACAGTCCAAACCGTATGATTTGCTTCCTTCTGTGGAAAACTTTATATATTTAGCTAAATCCTCAACAAGGGACTGTCAAGCTCCAAAAAAAGTAAAAAGTAAAAAAAAAAAAAAAACTCTGTAAAAGTAGTTCATACAACTTTATGCACTGTATTTGAAGTCTGAAGCCATATGACAGCCTTATGTAAAAAAAAAAAACCCAACATTTAAGTAATCATTCACAAAATCGTGGCTTCCAATGGGGCTCTCAAATTTAATTTGTGCATATTAAAATTTAGTACATTGTTGACTTTTGTCTTTCGTCTACACTGAATATGTGCAAGTAAAAATTACATTTTGAAGCTACGGCAGGCAATAGGAATAAAAAAATAGCTTTTTGTAGCTTGACTAATGGCCACAATCCTCTTTCAGTGTTTGGAAAAGAGCAGTGTGAACATTCTGCTAAATATCTCCTTTTATTAAAATAAAATAAAATAAAAAAAGTACCGAAAAACTAATTGTATATAAAACAATATGAGGGTGAATTTTCTTTATCAAGAACTGGTTAGTCTATAGTCTTCATTTTTCATATTTTTATATTTTAGCATATTTTTCTTCATTTTGACATGCCTTTCCACACTTCTTCTGTATAAATATATTTTTAAAAGTTAAAAACAGTTAAATATTATTATTTATTGTATTGAGTGAGACGTTTTAATATTAAAATTAAAGTTTTTAGAGTGATCTATATATTGTGTGTAATTAGTACTATAGTATTACATTATTTATATACTGTGTTTGATAGCGAGATTTTTGGTACAGTTTACTGAATCGCATTAGGGTCAATTTGACCCCCATCATAACAATAATTACAGATTTTAACCAAAAGCCACAAGAAAGTTTTTTTCAAAAGTCTAAATTTCTGAAGATTTTAGTTTTTTCTTGGTTTGATCTAACATTTTAGATTATTTAACACTTCTACGCATCATACTATATTTTGAATGTGTTGCAGGCAAGGAAGCGGCACAGTGGTCATCTTTGCTGCTCTGTTAATTGGTTGTGACGTCTGTCCTAGACCTCAGTTACTGTGGGTCAGAGACCTTTTTGTCCGGTGCTTAACTTATTTTATCAGCAGGCCAAGGGTTTACAACAACCACTGTTTCACTGAGTCAACCAGGACTCACCCAAGACCTCACTTTAGAGGCCTCGGGCAGGGCACACACACACACACACACACACACACACGTGGTACTTAGTCATCTGGAACGCATTGCAATTACTTCATTCTTGACATATTTTTTCTTGTGCTTCCCAGCCCTACGCTCGTGTTGTCATTATATAATTGATACACCACTCACTGAGCTCAAGATGGAAAAAACAATCATGGTGCTGCAACATTAGCACTGATAACAGTAGTGTCCGCAGAGGAATTATTACTGCTCGAGAGCAGTGTGCTGCATCACTGTGATTTGATCTGGACCTCTGCTATAGCCAGACTTCTCCCCCTGTCTGTCAGAAAAGTTAACACTCCGGTCTGTAAACTATTAACCAGATGAACATCAGTAATCCAAAGCCAGACTTTTGACTGTCGGCAAAGTCTGTTTTACTTTATACAGCTTTGTCTGGCCTTAAAGTGGATTTTTTCAAAAACATCTATTTTAAAACACATGACAACTTCTTAGAAATAAACTCTTTCTATTAATGCTAGTGTCATGGTGTTGAGAGATTGTGTCATTTTCAAGAAAACTTTCAGTTTTTACTTTATAAATGTCATCTGGTGAAACCATCAAATAAATAAAACTGTAAAAACATTTTCCTTACACCTTACACCCACAATACATACATATTTTATCTATCTATCTATCTGTTTGTCTGTTTATTTATGATAATGTGCAAAACTACTTTTTTATGATTATTATTATTAATTAGATTTTTTTTCCTTCATTATGAAATCAGGAGGGCTGTAGCACCATGAGACTGTTAATTTTATGCCATGTTTTTTTTTTATGCCACAATTGTATTTTAGTTTATTGTCTAATGAAAATATAGCTATTGAACATGGCTACGGGCTAACAAAATAGTCTATATATGTACTACTAGTAGTGTTATTATTTAAAATAATGATTATTATGATGATTATATGCCATTATGTTAGACCAGGACAAAAGCTCTTCTCTTATAATAGACTAAACAATATACAGTAGATCTATATTGGTATAATCACATGGGTACAAAGGTGGAATATGATTAAGCATTATACCTAAAGTATAATAAATGAAGACAGTAATATCGCGGTCAGGGGAACTCTCACAGGAAGACACCAGACTCTTCAGGTGAGAGAAATATGTGCACCTGTCCACAGAGACCCATAAGACCGATAGAGAGCCGTTGGAGAGGAGAAATACAGCACTTATCTACAGTTAATGTGTTGATACACACCACTTTCCTGCAGGGATATAGTGCTCAGATGAGGTTTAGACACATCAGAAGAGGAAATGAGGTCTAATGTTTTGTAAAGTGTTAAAATGATCACAATCCAATGCATATCTAAGAGGCTAATCTACACATATTTACTAATTATGTAAGTTTTTAATGAGTGTTAAGGATTGTATCCAGTCAACAAAAACACTTATGGCCAATCAGCACATCTATAGATAGACCGTTCCTGCGATGTAATGGAAAAGCGTTTAACTTGTCTTCAAAGTGTTGGGTGTATTTTATATTATCAGTACATTATAGTATATTTCTGTTTTAAATTATTTACTGGAATGAATAATATTCAGTTAGTGGTGTTAGCTACTGTTGCTCATAACAAAGCAAAAAATCCTATAGATTTACAGCGAGTGAGGGACCTGAGCCATATTTATCTCAACTTGGTGGTGGGGTATGAGTTAGCAACCACAAAGCAACACAAGCAAGACCATTTATCACTGAAACACCCAAACGTATCGGTGGCATGTTTTTCTACTTAAGAAATTCTAGCAATGTATCTGTACATGCATGTGTTTATGTGCTTGTACAGAACAGGTTCAGATGAAAGGATACTGACCTTTCTACATGTAAACAAGTCAACTGTCCTTTATTTGGGGCCCTCTCGTGCTCCACACACACATTTTGACAGTTAACACAACACTTTCACTTTCTTTGAAGCGGCATTCGTGTAAATTCACTAACGTATTACTAAATATTTAGTTTTGGAGTTGAATACTTAATTATTCACTATTATAAATACCTTGTTTAAGCTATTCTTGAGGCATTAATGGTAAATTTAAGTTTAGTAAACTGATGCAAATATGCAATTTCTGTATACTGCATGGACAATTTAACACATACTTTTTAAATGTCTTTGAAATGCAATAGCAGCATTGGTTTCAGAGCAGGTTGTAATAGATTAAAAAAGACACTAGAACCTACATGGTGAATGTATATGTTGATGACAAATGCATAAACTAAAACAGAAGGGTGATTTGTCGGATAAACTGAATCTAATTTTAAAAGACATCCACCAGTTTACTTTTAAACCTGATAAATGACGTTAACATGTCCACAAACTAAATGGACAAAAAGACACGGGACATTGTCGACAATCTGGCCAAGAATGTACACCTTCCCAATGAAACAAAACCAGAACACAGTCCTAGCGACATCTAGCGGTCACTGAGAGAACAACACGCATTTCGAACAGCAGGAAATGAAGGCAGTTCATCTGAATTGCTGCTGATGCTGATACTCGCATACAAAATGCACATCAAAAGGTCCTAAGTGAGCATAACCACTGCGGTATAGACTGTATGCAGGTATTCGCTGATATCCTCACTGTCTCTGTACTGAATGATGATGGTGATGTTACACTCAGAATCGTGGTGATCAGTGGAGTCTGGACGAGGTCTTCTGATTTGAGCCTCTGTGTCATCTCGGGCCTCCTCATCCTCTGAATCTGTTATATATTAAAATTGTATCTTACTTGTTGTTTTCCCTGACCAACAAGCACCACTATATGAGCTTTACTCAGATCTAGTGTTTGATATCTTTGTCAGGGGCAACATGGACCTTGAAGTGGATGTTATTTTACTCACTGTGGCAAATAAAATCAAGCAATTCTAGGATGAACCGAAGCTCTAGCGGTGTCAAGGGCTCTTCAGTGAGATTGCTGAAATTTCTTCTGTCAAATAATTAGCAAATTACCAATGCAAATGATCCAGCAACTATTCCCACAACTTATGTTCATAACATTGTTAAATATCAACATACAGAGTGAAAAACAGTTATGCACTATTTCTAGTAATACCAAAGCTACAATTATGATTAGCCTACTACTATTGTTGGGATTGAAATAATAATAATAATAATAATAATAATAATAATAATAATAATAATAATAATAATAATAAAATAACAATTGACAATATTATCAGAGTAAGCAGATACAATAATTGCTATTTAACCAGAAATGTTAGAAACATTTATTTATAATTCGTATTATTATTATTCATATGATTTATTTTTAAACAATGAACTAGACCTATACCTTATGCATGCATTACTGATTTATTTGTGTTACTCTAAAGTCATTGTAATGTATTAATTCATTGTCACATGCATCCATCCAACGCTAGGAGGCGCACACGTCTACGAAATGAATCATTCGCTGCCACTATGTCCATTAAATAGCAGTAATTAAATAAAATAGTGAAGTTAATATGCATCCCTCCTCGCCAAATTATTCTTGAAACTATTAAAATTGCTCAGCCACTTCATGAAGACTTGGGAAACATCTTGACATCTTATTTTTCCCCATTTTCATTGAGACCTTCCAGTATTATGGCCAATTTGTGTTCATTTTGTCATGTGATATTTAATTGTATATTTTATTAAGCAATGCATTATTTTTTATGTTATTAATTTATATTTTCATCTTCGTTATGGAAACATCATATTACATGCATTTATATCAATATCTGTGTACGTCTTCATAATATATTTCTAATTATTTGTTTACTTATATTTAATATTTCATTTATTAAGTATTAATGTCCGTATTATTATTATTTTTACATTATATGTATGTTAATGTTTACTATTTTCCTGTTTTATTTGTACAGTCATGACAATAAAACACTAGACAAAAACTTAGAATATTTGAAGAATATTTGCCCAGTTATAAAAGCCTGTGTGTGTGTGTGTGTGTGTTTGTGTGTGTGTGTGTGTGTGTGTGTAGCCCCTCCCCCAGTCCACGATCTGCGCATGTCACAGAACGCCGCTGATCACGTAGTACACGTAAAGCATTCTGAATTAATATACAGAGGATTGGTGAAAATATCTTGTTCTGTTTTATGATATATATTTATAAATAAAGCGTGCAGCATTTCTTTTGATATTGAAATATTAATATATGGCGTACAAAGAGTAAATTGCCAAATATTCCTTAGTAGTAATAAAATCTTATTTATATTTTATATTATACACCTGCTTTACTTTTATTGTCTCGCTTCAAGCAATGCTCTGAATGTCATTTGTTTATCATGTTGGTAGGTCAGTGGTGTTTTCGGATTTGAAAAATAATAACCCTAATAAAGTTTTTAACAGCAGTTAAGTGTATGGATTGAATTTTATTGTGAAGAGAAGTACGCCTACAATCTTAATTCATCGAAACCCCCAAGTGTTCGTGATTGAGCCCATGTCTGCAGTGGCAGGCGCTGATTTCGGCACTGGCCGGATTTTCCTTCGGCAATTTCCGTGTATGTTAACCACGCCCCCATTTCCCTTCGGGAGTTCCCGCTGACGTAAATCCCGCCCCTAACAGTGCTCAGCGTTGTTTAGGGACATTAGGAAGATGGCGGCTGCCCAGCTCTACTGTGTCTGCCGGCAGCCCTATGATTTTAACCGGTTTATGATCGAATGCGACATTTGTAAAGACTGGTTCCACGGCAGGTATGGAAATTATGGCCTCCTTAACAGATGTGGAACGGCTGGTATGTACAGGCCGCCTTGCCACGAGGGTATTTTGGGTGTAAATCTGGGGTGTCATGTGAAAGTGCTAGTGACGCGCGATGGGGGTATTTAAATATGACGGCGTGAGATCCCGCTCGACCTGAAAGTGTTTTGAGCGTTATTGAACGATGTATGTCAAATGTTATTTTAAAATGATGAATGTATATTGAAACTTTTAAGGCAAAATGTCTCCCACAATCTTACCCTCAAGTATTAGATTATTCTGCTTTCCTTTAGAAGTGAGCTGCCAGAAGCCACATGGCTCATCTGTATGTGTGTTATGAAACTAGACATTTAAATCGTCCGTCTGTCTGAGATCGACATGCTTCGCTGAACTTGGAGAAAACTGATGTTTCTCGCTTTATTTAACTCCGGATTAAGAGTTAAATTCTCCATGTTATGATTTATCTGGCCATTGGCCAAAAGTATTAATATTTTGCTTTGAGGGTTACCTCGGCTGAGTTAGTTTCCTTACAAATATTAATCAAGCTAGCCATAGCTTTATTGAACTACAGTAAAATGAGACATATCTTTATGTGTATGTGTGCAAATATGATCTTATTTTGTATGCAGAGGTGTAAGGCTAATCTTTAATAAACATATTTGCCTTAATTGTGTTTTGACAGGTATGCATGTAGCTACTGTATGATAATTATGTCTGATCGTGCTATACTGTTCTCTTGTTTCACATTGTTGTATGTGGCAAGACTAGTTGTGCAATATGAGCATTCCTAGTGCTTGGCAGAACAGGGCTTTTTCTGATATGTAAATACACAAACAAAACCATATCTATCTTGGCACACCAGCATTTTTTTGGCAGATTGTCAAAAGTGGCTGCCTTTAAGCTTCAGGACAGGATCTTGTCTGTAAATGAGCCAGGGCTTGAGCTTCCCTTCCTGTCTTGCAAAGTAATCGCCAGTACACAGTGAGTGGTTTGTGCGGGTGTTGAGAATCAAGTCTTGCGTAACTTTGTGGAGCTGCCAGATTCCCCAAACCCTGTGAGAGTGCGAGACAAAGACTGGCGCCTTTGCAGGCCAGAAGAAGAAGTGAAGGGAACGGTTGTGATTTTGCAGCGTCAGTGACGCACAAAACTGTTACCACATGCTCTGTGTGTCACTTCGCTCCGGATTGACGAGACACACTTTTTCCCAAAATCAGAGATGTGAAACTTTAGGGGTTCTCTTTAGAAGCCATTTCATCTGGAGAGTTATAGCAGGTCGCGATTTGTGTAACAAGACCCTAGCTCTTTGAGGGTTAAAGGTCACAGATCTGCTGATCGATGGAGCTGCAAGGTGAATACACGGTCTGGAAAGAGCTCAGGTTGAGGCCGTCTTTTGTCCTTTTCAGACTGAATGTAAACACATTCTTGGGACCTGAGTGTCGTCAAAGAGGTCACTTATCGCTGTGTTTCAATTGGAACCCCGAAGAATGCATTGGTTTATTTAGGCTTGGCTTCTCACCATTGGTCCACCTGAGCTTTGTTCTCGTGTAAAAATGAAAATTCACCCAATCTACAATGTCATTAATGTTATGATGAACAAACATAACTTGGATCTTGGGTTATACAAGAAATGGGTTATACAAGAAATAAAACTATGGGATTTGTAGGTGGAGGATCTTAGGGTCACAATGGGGTCAGCAGATGTACATCCCATCTAGCCTTACTCTCCCAAATCCAGACTTGTTTGGCTCATAATTGGGATTCATTGTATATGAATATGAATGCATGACAATGAATAGCTTGACACTGGCCTAAACTTGACTTTTTCTTGCTGTTTGCATATCAGTCTTAAAAATGTATCAGACTTGAATGTGTGCACTCTTGACAGGAGCATGAAAACTTCAGGGCAAGTGAAGGCGATACTTTCCTTCTTCTGGTCCCTGGGTTTGTGAGGATGTTTTGGTCTTCAACTCATTATGTCTCATTAAATCCTAAATGGTCTTTCTGAGTCACAACAAAAGCCTAATGTGAGTCGTTTTCAGACCTGAGATGCCCTGAAGATTAGTGTTGACTTATCAGGGCATGGTTTGTTGACCCCGTCTGCTCTGTATTGTCAATCCAATGAAACTGCCATGGCTGTTACAAAAGTATACAGACAATAACTTATTTTATTTAAACGTATATTTAATTAAAACACTTTATTATAAATTGTAACCCTTTTTAGCCTATATGGTAGTATGTGTTTGATTTCTACTATTGGCACTGTCCAGGGTAGTAATGTGGGCGCTTCAATGCATGTGATATAAAAATGTTGCAATCAGCAATGTATTGTGTACTGTACACTTTCAGTCTGATTTTCGTTAACACTCAAGCTTGTGTGCATACATGCGGCTGGAATCTCTCCCTTTGTTTATTTTTTTATTTTTTGCTCTAGTGACCCCGGCCATTGTGTGGCAGTCCGAAAAGAAAGAGACTGAACAATAAAAAATAAAAAAATAATGGAGATGTGACAATAAACGCCCGTGTTGATGAGCACTTGTGTGAGGGGATGAAGGGATACCTGCAGTTCTAGAAATGGTTCGAAGACATTTTAAGCAGTAATAACTTCTGAAATTTAATAGTGCAGACAGTGGACAAAAAGCTGCATTTGTCACACAATTTTTATTGTTTCTTTCTTAAATGTCTGTGAACAAGGAACTCATCACTGACACTTTGTGGATGTTGTAAGAATCTCAGTTGCGTGTTTTGCGTAACAACTCCCAATATAGCATTGCATCCCATTCCTTGATGCTTGCTGAATATATATTCAGTAGTAAGTGACTAATAGTCAACCTGGGGTGTGTTTCAGAAAAGCATTGTTAGTTAACGATGATAATTAGTTCCATTGAAATCTATCGGTAACGACGGAACTTGTGACCATAGTTGCTTTTGTGAAACGCACGCCTGCACAGTTGAGCCCCTTTCACACTGCACGTCGGACCCGTCATATTGCCGAAACATTGCCGGGTCACCTTCTGTGTGAAAGCAACCACGTCACGGGATTGATTCCCGCATTGAACCCGGGTCGGGGTCCTAGTAACATTGCCCGGTTTAACCCGGGACGAGCGCTGTGTGAACAAAAGCCAGATCTAATGCCGTGTGGAAGTAATGACGCGTGTTATCGCGCGAC
Organism: Carassius gibelio; assembly: GCF_023724105.1. Lineage (NCBI taxonomy): Eukaryota > Metazoa > Chordata > Actinopteri > Cypriniformes > Cyprinidae > Carassius > Carassius gibelio. Next base: position 22,565,836 of record NC_068374.1, read on the forward strand.
TCTTTTACCGGCTGTTTTGAAGGAATCAACGTTTGCGACGGAAAAATATGTGCAAACTGTAATGAAGCAGAGATCAGTTAGTGCCTCACTTTCCGCGGTGACGCAGAGATCGTTTGCTTGCTTCAGCGAAAGTATAAAGTGCCTAATGTTTCCGACTCGTACATTACACGTCACGTCCTGATGCCACGTGTCGTTACGGGATCTTTACGGGTTGTGTGTGAAAGCACGCACATATACCGGGTCATCACTGGCAATGTGAAAGTGCAAAATCTATCGACCCGGGAACAATTGCTGGAACACTTTACCCGTGTATTTTCCGGAATGGCAGTGTGAAAGGGGCTTTGGATACACAAAATAAAGGGATTATTTCTTTTTTTGTTATCTAGAAAAAAGTAACCCAAGGGTTCCTTTCTACACTCTCTCTTTGCTTTCTGTGCCTTTGGTTCTCTGGTGGGTAGTTGATCAGTAACTCAGGGGACAGAAAGCTGACTCAACACCTGGTGTGTGGCACACTGACCTGGTTCACATGGTGTTATGAAACCAAGACCGGGAGATAAAAGGAGCTCTTTGTACATCAGAAATGAGGGATGGGTAAACTCCATGACAAAACTAGTGCAATAAAATGAAGATTGTTTAATGAGCCAGACATAATGTGAACGAAACGGGGTTATTGGAAAAGCGGAGAAGTAATCTTTAATGGAAAAAGAGCAAAATATATATTTTTTTTACAGCTTCAATCCTTTTAGGTGCACTAAATACTTTGTACAATCAAAATGAAAATGTGATTTTTGGGTGATAGTGAAAAAAGTTTATAACCAGAGCTTTTATTTAATTTTTTTACTAAGCAAATTTGTACAGTTGGTGCTCAAAGGGCTTTTAGCTGGTTATTATGACTTTGTTGGGCTATTTACATGGGCTGATCTCATAAATGCTATTGTTCCAACTTGACTTTGAAGCATTAAGTTGTCTGTGTATCGATGATGTGCATAGTGTATTGTGGGAGCACGTTTGGTTATATGGAACAAGTACAGCTTTTATATTTTACCCAAGCAGATTGAATTGTGTTGGTCTTTGTTGTCCAAACTGCTGAGAACTTCAGTTCATTCATCAACTGCGGGACAGGATCTGAGCGCTCTGTTCCCTCTCTCATTGTCTGGTTCATGTGGGAGGGAAGTGGAGGAGGAGAGTCAGTGGGTGTAGAGTCATTCATCCTTAAACCTTTCCTCCCCCATCTGCTCGTGTGTCATCGCATGTCTGGCTGTGATACCCAGGTGACTTTATCGCAGCGTGAGCTGGAGTCACGGCATCCCGTTTGGAGACAGATTTTATTCCAAGTGAATCACAGGGATGAAAGACAAACATCCGATGATGGCTACAGGCTTTGAGTTGTTAAGGTTTTCGGACCACATTTGTATGGATCCACACTGCAGTCTCGCTAGAATCTTTGGACTTTGCAATCATAATAAACAGACATGTACTGATTAATAAAATTTGAGCTTATACCAGTAACATGTTTATGATTTTAATCATAATGCATGGAATGAAATAAGGATATTCATTATGAGATTTGCTAAATATTGCATTAAACATTGTTATTAAATTTATATTTTTAAGATTATTTCAAATATATCAAGAGTTATATAATGGCAAAAGCAGTCTAAATGTAAAAATAAGGGTTATTAGCATGAATTTAATTAAATTACACACTTTTGGCTAAAACTAATCCTGTGATGTTTAAAAGAACTTGCGAATTTGTCTTTTTTCCACATAAAAAGTGAACTTGACAGAAACTAAAAAAACATTATTCAATCAGCCAATCCAATTTGTGGAATCCTAAAATGAAGTTGACCCTTTGAGCACTATCTAAACATTAATGATGTTAGTAAATGTAACTGACGATATCGATCTTGGTAACATAGTGTCTGACAGATGGTCTTTTCTAATGATGATCTACAGACACCTGCATGTATCAGATAATATGGTAAAAACATTTTTTGAAGATTTTTTTGTAAAACATTTTTTTACATGATTTTCTAACTTTTAAGCATCCACGCATGCAGTGGATTAATCTTTGTCAGCATACATTTTACAAGCATTTCGGTTTCTGAAAAAAAGCTGCAACAAATTTACCCATTTTGGGTTGCTGTTGAAAAACTGGGATAACTGATACCAGTAATGGACCATATGGATGTAAAATGACACTGTAAAACTTCTCTCCAACAGAAGCTGGATAGTGTTGTTGGAATTAGTCATTGATTATAAAAGAGATTAAGCCAACGAACAGTTAGCACCAGATAGGCCTCGTCTGCGATTCCAGCAGCTTTCTGCTTACTGGTTCTACTTGTTTTTTCTTGCTGTTTCCTGCAATAATGAGGAGAGACAGTAGCACATTAAGTCCTCTGCCTGTGTTCAAAGGCTGTTTTCTCTTTGAGGAATCACCTTCCCTGCTGATTTTAACAGCCCTATATAGCACAGTGTCCACTCTTGATGTTAACTCTATTCTGATGGCGAGAAAGGAAGAGAGAGCCAAAACATTTACGGCAGCATCAATAAAACTCAAATGAGACTTTATTTGGGGAACCGGAGGAGTTGAACCCGCTCTTGTGATACATGATTGCAGCAACATCTGTAATCTCCAGACCATGAAGTGTTTATGTACAGCTTCTGTATTATTAGCAAATACCGCAAGTGAAATCAGAACAAACTGGCATGATGTCATTTCAAACAAAATCATACAAAAAAAAAAAATTAGTTTCAGGACATTTGCCGATTGCTGCTGGTGCAAGCATATTCACATTATACCTATCAAATGCTTTCTTAACCACTGTTTTCTCATCGATGACGTTTTTAGAGAAAAGCACTTATTTACATTTAAACAAGGCTTCCAGCAGAACAAACGACATCAGGATATTAACTAACAGTAAACTTCTGCTTAGGTATCTTGAACAAAAAGTGAAGAACGTGAAAACAAACTTCAGCTATTACTGCTTTCAACTATTTCAGTCCTCTTCAGAGGCTCTGTGGACTACAGCATTTTATCTCCAGATTGAGGATTCAATGAGGGCCTTAAAGGCAACATGTGGGTCAGGGCTAGAATATTTGTGAATTTGCGCTTTTCTGAATCAAAAATTGATAAATGGGATATTCTATGCTCAGACATATATGAGAGAAGGCTACAAGGCTGCATGTGCAGAATTTGAAATAGGGGCTAAGTGTTGTTGTGCTCCACTGAAGAGGCTCAATTTAAGATTTTTAACAACAAAAATGAGTTTAGAGCATTGGAATGTTCTTGCTTGACTAGAAAGAAGCTATTATATGTAAGATACAGGAAAAGTACTAGAGCAAATATCACACTAGGCATCAGTAAACATGTGTTGGCACTCTTCCGTGTTTTCCTGTGTGGCCCGAGAACTCATCTCTGCATCAGTAAACGTCAAAACTCAGCTAGCTGATTTCACGCGGTTGGCAGTGTGACTCTGAAATGAACCTCTGGAATGGCTGTTTGTGTGGGCGCCTGAACGTTATGATTGTGGTTGCGGTTTGGCTTGTGTGGCGAGGTGATTTGGTCTGCGGTTTGAGTGACATGGATGGTGGTGGAAGTCCCACAATTGTGACGCAGTGCCCTGTTGATTGTATCGCTGCTCACCCACACAATGTTCGATGTAGACAGTGGTAAGCAATGTGAAATTTGTAGTATTTTCATTGATGACTTCAAAATAAAACAATGCTTGCATAGCTAATTGCTAAAAGGATGCTGGCTAACCTCAAGTTTACATTTGTAAAGAATTTCACTTGTTTGTGTTTTTCTGTGGACACATTCACATGGTTGTGGCAGAATTATATTTATTGGGTGCTAACTGTGCTTGCCTTTTTTTCCAGTTGTGTTCAGGTAGTGGAGCACCATGCTGCTGATATCGATGTTTATCACTGTCCCAACTGTGAGCCCATCCATGGACCCTCCATGAGTACGTGTGTGCATCTACACGTGTTTCCCAATTATTATTATTTTTTTATTATTCTTTTTTTTTGTGTGTGTGTGTGTTCTAGGAACAGTCTTATAAATGTTCCCTTCTCTTTCGCAGTGAAAAAGCGTAACAACTGGCACAGACATGACTACACTGAGCCAAATGATGGTACAAGCCCCGTGCAGGCAGGAACTGCTGTGTTTGTGCAGGAACTCCAGACCAGGAGCTTTGCCAGGTACAAGCACATCTGGATAAAGTCTTAAGTAGACATTGAACTTTACTACTTTGACTTGGAATGTGATTTCATGATATAATCCAAATCATTAGTAACATCTAGTTAAGGCTTTGGAATCTGCACATACCTGATAAAGGCTTGCTGTTGATTTGTGTTGTCTTGGCTGTTTCAAAGTGGCGATGAGATTCTGGTGCCGATGCATGGGAGCCAGGTGACACAATGCTACCTAGAAAGGGAGGGCTTCCATTACCCTATTGTGGTCCAAGACCTGGATGGACTGGGGCTTAAACTGCCCCCTCCCTCGTTCTCTGTCAGCGATGTGGAGCATTACGTGGGTAAGAGCTCAGTGTGTGTTCACTGCATCTGTTATCAGATAACAGCCCGGGAGAGTGTCTGGCAAGTGGGGCACTAGAGCAGAAGAGACACAATTAGATCAATAACTCATTTGGACTCATAACCTAACCCACATGAAATTTGTGCAATATATACATGCATTTATTTATACACACACATATATATTTCAAATAAGTGCTGTGGTTTTAAACTATTCGTCCCAGAATCCTGGGATTATTTATTACCTGGAAAATGAAATTATATATATATATATATATATATATATATATATTACAATAAATATTGATGTTCGTCACGATTTATATCATGATTTTGAAATCATTTTATGATTTTCATAGCCTGAGTGAAGGATAAAATAAATGATGTGCACAAAAATGCATTTGAAAAATAAAGTTTGATAGTGGAACCCAAGTGCCTGAAGAAATGCCCTTTTATTTGAACTTCGGTTTGGTTTTAATATCATCTTATTGAAGCCAACAAGTCATTTAAATTTTATCAAATTAATTTGATTACAAATCGAATAAGTTTAAACACATTGGACTGGAAAGCAGTAGGTTACTAAGTGGCATTGTGAGGATGGTTCTCCGTCCTTGCTGGAAGTGAATGAGTTTGGACTCAACTTCTCTACAGCTGTGGAGGTTATCTTCACTTTCCTCTACATTAGGCCTAAAACATTACATCTCTAGTTACAACGCTGTTGTACAGTACATCCAGTCTGAGATCAGGTTCCCAGTAGGGCTGTTTTATCTCAACGCTCATGTTACGTGGCTGCCTCTTTCGCACGCCGATGATCTTTAAGCTGGAAGTGTTTTAAGAGAGGGTGGAGCAGGTCACTCAACAGTTCATGTTACTCAGCCAGTTGGGCACAGACAAAAGTCCACTAACCTTCTCTGTCTGTCGTTTCTTCAATTCAATTCAATTCAAGTTTATTTGTATAGCGCTTTTGCAAAACAAATTGTTACAAAGCAACTTTACAGAAAATTATGTTTCTACAATATTTAGTAGTAACTAGTAGTTTGTGCACATTTGACAGGATTTTAGAAAAAAATAAAAATAATAATAATAATACAAGACGTAGTCAGCTAGACGATGAACTATCAATATTATTAAGTTATTATATGATGCAGTCACACATTTAGCAATAATTGTTAGTTCTGTTTGTTGATTCAGGGTTTCTTCCATTTCTCCCTACACCAATCTGTTATCGAAGGCTTAAATATAGTTGTATGGGCTATTTCTGTGTTGGTTTTATGGTTTTTTTTTATGGTTTCTGATTTTCTGTCATTGAAATGAAGCCTAAATAAACTAAATTTGGATTTAAAAACTATCAAGATAAGAAATGTTGTCTTGGAATTTGAATTTGAAGTACTAAACCTGAAATAAAAATATATTAAAGCTATTTAAAAATGTATTTAATGAATGATCTGAGCCACAGGAACACTTGAAGAATAAACTAATTAAAATGACCAAAGCACATAAAATTAATAAAACTTACTATAAAAATATATAAAGAATACTAGAAACTCTGACCCATTCACTTATAATGATAAAATATGTAGATAATAGATAAATAAAAGACTTTCACAATTATATGTTTGTGGGACTGTTCCTCCAGCTGTTCCCTGTCATCAGACGCTGGGCAGCTGTGTGTGTGTGTGTGTGTGTGTGTGTGTGTGTGTTTCCGGTCCTCAGTTGTCATGTGTGATTTGTGGCCCTGCAGCTGTCTCTCTTAAAAGCCTTATTACAGACTTTGTGTTTGTGAAACCGACATAAGAGAATTTATATATGAGAAAAACTGTCCTGTAAACACGCACCCAATTTAAAAATATCCCACTTTCTTTTTCCAGGGGCAAATAAAGTCATTGATGTAATTGATGTCGCAAGGCAGGCAGACAGCAAGCTCAAGCTTGGAGAGTTTGTGAAGTATTACTACCAGCCTGAACGACCAAAAGTGTTGAATCTCATCAGCCTGGAGTTCTCTGATACAAAGTATGTCTGTGTGGGATACCCATCATTTTCCTTTCTATGCAACATAACTTCAACTTATTTTACTGGTTCAAATTGTGAAGTGATGACACTCAAGTAGCATTAAAATCAGCGTAGCTGCATTATGCGTTTAACACATATAAATGCTTCTATTTATAAGTCTAATTTTGGTTATCTGGATTGTTTAAGGATGTCCAATTTGGTGGAGGTTCCTGAAATTGCTCGAAAGATGTCCTGGGTTGAGAACTACTGGCCTGATGACTCGTTCTTCCCCAAACCATTTGTGCAGAAGTATTGTCTCATGGGAATGAAAAACAGTTACACAGACTTCCACATCGATTTTGGAGGAACTTCAGTGTGGTATCACGTTCTCTGGGTAAGAACCAAGGCCTGTTTTATGATGTGGATGTGTTTTTTTTTTTTGTATATATGACCATCTACAAGCAATTTGTGGAAATCCGGTTGTGTGATATTACAGTTATGTAAGTGATACGTGCTGATAAGGCTGTGTTTTTGTTTGGTGTTTTTTTTTGCAGGGAGAGAAGATTTTCTACTTGATCAAGCCGACTAAGGCTAACCTTGCACTATACGAGTCCTGGAGCTCATCACCCAATCAGAGTGAAGTATTCTTTGGGGATAAAGTCGACAAGTGTTACAAATGTGTGGTGAAGCAGGGCACTACCATCTTCCTCCCCACTGGTGAGAACGCAGAACTTCTGAATCACTTTTGGTGTACATCAAAAGATTATCCCCACCCTTCAATTGGTGTACAAATAATAGGAGTTCAAATCAATTTTAAATTGACTATTGAAACTATTCAAATTAAAATGTAGCTACATTTTTTTAAATAAAAAATCGTTACAATTTTATTTCTTGTTTGAAATGTGAAGGTGGTACAAGGCGTGTGACTCCCCAAAAAGTAATGATATTTAGTAGGACTGCTCCGATCACAATCGGCTGATCGTTATGCGCATCTCGTCGGCGTTTATTTACGCAGCTTCTCAGTTAACAACGGCTCTGTGTAGTAACAGCTGCTCTATGTGAAATCATGCACCTGAGTGAATTTACCACTGATTATAGAACCGACTTTACTGATGAGATGCACATTAACGATCGGCCGATCATGATCGGAGCAGCCCTAATATTTAGAACTTAATAATTCATTAAATTTGGAAATCCACGCTTGTCACTTTTTTTACTATGTTTATAAAACATTTATAAACTTTTTTTTGTAAATGATTAACATGCGAACAGGCACTTTTACTTTTTACTTGTGAGAGAGTTACACCACATGACACTTTGAGTGTCATTAATTTGAAGCTTTTCTTAATCTATGAATATTGTTCAAAAGCTAATGAAACCAACAGTACCAAGGAGTACATTGCCAAGAAACGAACTAACTAGATTAAAAAATGTATATATATATTTTTTCCTTTCCTTTATTTATTGTGGACACTCTTTTGTATTATGGTTTGACCCCACATTGCAAAATAGCATGTGCACTTTTGTGGAAAAAAACGTACGTGGTACGGCATGGAGAAATTATCAGGCTGTTTCCCAGAGCTCCTGCCAGGAAAATGTGGATCTGCGTCCAACACCGATGACCCTTGTTATAGTGGGAGTGCTGAGCAACGTGGTAAACAGTATAAAAACAACTCGCGTGCATCTCACTGAATGGAAAGAATGTAGAATGAACAGTGTCTGTGCATTCCTTTAATCAGCCGTCAGAAGCGCTGTGTTAGTTCAGCATGTGTTTAGAGTGCTATAAATGGTCTTAAACCACTGCGGTGGTAGTAGACGTAACTCTTCTCGCGGCAGGGATTCATTATCACAGCATGTGTATTTGTGGCATGTGAAAGTGGGCTTGTGGGTTTCCCTCTTCGAGCAGAACGTCACATATGACAAAGCAGAAATCCCCCTCTTGTTTAGCAACATGTCTGCACACGGTGGCCAATGCACAAGCAGCTAGATGGAGAGATAAAAGTGATATTTCTGTCAGTGGCGGTGAGGTGTGGGTGTGAGATGACTCTATATTTGGCTCTTGCTGATGTGTATACACAGTAGTTACTATTGCGTGTGTACACTGGATTTTGCTGATGTCTGTGAATATCAAGGCTGAATAATACAGATTGGAGTAATATGCCTTGGTTCGGCGTGAGAGAGTTTTAGCCAGTTAATGGAACTTCGACTTCAGTTCTGCTTATTTATCGAGCTGGCTGACATTGGTGAAGCTTTGTTCAAAATTTGCCAATTTAGTAACAATTTGAAGGTGTTCCCAAAAGAATTAGCAAGAACTGCTTGGACTGTTCCAAAGATGCCGAGAGCGTTGTAGGGATGAAAATTGTGAGAATAACTTGTGGTAGTCTCTAAGTGATTTTTGTATTGTAAGAATTGTGTGCCCTTTTTTTTCTGTATAATTTTTATTATATTAGATTTATTAGAAATGTTATTAAATAAAAAATGAGATATTAATTTAATATTTAAATTAATATCTCATTTTTTATTTAATATATATTAAATATATTTAAATTAAATTATTTAAAAGATACTAAATTGTAATTCTTAATGTTTTCTTTTGAGTTTTATTAAATAAGTTTGATATATTTTATATTATTTCAATCAGTATTTTTTTACTTCCTGAATTAAATTACATTTAAATAGTGTTTAATATATGAAATTAAACTGGATCACAAAACCAGTCTTAAGTCGCTGGGGTATATTTTTAGCAATAGCCAAGAAAACATTGTAGGGTCAAAATTATCGATTTTTCTTTTATACCAAAAATCATTATGATATTAAGTAAATATCATGTCTCCTAAAGATATTTTGTAAATTTCCTACCTTAAATATTTCAAAGCTTAATTTTTGACTATTGAATTTATTTTGAATTTATTTGGACAACTTCAAAGGCGATTTTTCTCAGTATTTTTATTTTTTGCACCCTCAGATTCAAGATTTTCAAATAGTTGCATCTCAGCAAAATATTTGTCCAATCTTAATAAACCACACATCAATGGAAAGCTCATTTATTTGAAAAATTTACACTTAAGACAACTAACTCGTATACAGAATGATGATTAACTATTGTTTTTGGTGGAGCTAGAGAAAATGAACCAGGTCTGCATAACATAATCTTTCTCTAGGCCTGAGTGTTGATCTGTTGCCCTCTACAGGTTGGATCCATGCAGTGCTCACTTCTCAGGACTCCATGGCATTTGGTGGGAACTTCTTGCATAACTTAAACATAGGCATGCAGCTCAGGTAAAACCCTGAATTAATTTTGATGAAACTCCTCTGTATTGTTCCTGTCACTATAGTTAAGTTCAGGTCCCTAAACGTATTCCTGCTGAAACTGAACTACCTGTCCGTCCACATTTCAGGTGTTATGAGATGGAACGCAGACTGAAGACTCCAGATCTCTTTAAGTTCCCCTACTTTGAAGCCATCTGCTGGTATGTGGCCAAAAACCTTCTGGAGACCCTTAAAGGTGAGTGGGACAGGACTGCTCATGCAGGGCAGGATTTTCCCAAACTGGAAACTTGAGAATGGTTTGGGAGTTGATGAAAAGCTAATAATATGATTATTATTTTAAAAGATGATGAAATATGTGTTCATCTACATGTCATGTCATCATAAACCAACAAACAGAGAACCTGCAGATGTAATTCCTTGCATAAATGTAGTTGCAGATGTAGCATCTTGATCAAGTAAAGATTCAGAGTGAACCATGTTTGTTTCAGAGCTGCGGGAGGATAAATGTCAACCTCAGGGTTATCTAGTGGATGGGGTGAAAGCTTTAATCGCATCACTGAAGACATGGCTGAGGAGGGAGGTAAGAGAATGTCTGCTTTTCTATGTCATTATTCTTATAGTGAAACTCCTGTGGTCATTTTCTCTGTGTTTCCTCTGCAGTTGACTCAACCCAACAGTGAGGTTCCAGAAAATATCAGGCCAAGCCGTCTCATTAAAGCTCTGACCAAGGAGATCCGCTATCTGGAGGTAAGACAAGCCTGAAGAAGCTGAGTGGTTTTGAATGGGTGATGAGACCATAATTCACAGCTGCTTTTTATTTTTTTTATTTATATTTGCTTTTTTATTATATGCTCCCTTTGCAATGTTATGAGAACTAGGGATGTCCCTGAAGCTGTGTTTGGAAAGGAAAGTAAGCATTTTACGGAGCCCCTAAAGGGACATGGTGGTGGAAAAAGTATGTGACGTGAAGAAAAATAAATTTCAATGGTTTTGCGTTGTCTCACAATTACAGTATGTTGGGTAATTATATAGTATTTAATTTGCAGGCACCAGGGAGCCACTGTCAATATCAGGATTGAAATCACATTTGAATGTGCGCTCGAATTCACGATCATGCGCACTCTGTTTATTAGTGATGGGGAGTTCGGTTCTTTTCTGCAAATTCAATAAATTAGATTCAATACACCGGTTGAAAAGATTGGTGATGGTGTAATGAAGTCAAGTCTATCAAACATTAAAATATATATAAAGTCAGTAATCATAACTTTAGTCAGTTAAAACCTCATAATCATGAAAAGTTTACAATTAAGTTTTGTAACAACGCACCCAAATACAGTAACAGCAATAATTTGCCTACGAGGATTTGTGTCTTGAAGATATAAAGTAAATAAATTGTGTCATCGGTAGAAACCATTATCCACTTACTATACATAATACATTGTGATTTATTTGTTATTAAATAAACTTACGTTTCGCCAGATTGCCCTTGATTCAAGCCTTCGGTTTACCCGCGCTCATAACATAAGCACAGAATCAGAATCAATCATCAAAAGAATCCGTTCGGTTCAGACGCTCTGTGTGTCGGTCTGCTTCACGCTGAATCACACATGCGCAGTATCATCAGCTCTTCGGTTCTCGAATCAGACTATGTTAAGACTGTGTCTTAAGAACTAGTTTGACCAACTAGCAGTTAGCCAAGAGATAATCAGTCTCCATTTTTTTATTAAAATTAGGCCAATCTAAGTTTTTGCAACTGACTTTAAACGGTTATGACCAGTCTAGAAGAAAACAAATTACCTTATTTTTTGGACTGTAAGTCGCACCTGAGTATAAGTTGCATCAGTCCAAAAATACGTCATGGTGAGGAAAAAAACTTATATAAGTCGCACTTATTTCGAACCAAGAACCAAGAGAAAACATTACCGTCTACAGCAGCGAGAGGGCGCTCTATGTGTTCAGTGTAGACTACAGGAGCACTGAGCAGCATAGAGCGCACCCTGGTGGCTGAAGACGGTAATGTTTTTTGTTAGTTCATATCTCTTGGTTCATGTCAAATTAATATTGATAAGTCGCACCGGACTGTAAGTCGCAGGACCAGCCAAATTATGAAAAAAAGTTCGACTTATAGTCCAGAAAATACGGTAGATGGCTGACTTTTTAAGACTAGCCTAAGCAGTTTATGCAAATGGCCCAAGATATTTGTCAGTTATGCTCAGGATCTGTTGCGCACCAAATCCTTCGACATCAGTCAGTCACCTATCCTTACTATCTTCATGTGATTAGTGTTATTTGATGTACTTTAATAGGTTCTTTCTCACCGTGGAAACGTATTCATAGTGCCAGAACTGATTGTGGAATTATACACTTTTTGGGTGTTTTCACACCGCCGGAACTGGGTGCGATTTATTCGTACCAGACTGCCTTTTTCGAGAACCAAATTCGCTCCTACTCCGTAGCAGGGTCTAACCGGCACACCTGGTACTAACCATGACTAAATAGACACTGATTGGCTAAACGCTTACGAAAACACCGTCACCCGCCATGATTTAAAACGCTGTGTAAACATACTGTAAACATTGTGTAAACTTATTTAGTATGATGAACAACGATTGATGGACGGATGCTGAAGTGCAGGCACTTGTAGCGAATGTAGCACTACCAGTTGTCCTTAGAGATTCTTAGTCCTCCTTTCCGTTCTTTCCATGGCTTTACGTATATGTCCACGTTACATGTCCATTATTGTGAAACCCGTGAGACACAATAAAAACACAGCTCTGAGTGTCCTTCACCCTCCTGTTGTTAACGTGGTTCTTCTTTGTTAACATTGTTGAGCGCTGCGCACAAATGACATCGCTGTTGACCGGCTTATGGCATGTGCTGAACCCAAAAAAACAAACCTCACAATAACTTGCAAGATTTTGTACCAAAACAAGAGCTTTCTTTTTCCTCACTTAAATGTTTGCCAGTTAATGTAATTGCAGTTTCCACATGGTGCAACATGGCTGAAAAAGCAGCTTCTGCTAGAAGTTGAATTGATTTGCCATATTTTCTTAAACAGGATGAATCGAATAAAGCTGGAAAATCTCAGGGAGATGCTGAGTGGCCTTTAAAACGCTCATCACTGGAGAAGGGATATCAAGCACAGCGGGCCGCTCGGCAGCTACGAGACCATCTTCATCGACACCACCATCATCATCATTATCACAGCCGCAAACTGCCCTCCAACTTGGATGTCTTGGAGCTTCACACGCTGGAGGTATTAAAGAGGCTGGAGGTCGGTCCTCTTGAGGAGGTGAGTGCCTTTTTCTTTTCTTTTTCCTCATAATGCACTGTAGCATTAAGCTCAAGTTGCTTGTTTGTTCTCCATAGCGTCATTAGGCTTAATATTGTTCAATATAATATGTGACCCTGGAGCACAAAACCAGTCTTAAATCGCTGCTGGGGTATATTTTAAGCAACAGCCAAAAATACATTGAATGGGTTAATATTATAGATTTTTATTTTATGCCCAAAATCATTAGGATATTAAGTAAAGATCATGTTTAATGAATATATTTTGTAAATGTCGTACTGTAAATATATGAAAACTTCATGAAGAACTTCATCTGGACCATTTTAAAGGCGATTTTCTCAATATTTTTTTTTTTATAATTTTTTTGCACCCTCAGATTCCAGATTTTCAAATAGTTGCATCTCTGACAAATATTGTCCAACCCTAATAAACCATACATCAGTGGAAAGCTTATTTATTCAGATGTTGTATAAATCTCTTTTTTTTTTATATTTACCCTTATGACTGGTTTTGTGGTCCAGGGTCACATATGACTGTAATGCAATGCTATTAAATGATTGTAGATTACATTTTCACCTTGATAATATTGTGCAATTATTATTATTATGATTCATTTCCAGTAAAAACACCTCTCGTCTCTTGTTACAGGACCCAGCCTTCACCTCCAAAGTGAATGGCAAGTTCAAGAAAGTGTCCGCAGTAGCTGTTGAGGGTAGTCATGACAATGCCCTGCGCCTGGTGCTATGTGATGGCAAAATTATGCGGTGAGCGTCCTGGTAGCTTCACTCGTTTTTTGTTTTTTTTATATTAGATTGTCTGTCTATCTATTAGACACTAACTGTCAGTCTTATCAAAGCTGATACTAAGAAAAAAATTTAATCATTCTAGTAAGTGTACAGCAATATTAATCTTAAAAATGTTAATAATAACCAAACTGTGTTGTTACAGTAATTGAACATTATTTGTCAAATAAAATTATTAGACATTATAAGAAAAAAAAAAATATGTTTTTAATTGCTTGAATATTGAGTTTGAAGCAAAATACTTTGAGAAATGGTTCCATGCCATTGTTTTCTTTTAACTTGTAGACATCTATATTATTTAAATTGTGTTGGTATATTGACTACTAAAATTTGGGTTTAGTACACTTCTACCTCTTAATTCTTGGCATGATATATTTTTAAATAGAAATGTATGTTTTTATTCATTATGAAACACTAAACTGATCAAAAGTGACCGTAAAATATTTTACATTGTTACAAAATATATGTATTTCTGGTCATCACAGAATCCTGAAAAAATATGTAGCCTGATTTCCATAAAAATATTAAGCAACACAACTGGAATAATAAGAAATGTTTCGTGAGCAGCAAAACAGAATATTAGTATGATTTCTGAAGGATCACATGACCCTGAAGACTGGAGTAATGATGCTGGAAATTCAACATTACTATGACAAGAACAAATTACATTTTAACATATAATAATATAGAAAACTACTTTAAATTGTAATAATATTTCATGATAAAGCAATAAGCCCCAAGTAGCCATGGTTTACAGTGAATTTATAACAGCTAAAGTGCGTTAAGCACGACGTGAATCAAAAATCCACTCAGCTGTTATAAATTCGCTGTAAACCACAGCTTCACAGGGATTATTGCTTTTATTAAACGGTTATTCCATATAAGTACTAAGGTTTCACAGAATAAAACTGAGCAAATAAAGTGTAATGCTATAAATAAAAACAGTATTCTTCCACCAAACAATGTAGTTCCTTAGGAACAGTTGTGATTCCAACAAAGTGGTTGCCGAGCAACACAGAAGTAAACAAAGGTGTACCTTTGTAGAGTATTTTACAACAGCTTCAACCAATCAGAATCAAGGAACGGAACTATCGTTTTTACTGTGTTTTTGTTTGAATAAGTGCAACCTTGGTGAAAAGAGATGTTTTTAAAAATAAATGAATAATAATATTATTAAAATCTTACAACCCCCAAACTTTTAAATGGTAGTGTATGCTTATGTTATGTATTATAATAAAGTTGTATTTTTTTTTTTTTGTTTATTGTCTTATATTCATTAAAGGAATAAAATGTTCTTTTTTTGAAGGCTTTTTGTATTCTAAACATCCTCACAGGGAGAGGTTATCTATCAGTAATGTGGCAGCCATAGAGAGTGGAGTGGGAATGTTGCAGTATCATCAACAGGGGATCACATTTGAAAGCCTGCTGATGTGCCCACAAGAAAAAGTGAAAAAAGAAAAGCAGGAGGATGAATTAAGAGTACACTGCACTATCAAGCAGCCAGTCAATCACGGTGAGTTATTCTGCAGAGGATGTCGCAACCCAGTTTTTTTATTTACAGAATACTAAAGCCAGAAGCATCATTTTCTTCCATTAATAGTGATTGTTTATAATGTAAAAGGAGATTTGTTTGACTCTCGTCTTATTTTGTCAGGTCTAACTGTGCAGACAGAACTCAGGACACATGTGGAGTCTTCAGACAGCGACTCGGAGTCAGAAGCAGAAGATTCGGCTGAGGTGCTGATGATGTCCAATAAGCTCCCCAGGAGCTGAACACTTGGTTAAATGGCTTTAATCATCTAAATCCATCTAAATCCTCTCCATCACCCTTTCGTTAAACAGAAACGCTCCGAGTCCGAGAGTTCTGAGGAAGAGGATGGAGGAAGCAAGAGAGACTCGGGGAGTTTTGTGGAGCATCTGAGCGGCCGGCAGCACGGCCACCATAATCACACGCTAAAACGGTACAGCTGCCCTTCATTTTACACACCCGAGGCACAGTTAAAAAGCTCAGTTTAAGTCTTTTTTTTGTGCTAAAATTAAAGACTTTGTTTCGCAGAGAACGTCCTACCTCACCGAGTACGGCTGATGCCATTCAGGGCATGCTGTCGATGGCGGGGCTGCTGTGTCAGCAGGCATCAGCAGGGGGCGATATTTTACAGCAGCACTGGTGGTCCAGTCAGGGTAACAGTAACAGCAGCAGTGACGCATGGGACAGCAGCGAACCCTGTTCGGCACCCCGCAGCCCGGAGGGAGAGGATGGGAGCCTTGGAGAGGAATATTCATATAGAGAGAGCTCACTTTCTCCTCCCCTTCACCCCTCCAAAAGACACGCCCCCAACCCCACACCCATCAGCAACCAGGCCACTAAAGGTAAGCTGACTACACTTTATTACTTAGGAAAATATTTGTATTGTTATTTCTTATCAAAAGAAAAACTTTTATTTGCCAAATCCAATAAATTGCCAAAAATCATGCAGAGGACCTCTGCTGACCCGTATAACTGTGCATCACGGTCAATAATTTCACCTTTTTATGACAAAGTAAGTTCAGGTTGTGGAATTTCATATGGTGTGACTCCCTAAAAATCTAATTATATTCATGAATTTGTTTTTAATGATATGTGTGCGTGTATGAATGTGTGTGTGTGTGTGTGTGTGTGTTAAAATATGAAAAAGAAATACATTTTTGTTGAAACTATATTTATCTTGGTTTAAAACTACATTTTAAAATTGTATATAAAACTATAAAAAAATATATTTTTAATTTATTTAATAAATTTATTTTAAAAATTTGCCTTGAAAAAAAATGTGAAGGGACATTTGGACATTTTGCACCCCATTAGGTACATACAGTATTGTTCAAAATAATAGCAGTACAATGTGACTAACCAGAATAATCAAGGTTTTTCGTATATTTTTTTATTGCTACGTGGCAAACAAGTTACCAGTAGGTTCAGTAGATTCTCAGAAAACAAATGAGACCCAGCATTCATGATATGCACGCTCTTAAGGCTGTGCAATTGGGCAATTAGTTGAATTAGTTGAAAGGGGTGTGTTCAAAAAAATAGCAGTGTGGCATTCAATCACTGAGGTCATCAATTTTGTGAAGAAACAGGTGTGAATCAGGTGGCCCCTATTTAAGGATGAAGCCAACACTTGTTGAACATGCATTTGAAAGCTGAGGAAAATGGGTCGTTCAAGACATTGTTCAGAAGAACAGCGTACTTTGATTAAAAAG
Organism: Carassius gibelio; assembly: GCF_023724105.1. Taxonomy (NCBI): domain Eukaryota; kingdom Metazoa; phylum Chordata; class Actinopteri; order Cypriniformes; family Cyprinidae; genus Carassius; species Carassius gibelio. The sequence continues at coordinate 22,582,960 of NC_068374.1, forward strand.
TTGATTAGAGAGGGGAAAACCTATAAAGAGGTGCAAAAAATGATAGGCTGTTCAGCTAAAATGATTTCCAATGCCTTAAAATGGAGAGCAAAACCAGAGAGACGTGGAAGAAAACGGAAGACAACCATCAAAATGGATAGAAAAATAACCAGAATGGCAAAGGCTCAGCCAATGATCACCTCCAGGATGATCAAAGACAGTCTGGAGTTACCTGTAAGTACTGTGACAGTTAGAAGACGTCTGTGTGAAGCTAATCTATTTTCAAGAATCCCCCGCAAAGTCCCTCTGTTAAAAAAAAGGCATGTGCAGAAGAGGTTACAATTTGCCAAAGAACACATCAACTGGCCTAAAGAGAAATGGAGGAACATTTTGTGGACTGATGAGAGTAAAATTGTTCTTTTTGGGTCCAAGGGCCACAGGCAGTTTGTGAGACGACCCCCAAACTCTGAATTCAAGCCACAGTACACAGTGAAGACAGTGAAGCATGGAGGTGCAAGCATCATGATATGGGCATGTTTCTCCTACTATGGTGTTGGGCCTATTTATCGCATACCAGGGATCATGGATCAGTTTGCATATGTTAAAATACTTGAAGAGGTCATGTTGCCCTATGCTGAAGAGGACATGCCCTTGAAATGGTTGTTTCAACAAGACAATGACCCAAAACACACTAGTAAACGGGCAAAGTCTTGGTTCCAAACCAACAAAATTAATGTTATGGAGTGGCCAGCCCAATCTCCAGAACTTAATCCAATTGAGAACTTGTGGGGTGATATCAAAAATGCTGTTTCTGAAGCAAAACCAAGAAATGTAAATGAATTGTGGAATGTTGTTAAAGAATCATGGAGTGGAATAACAGCTGAGAGGTGCCACAAGTTGGTTGACTCCATGCCACACAGATGTCAAGCAGTTTTAAAAAACTGTGGTCATACAACAAAATATTAGTTTAGTGATTCACAGGATTGCTAAATCCCAGAAAAAAAAAATGTTTGTACAAAATAGTTTTGAGTTTGTACAGTCAAAGGTAGACACTGCTATTTTTTTGAACACACCCCTTTCAACTAATTGCCCAATTGCACAGCCTTAAGAGCGTGCATATCATGAATGCTGGGTCTTGTTTGTTTTCTGACAATCTACTGAACCTACTGGTAACTTGTTTGCCACGTAGCAATAAAAAATATACCAAAAACCTTGATTATTCTGGTTAGTCACATTGTACTGCTATTATTTTGAACAATACTGTATTAAGAGTCACTAAATTTGTCAAAACTTTTATTTAAGATGGTATAAAGATTTTAAAAAAATAATAATTTTAAATACAAAGAATGCATTTAAGAATGTTGCACTTTTTTTTTTTATTAATATATAATTTTTTTTTAAATCATGGACTCACTTATGACATTTACAAATAAAACATTTTTGGGATTTCACAGAAATGTATGTTCTTGGGGTAACTAATGTTTGCGACAGTTATACACCACACCAAACGGCTTCTTTTGACTTGAAAGCTTTTACTTATATCGTGTTTTTGTGTTTTTATCACAGGAAAGCGTCCTAAGAAAGGACAGGCGACGACTAAACAGAGGCTTGGGAAGATATTGAAAATGAGCCGCCATAAAGGCTTATTCCTATAGCATGACGGAGGAAAGAATAAGACGTGTAATAAATCAACACCGCTGCTTTTCTTTATACGCTGGGACTATTATCACACACACACTGTTCTCTTACACACCGTGCATGTTTAGGTGACAGGGTATGATTAATGGCTCACTTTTTTCTTTCACAATTCACGCAAAATACATGCACGCAGGGAAGCTTTACTTTGGACAACATTTCAACATGAACAGCTAAAGGTTTCAAGAGGAAGCACAGAGACGGTGTGTGTTCCTACAGCCAGGAAAACGAGCCACAAGTGTGTATCACGGGCTGAGGCCTCTCCTCTCCCCCACCCTACCTCTCATCACATCTGTAGCACGAGTGTCCAGGCAAGTGCAGGCTAAGGACATCATATCCATGGCCCCGACACTAGGACCAGTTTTCTATTGGTCTTCATATTCCCCTCAAGTCATTATCAATCTGCCTATTTCTCTCTCCTTTGATTGTCTCAGGCTGATGTATGAGCTTTGGAAATGGTGCTGAACATTTATAAATCCTTCTCCTATCCCCTCTGCCCCTTTTAAGCAATAACTGTACAGCAGTGAGTGATGTATCGATGATTTAGTGGGCGGTACTTTTTATCAGGATGCACAGGAAGTGCTCTCAGAGTGCGAAGTATTGGTCATAACAGTACAGCTATCAAATGAAATCCAAAAGTGGCAAAGAGATAACTATGTGAATTTCTTTGATTTGACAGTGTTTACACTACTTTTATTCTCGGGATAAATAAGCGATTTAAAGGAATATTCTGGGGTGTTTAAGTTTAAGTTTTGCTGTTGAAAACCGATTTGAGTTGTAAACAAAACATTAGATTTAACAGATTTACATTGCTAGTCTTGCAAGTCTTGTATTGCAGGTGCATCGGATTTTTGTCAGCCTTTCTGATTTATTTAGCTTTTTTTTTTTTTACTACGAAAGCTATTTAAATATTGCTCTCACTCTGGGAATATTGAGGAAAATAGGTTGCCACGCATTAATTAGCCTTTGTCACAACCCAGTGGTCACAGAGAGGTACTGCACCCTGAAGCGCTGCCTCTGAAATACTGTGTATGTGAAGCAGTTTGCGAGGACTAAATACGCTTGTCACGTGATTGAGAATGATCTTTAGCGCATTCTGCATTATTTATGTTCTATTTTGTTTGATTTAAAATATTGTTGACTGAACATCTTATTTATTAATTTCAAATATATAATGAGTGATATTGCATTGAGTTTCCACTGTATGGAATAGTTTTGTAAATAGGAGTATAATTTTGAATATCATCAATTCAAGAGAAATTAGCTCTTGTTTAGGTTCAGCTTTATGGGTTTTGTAGTTAACACGTTTAATGCTACTTAAAATTTGATTTTTTTTTTTCTTTCTTAAATTTACCTCTAATCTTTTTTTTTTATAAATATATATAATGTTGCTTTATGTTGTCTTTATGACCTGTTGAAACGGGACAAAGGAATTTCATTGGGAGCGACAAAAAAAAAGTGGTGCTAGTGTGTGAATTTCTTAGAGAGGCTATGAAACGTTTTCTCAGGGAACATCGAACAGGTGACATCTTTGAATTCATCACCAGCACTGTCATACAATCTCAAAGTTTTATACCCATTTCCACAAAATTGCCAACAAATGTATGTATTCCCAATTATTATAACTTTTTGGTCTGGTGGATGTCAATTCCAGATTCAGAACAAAATTGTGTTGCGCTGTACAGTATGTAGAAAAAACTTTGACATGGAGCAGCACCGACAGCTTTTGATCCGCTATTTTCCACTGTTGTGTGAGAGGTCTGTCGGCTTGAAAAGCAAATGCACTACTTTGGATGACTTGAGTTGAATAACTGCTAAAACTCAGGCTTTGTTACAGTTTTGAGGTTTGCTCATGCGCATGTGTTTAATGGAAAACATGTTCCTCTGTTCCACTGACTAACCTCACTATAGAAGAGCACCCATTGTAAACCCGAGCAGGTTTCCTTTGCTTCGACACATTAATTGTACAGTATTTATTCATCTCTAGCATTCATTTCCATTTTCAACTGTGGTATAGACTTAATGTCACTGTGTTTCGAAAAGCTGTGTTCTGTACCTCCTCTTCAACATTTCCCAGAGTTCTCTTTGGACGTGATGGATTTTCTCCAATGCAATGTATATTAAAATGAGGGAAATGTTTTGTAGATCACACTGTTCTCCCCTTCCCTTTACCAAATGTTAAGTGATAAAACACTGTTCTGCTGACAAATTTAAGCGTTGATGGCTTTTATTTCTTTATTTTATGATACAACAATTAGACTTGAGAATAAGTCCATATACATAACAGGAACTTTCAGTTTCCTCCTCTACAGAAAATGTGCGGGGTTTGTGATCCGGTGCACATCTGCAAATGCAAAGCAGAGAAGAAAAATATCAGTCATGCATGCTGTTGTCAACTGCACTGAGGAAATTAGCAATTTCTCCTGTATGTAAAGGAGTTAAACACAGATGTACATTTGTTTGTTGGGGGTGAATCTACTCTTCATCAACAGGTGGGATTCCCAGCTCCTCATCTGTCCATGCTGAAGTGTCCGGCCATGGGAAATGACCCTAAAGAGACATTTTAGTTAAGTGGCTGGTAGTCTTTATTATGAGGTGACATTTTATCCCATTGCTCATTTATTTTGATGTGGTTTCCACTCACCAGTATGGCGTCCGGATCGTGCCAGGTGTGCCACAGGATCCAGAACCACATGGCGCCGCTGAGCAGCTCTGCCTGAAACTTCTGGTTCCTGGTGAGCTGAGGAGGCTGTCTGTATTGGGGTTCGATATGAGCGCCGCCTCCCGCCCTAAAACACGGCCAACAGAAAGCTTACCAGTAAGTGTTAAATGTAATGGTTAGCAGTGCTAATGCAAACACATGATATGACAACCCATGATATATGCTGATACTGATAAGCTGAACAAATCTATATTGATAAGTAAAAAAAAAGTGCATAAAATAGCCAATAAATCCAATTATATTCAATGTTTTCTGTAATGTGCTACATTCATTTTTAAAAATATATATATATTTTTTTTTTTACATTTTCTAAACCTCAAAAATGTTTTCGCATTGAAAAAGTATAAAAAGAAATAAGACATTGTCTTTTAAATAATAGTGAATGCATTATATTAGGACCTATCTTTCATAATGTATAATTAGCTTCATATATATCATCGTTTTTTACCTTGGCACGAGCATGTGTTTTGACAAGTACCATGGTAATACCAACAGCCATATTTTAAGACCTTATACTTCGTAGTATCATGCAAATACCATTGTATGTGAAAATAAAAACATTTAGTGCCATTGTATTCCAGTTTGATACCATCATTGTACCAGAATACTCACTTCTATTTAAGGCTAAGTTCTATCTACTCTAGTTATATCCAGCTATTCAGTTCCTAACTAATAAAGCTGGTATGTTTAAACTGAATAAGCGTTTCTTAAGTCAGTTATCATTTAGACTTTCCAAGAACCAAACTACAGACTTTACTGTATGCAAGCAGCACGTTTAGCCTGTTAGCTTCCTGCTCATAAACACTCACTTTCTGACGGTCATCTGCTGAGGTCCTCGTCTGAAGAGCTGCAGGCCGGTTTGGAGGACACCCGCCGTCCTCCTGAGAGAAGACATGCTTATATTTGTGCCACCACTGTTTATAAAATGGTTTTGGATCGGATAAGCTGCGGTGAACAAACAGCTAAATGTCACCTTAGCACATAGACAGTAAAAGAAGCCTTAGCAGCGGGCCATCAGCTGTTTCTTTGACCTGATAATAACGAGCGCTGTGATTGGTCACTTAATAGAAGACGTTGTAATGCTACTCACTGTCTGGTCGATAGAGGGCGCCAAACACCAACTGAGGAAGGTCGTTGACTATGGAGAAGGCTTTGTTTCCACACAAAAATAAAATAAACAAGAATAATAAAACATAGTAAAAAAAATAGAGACTAACAGTGATCCCCACATGCTTCAAGCAAACCACCACCATCCCATCAGGCTTAGTCCTTCTACCATCTTAACCCTGTAAAAAAAAAAAAAATATATATATATATATATATATATATATGGAATAGTTTATTGAACCTCTTTATTAGATTATTCTTTACAAAATATTTTGAATCATATTTGACACGTTAGGCTTTTGAGGCCCATAGAGTATGATATAAGTGAATGTGGTGCTCGTATAACAATATAGTTTGGTGTAGATGCTATGTGAACAAAACATAATATGAAATTCTGATATCTTGTAATATAATTTGCATTTCTAGGAGTAAAGCAGACTACTTATGAAATGCATGTAAATATCACTCTATAATAGGTTAGTAGCACTTAAATTTAAATTGGCGTGTGTAGAACAGGTTTTCCAGCTAATTTTCCATCGTACTGGTAACCTAAAGGCCTTAGAATTGAATGTATAAAATATGACACCATGGGTTTTATAGTTGATATCCGTTTATTTCAGCCACTTGATAACAAACCACTGCACTTAACTAACCATTTTAATAATGATTTCATTTTAAAGCTGTAACATCTCGCAATTTTGTCAATGTACTATGCACTTGGAGGAAGAAGACAATTTCGTAGATCATGTAATGGACAAAAATAGGATACTAACGCGTTAAAATATTATTATTAACGAACCTGCGTGGAATATTGAGTTTAAGGGACTTTATTAATGGAGCCGGCGTAAAAAAACAACAACAACTGTAACTCACTGAGCAGTGCGCTCTACAGAAAAAAAAAGAAGAAGAGAAAAAAAGCTCCGTCCAATATGCCATTTCCTAATTCTCATCCCCAGAGCAGCGCAGAGGAGGCGTGGGATCGACAACATGGCGGCTGTGGGAACACAATCAATGGAGAAGGCGAGCGGGTCATGCAGCTCAAAGCCACGGCGTTACCTAACATCCATTTTAACGAGCGCGCGGAACAGATTAGTTATGAGAGCACTATGGCACGACAACAACGACGACGTGAGACCTCATTCAGCCAGGACGTTTTCTGCACACGATTCGTTTCCTGATCAGGCAGCAGAGACACAAACGCTTTTGTTGCAGCTCTGTTATTGTGACGTAATAAACAATGTTCTGACTTCTCTCGTAAATTGCAGCTTGACCTTTAAGAATTCCCAAAACACACAAGATATGGAATTTCAAATGCACTGCCAACCAACGTTGATTTTCAAATCATAGACGAACTGTCTTTAGATCTTTTCAACGATTAATCCCTAGCAGTTCTAGATTAAAGATGGTTTATGTACTGGTTTCAGGACTCTTAGTTGCATGGTAGGTTTATTAACACGCATATGCAACGGAGTTGACTTAAATATAATTTACTTGATGACTGCAAGAAACTACTTAATCACTATAAACTCGTAATTTGTCACATCATGTTGTTAAAGGGGCACGTAATTACGTCATGACGCAAAAGAAAGAAAAGAATCGTTATATTCGGTTCTTTGAAACGAACCACCCAGCGTCCAAAACACTACTTCCAGATATCCCCGCTGTGTTTGAGGCGATTAAAGCACATTAAGGTTTTTAGTCATTAGCGTTTTAATACACACGACTGGTGACGTACTCTCAAGGAGCTGAATCCGGTTTTCGGCAGCAATGTTTTCTGGCGCGATTTGTGCAGTGCCGCGAGGAGTAATGACGCCTTGAATTAATTTTGTATATCAACCAGCTCCGCTTAAGGGCTCTTCTTAAACGCTAATTCGTGTAATTCAGTTCGTTAATGAGATTAGGAGTTAATGGCGCCCTACTGTCGTCCCCAAATGCAGTCGTATCTCCGGGTGCGCCGCTCTCCCCTCGCAGCTCAGAGCCCGCCCACAATACGGATGATGTCATCTGTAGCCAATCGGCGCCGAGGAAACAGAACCATACGCGTATTATTGGTCAAGGGCAGTGTCGTTCATTCTATTCAAGAAGGCCAGGGAGGGGGACGAGCGGAGAAAATCGCCATTTTGAAAGCATAAACAAGTTTGCACGGTATCGACACTTAAATAATACCCTAGGCTCCAGGAACGGTTGTGATGTAGCCCGTCTTAATATCCATCTATAGTCTCATCGTCCTGAGAATTAAAACCTGAAGATGGTTTGACTGGCGTATGCAATCCTGTGCGATACAACAGCTCGGTTTTACTCTTTAGTGTCGTTTTCCTTTCAACTGTACAAATTCGATGGTCGGCGCGTCACATCGCAGTTTTCTGCTTTGTCTTGCCGTGTCTCTCCATTCTGCGTTGCAGCATAGCTCTTCAACTGCTAGTGGTTGGTTTTATAGGACAGACTGCGCATGCGCAGGAGGATGCGGTTTCGATCCAGTCGGGCTCAGTGTGGTGGAGGAAGGGTATATGTGTGTGGGGTGAGGTGCTCGAATGAATCCCTCTGGTTGAAGAGCAACATTTGGAGATCCTTCCACAATATGATATTAGTTTACCAGGAAATGATTAAGGACAACAATGCACTTTTCATTTTTTATTATGGATATTGTGCATTATATCTCAACGTGAACTTGAAATGAAAAAAAAAGAGTGGGTCTGTTCACAGCCAATGGAAAATTGCCTTTTCATTACACTCTGCAGATGTTTCTGTTTATATTTGTGGTCATCTCACTCCAGTTACCTTGAGGGGGGAAAAAAAACGCAATTGTGTAAAGGGTTACGTAACAGATTTGCAGCCATTTATTGTTTTGGGCCTCAAAAGTAGGTGTTCGTATTCAACCGTAGTAGGCTATGCGTGGGCTGCCGTCTGCTTAATTTTCACTCAGTTTTTGTGTTTAGCTATTATTGTTTCATATATGTTTTGACATTCAGATAGTTATTATGGGGGAAGGGATTCCATAAAGAAAGGAAATGCGTGTAGGGCTGACGATTAGACTTCCACTTCAGGAACCTATAAAAAGACGGTTTTACAACATAAACATGCAGATACAAAAGTTAGACTCTTATCTTATCATTGCAAGACATCCGGATATCGAAGCAAAACACAAGGTCTTGGCATGATTGAAACCTTTTACCAAACTTTTATTTGTAATGGTAGACAAGCTACTTTGCAAAAAAAAACAACACCACTTTGGTTTAGGGATTTAAACCAAATTTGGGATGTATCGTTTGTGATATGACATGAATGTCACCTCAAATCATGTGGCTTACTGTGTTACTACTACTACTACAACTGCATTTTTGGCTGGCGGTTGAGCAAACAAACCCATAGATTTATAATGAAGGAGGAAACCGAGCCATATTTAGAAACCAGAATATCCAGTGAACTCTTCTATGTGTTTATACCATAAGACCGTTTAAAAACAGGTTTATATACTATGCACCCTAGCATTCAAAGTTATTTTGTCATCCAACATCAGAGTCTGCTTAGTGTGTAAACTGTTACAATTGAGTGCATGAAGTATCCAGCACTTAGGGTGCTTACCTAACCACTATTCCCTATATTACTCCATTGAATATAGGCCACAGAAGGGCAGCTGTGGCCTAATGGATAGAGACTTGGACTAGTTACCTGAAGGTTGCAGGTTCGAGTCTCTGTGCTGTCCGGTGTTGTAGATGGGGGGAACAGCGCTCTCTTCCACCTTTAATACCCCTTGGCTGAAGTGCCCTTGAGCAAGGCACTGAACCCCCAGTTGCTCCCTGGGTACTGCATCTATAGCTGCCCACTGCTCCGGGTGTGTGTTCACGGTGTGTTCACTTCTCACTGCTGTGTGTGTGCACTTGGATGGGTTAAATGCAGTGCACCAATTTAGAGTATGGGTTACCATACTTGGCAAATGTCACGACTTTCACTTTTTTAGTTTTTCTTTCGGAATGCGTGAATACATACAAGTGAGTGAATTCGGACACTGTGAAGGTGCGTCCCAAATTGTGTACTTGTGCACTATTCTATGACGTTATCTTGTATGATTAGTATGATCACACTGAAAATTCCAAAAAGAAAAAGTGCACATTAAAACCTTGGATGATGCACTTAACCGGAAAAAAACAAAGAATGGAATGTTAATCAGACTCAGATTATGAACCACAAAACAATTGTACTGTATATAATCTATACATTACACGGTTGAGTACATACTGCATTTGGAATGCAGCTAGAGTGCAGTGGAAGTGCTGTGAATGGCACCATCTTCTGGCAAGACGAGGTGCATTGTGGGATTGAATGAGTGCACTCGATAATGTCCACTATGTTTTTGGAAACCATTACAAAATGCACTATATAAGGGTATAGAGTTTTTTCGACACTCTTTTTTTTTCCAGTGTAAGTGAATCAACTTCAAACTCATTCCTCACATTGTTTATACTGCAAAACGACAAGTCCTCGAAATTCAGTTTGGAAGTTCTCGTGTTGAAGGGTTTCTTATAATAAGTTACTCACTATAATCGTAATTGCAGTTATTTTTCCCCTTCTTTAGGCATTCATCTCGCTAGGCCGAGCCTTCGGGATTATTTCTCCACAGCGGGCTGCAGAAGAGTCTTATGTTTGGACTGTATGATGAGAAGAATGCGCGCTCCCGCTCGCCGCGGATGAACTCTCCTCTCTCTCCCCCCTGCGCGCGCCCCTGTGGTTCTGCGCCGGGAAACCCCGCGGAATGTAGAGGCGGAGCGCGCAGTGACAGAGAGCCGGGCGGGGGCGCGCGGGGGGAGGCGGAGTCACGGCACTTCTGCCAGGGCCGCCATTTTTGCACAGGGAAAAGAGACAGGATTGAAGGGATCCAGTTTCTAACTGTCGGCACAGATACGGACAAAATTATCGGGCTTTAACAGACTCCAACTATACGTTTGGATAAGACCACCACGAGGCGAAACACAGGTGCGAAACAGCGCGATTTGTAACGCTTTGTTACACATCCGCAGTGGGGAGCGAAGTATTGTTTTGGTTGTGTGTTAGATCAGGCGGCGGGGTCTTACCCGAGTCCCCCGTGTCTCTATTCCCCGTTATCACAGTGGACATCAACGGTAAGTACCTGCCGAGATCCTACAGCTATCTATTTGTTTATCAGAGACGGCTGTTTGATGCCACTGTCTAAGTGACTTGCTGAAGAGCGTCCCATCCTCGTGTAGATCCTGAAAGTAGCTTTAACGAGCTTGAATTTTTAGTTTGTTATTAATAGATGTAATTATAACGCCGCTGTGCATTTGTTACCTCTTCATTTGAGTATTAAATCCCACCTGGCTTGTTTTAAAGAGGGCAAATATGAGGAGTGTGTGTGTATGACTTAATTTAGCAGCTAAGGTTGCTAGCTAGCTCACACCCTCCTTTAATGCCTCACAGAAGAAGAGATTAAATTGTAACGCTGTTTTCTTGTAATAGAAATCAGGAAAGCTGCACACAAGAGTAGCGGAAACTCGTTGCGTTGTTGTAAAGCTGCTAGCAACAGCAGCAGTCACCAAAAGAAATGCTAGCAACTTAGCCAGCCAAAGAAAGAAACCGCTCAAGACTTCAAAAATCTCTTTAGATGCAAAAAAAAAAAAAAAGCTGCTGAAGAGCGTTTCTCGTTTGGTGAAGTCGTGCCCACAGATGTTTTTTGTTGCTCCCGACACTCATCTACAACCCTGACGGCGATATATGCACACGTTTACAACTATTAACACGTGTTTTGTTGTGCATTTTTTAGAGAACGAGAGGTGTGAGATGTTTAAAATGGCAATGTGTGCTCTGACAGAGCCTGCAACAACACGGCTTTTGTTTACACACCTCACAACTCCAGCTAACCGTTCCCTAGGTTCACTCTTACCCCATAAAAAAACACACTTCTGAAGCCTATTGACTGGAACTGACTCTTAGTAGTTAAAACCATCTAAATACGAGGTGATTTTAATCTTTTTTTTGAGGGGACTTGCGCTCTAATCGCTGCGGAGAATTTGACTTGGTGCTGCTTAGCATAATAATGCGTTGACTTGGCAAAGAGGACAGAATATGAGCTCTTGTTTAGTGTCTGTTTGTCTGATGTGTTTTGTGTGGTTGTATGCTGATAATTATTGCTGGGGGGAGGGGTTCAGGCTTGGTTCGTGTATAATAATGTATATAATATAATAATAATGTATAATCAGATCTGCTTTAGCTTCTCAAACCGGACCAGAACCGCGCTGCTTTACTTTACCAACGAACTGCGCAGTTATGACGTTTACCGCCAATAAACTGATAAAACCAATAAAACGACGCGTTTTTGTTTTTAGGAATATTTGGGTTTGAATATTTATCCTTGGAAATTTGATTTATGCTCCTATGTGAGGAAATTAAACGCTCCGGTGTATCATAATCGATGCGCATTAGCATAGCAAGCTAACCAGTTAGCTTCACCGACTAGCTGTTTGTGAGGATGTTGATTAATGAACTAGTAACTTTAGACCTGACGCGGTTGGTTTAGCGATGTAGACGTGCTAACTGATCATAAGGTTATTTAAACGTCAAACGAAGTCGTTAAAACGCACTTTCCCCTTTAAGATAATCTTAAACATTTTTGAGGCAAGTTGTGGTTAGCTAGTCGTCGTCGCTAGCGACGCAGAAACGACGCAAACACTTGGTTCCAGCACACAAACAGCGCATTTGACACATAGATACTTAAGCTTATGTGAAAAGGTGGGTTTCTTGTTATCTTGGCCGTTTTCTGTCAAATTTCAGCGAGTCTTCGAGCGCAGTATTTCCTCTCGGGGACATAGTGAAAATGGCGGATGAGTTGATGTTGTGGTAATGAAAGCCTCCACACCCCTCGATCAGCTCTCACACACACACCGCAGCGCCAACACACTGACCCACAGGCAAGTGCACAACACACACCAGAACAAACACAGGGCTGTGTTTCACCAAATATGATCATTGAACGCTTCGGCGCATAAACTGAACCATATGAGTGTGCTGGATGTGCAGCCTTTGTGCTAAATCTGGATAAACCCTCATAAATGTATGCAGACACTCAAATCTCAGCTCATTCATAAAGCAAACTATAATAAACGACAAGTGTTCTGTCGTTGTGGTTCAACACAAGGTTTCCCCCCTTCAAATGGTTGTTTTCATAGGGGATAAAAAGATCATTGTTGTCTTTACTACAAGTTAAAGTGCTAAACATGAGACAGGTTTCGGCAAGATGTTACACTGGAATTAAGTAAAAGTATAAACATGCAGCCCTTTGTGGAAGGAACAATAAGGGATTTATTACTCACTCATCTTTGTGTTTTCATAGTAGCACAAAGAACAAGTTTTAATCTAGCTTTAAACAGCTAATCTTGTACCTCCCTTGTTTCACAACACAATGTGTTCTAGGCCTATGGGTGGTATGATGATATATGTACCGTTTCATCCCTAGAGGTTTTTGCTGTTCCACCGTGTGTAAATACTGTTACACAAGTGCTTACTATGTTACAACAATAAAGAAATCATTTTAAAATAATAAACATGTTAAAAAACTCAATGCAGCTCTTCTGTTGACTCCACAGAATGCGAATGAGTTCTATTTCACAGCTTATTGCGCTTGAATGTTCAGAATAATAATATAAAAAAAGTTCAAATGCACACAAAATGATTTTATTGTATTTAAGACATTGAAATGTCTTTTTATTATTATATATTTTTGTATTTTTATGTTCTTTTTTATTTCTGTAGTATTTCTTACAACCCTGATGCAATAGGCTATTTGTTTCATTTCTTTCTTTCTTGTATTGTATTCCTCCTATTGTTATTTGCATCTTAGTTCTAATTCATAATAAATAACAAAAATAGCTTCATACCATCATACCACCCAAAATTCTTTTATGATTTAGTTTACTCAAACCTTACTGGAAATTCTTGACTATGAAATGAAAGGTTGTGCAGTACCAGAGACCTAGATGTGTTCACTGCCTCACATAAAGAATGAACAGGAAATGAGATGTTTCTAGAACTCACGCACAACCATCTGTATTTTAAAACTTCTCTGCAATAGCAGTTTTAGTTAAACGGCCACACCAAAGGGTACAGCTTTATCTGAGGATGCTGTTGAGTTTACCGCAGTATTGAAAAGAGCGCAACCCACGCAGCTGTGTCATATTTCTCTCATGATTACCGCTCCCTCCCGCTGGTCAGCAGGGAGTTTACCGGTCCAGAAGAATGTGGTTATTCATCAGAGCGGTGTGGTGGGGTAAACATGGGCCCTGATGTATAATGAATAGACGATGATGCTGCAAAAAGGTGATCTTGATCTTGGATGGGAATCAGGCGGGTGACTGCTCGTGCGTCAACTGATAGCACATCACCGGGTTTCGGTTATCCAGAGGGTCAAGCCATCACGCCGCATATGAATGCTGATGTTTATGCGTTTTATCACACTTGATGTGTCTGGTTTCTTTCGCTCGGCCTGATGCATGTGTTATTGTAGCTTTTGGGGGCAGGTAGAATGGCTTACAGGGTCAAGCTGTGAGATAACAGCTGTGACTCGATTGTTTCTCCTTTGACATTGGCGGAGACCCCCCTTCCCGAGCTCTCCTTTCACCTCACATCCAATGGCTGTAGCAGATTAATGTCTGTGGAAAGTTCGCTGAAGTTCACCCATATAACTGCGTGAGAGCACCACTCAAGGCCTCGTCCTATGTAGCATCCGTCAATGCTGTAAATGTGTTTTCATCAATAGAAATCACTTACTTGCTGCCTTTGTTAACCGCAGCGCTGTTCTGTTCCTATAACTTTTGGCACTATGGTCATGTTTGGAAAGGCTTTCCGTAATAAAAATCAACGCGTTGCTAGTTTGTGTGTAGTTCTTGTAGAAGCCAGTGATATGTGATGACAAAAAAAAAAAAAAAACTCTTAGCCGAACTGTGAGACTGGCCTCTGTGGTGCAAATTTTGGCAGCCACGGGTGAGATGATGGTCTGAGACACTTGCCAAACACATGCTTCGGGACCCTTTTTCTTCAGGACAGCACCATGGCTGAGATTCGAGATGGCCATTAAGAACGGATTCGTCTACTATTGTATAAATGGCAGTTTGCTTCATGAATACTGTATTTATGTCTGTGGTAACTTTTTTTTTTTTTTTTTTTTGCATGGAAAAGCTTGAACCTATGCTTGCATGTAGATAACGAGAGAAGCAGATCATGTACAGAGCAGGCTGTGGCTTTCTGACAGGCGTTTCCTGTAGGTGGAGGTCCAATCGTTGGCAGTGTAGTGGTGTGACATCACAATGAGGCTGTGCAGCTGTGTAAAGAGGATTGAACATCAGCCTACGCACATCAACACACAGCTCCCAACTCTGACAGCGACACTAGAGGGAAGTGATCCACGCGGAGAATGAAGCAAATGTGCGCTTTGCGGCACAATCCTGTGCATTTCAAACACACTGTCGTCTTATTGGACGGAAATACGGTGGATGAACTCGAAGAGTTCAGAACGAACACTCAACAGTCTCATGCTTTGCATAACCTTTCTTTTTTTTAAGGTCATTGCATCCTAGAGATGCATAGAAAGGATAAGTTTGCATGTGAATTTTTTGTTGTGCTAGGACTTAATAAAATTCTTGTATATTCTATTATTTTGACTTTATTTCAGAAAATATCTAGCTGAAAGATTAAAGCATGCAATTCCGATCAGCACAAACAGCTCCGCAGCTGCTTCATTCACCATCCTGTCTTCTTCTTTGTCAGGTTGTCACGTCACACTCGCATTCTAGCCTCACTGCACATGGGTGATTCGACGCTGTGTGTGTGTGTGTGTGTGTGAGGCCATAGGCAGTGTCTGTTTGTTCTCTGTGTTGACAGAGGGATGGAGAAGTAAAGTGCTCCCCCTCACTCAGGAGAGGTGGAGGTTATATAGAGAGAGAGAGAGAGAGAGGCAGGTGGCTCAGAATCGCAGTCTCAGGTGACGCATCTATGCTCGCATCGCGCACACCGACACACACACATGCTCAAACTGGACTAAACGCACTCCAGAGCCAATCTACGGTTTTCTCTACTTGTATGAGATGTAAAACTTATAGCCCATGTTTGGTCGAGGTTAGGTGTGGTTAAGCGTGTATGCTGGTAGCTCGTTCCATCGGGAGGTCTGTATTAGTGCCGTAAGGTCACATGAGAGATGTGCAGGGAGGAGCTGTGGGCTCAGGTAACCTGTTTTTGTTTGCTGGCTGTAACCGAGCGCTCTCAACGGGCCCTACTTACATGACAGGTGTCCCATAGAGCAGACAGACACGGGTGCAGCACCTCATCCTTCTCGTTTATAAATGTGTGAATGTTATTGTGGGGTGTTTGTGATGTAATGGTGCGAGCTAGGCATGAAATCATGTAGCTGTGCCATCGTGAAGTCTGAGTGGCCCTGACTGTCCTTTTCGCCCAAAGCACTATTGTGACTGACTGATTTGACTCCTGCACATCCATTCATGTGCATACTGCAATACTGCTATTAAATATGAGAGAGGAAATTTGTCTTTGTTTGCATTGGGGTTTTAGTGGCTTACTAAGGCTGATATTTGAACAAACCAGCTTGAAATGAAAATGTATGCACTCTGTTTCCTAATGGGTTGTAATTACCTTGCTAATGTATCAAGTTTTTTTGACCTTGTAATCAAAAACCGTATTTAGGGTCCAGAATATCTTGATACCGTGCTAGTATGTATGCAGCCACATAGCAACATATTTGAAACCTCTCAAAAAACGACCAAGCAACAACCTAGCATTGTAGCTGTGATTATTGCTATGGCAAGCATCTTTCAGATCTCCTTCAGAAATTATAATGATCTGGGGTTCTTGATGAAACACGCTTTTCTAAATGGGGGATGTGCATCATTGATTTAGTTAGGCATCAGTCATCCTCATCTAATTTAAGAATGTCAAGTGTGCTCATTAATGTTTGTTAGAGAGGCTGAGATAAAATAAACGCCCAAGACGTGTCCTTGCTTATTGGCCCGAGTCAAAAGAGCCCACCCTGAGGCCTCTGGACGTGGCTCAGGTCTGTCAGCATTGGTGTTTAGCAAGGTTGGTTTAATGTAAAACATCGCTAATAAAATATTGTATTCAAATAGGCGTTTCTCTCATCTTCAGCAGCTAAAGCTGGCCGGTGGCCAAGATTGTTCTCGGATTGTGTTGTATTTGTGGCGCGAGCAAGGTGACACGACCTCGTACCTCATGCATCTTTATCAATGACAGTCAGGAAAAGCTCTCGGCGCGCATTCGTGCATTTTTGAGGCACGTTGTTGTTTTAAAGCCTCAGTGTAGCGTAGGCTGCAAGTGTTTGGAAGCCTGCTCTGTTTCCATCTCTCCCCGCTGCAAATCAGACAACACGAACCGGGAGAAACGGGGAGAGAAAGGAGAAACATGTGTTGACTCTCCTGCATGAGTCTGTGGGTTTCCCTGCCCGCTGTAGCGCGCCGCCGGAAGGAGGAGCTTCCCGTACGACATTGTGTGCATACAGAGAGAGGAGGAAGAGCGCTTGGATTCAGCTGCCCATTTCTGTGCCAGAATTGCTTTCTCATCTTCATACCTGCGATGGAGAGCCCCTGGAAGGACAGGACCGAGAAAAGCAGTATTACATGTGGCGCATAACAATACGTGTGTTTTATATATTAGTTTCGAATGCTGCTTATCTGTTTATAGGCTCTTTAAATGGCTTCTCTTTCCTCTTGACCATTTAATTGGTCTCGAATTCCGCAGCCATCTCCCCCTTTTCCCTCCCTTGTCAAGGGTTTATTTAGGAAGTGCAAAGAGGAGGGATAGAAATCCGGGTAGGGCAGGGGAGCGTTTTTCTTTCTCTTTTTTTTTTCCCCTCCCTCTCTCTCTGGCTGAGTTCCTCTCGAGTGGCAGGCGCTTCTACTAAAGGAGATGGGCGTGTCGGAGGCAGTCTGAATGCTCCGATTTAGCCAGGAATGCTCTACTGTACTAGATTTTTCCACACCTCCCTTTTACAATTTCAAGTTTTGTTTTGTTTAGTTTTTTTGTTGAATGTGTGTGTGTGTTTGGGGGGGGGTGGATTCATTTGGCTGTTTGGAGAACATGTGATGGTTATCGGTGTGTGTACAGAGAGGCGGTGCGCACGCGTGCATTCCTGAGCAGTGACGGCAGGGTTGCTTTGCTAAGACCAAGAAGAACAGACTCTGTGTGTGTGTGTGTGTGTGTGTGTGTGTGTGTGTGTGTGTGTGTGTGTGAGAGAGCTGGAAAGAGACCACCGTATGCTTTCTAAGGGAAATGGGGTTATTACACAACACAGTGTTGTCTCTCCCTTGTCTTTTCCCTTTATTTGTTATGCTTTCGTGAACTCAAGCTGTGTTCCAAAACATAGAATGCTGCCTACTTAGGGAGCATTTTTGGGGCACCTTTGGTCAGTGTGTCCTACAGGATTTCGATTTTTGAAGAAAAGTCTCCATTCCCCCTTTCAAAACCCTGAAATTTTGCCTGGGCTTGGTCGAACAACAGCAATGTCGTTTCTAGCGGTTTTCCAAACACCCAAAATTAAAAATAGCATTTATTCCAATCAGTTGTGAATGGCGCCTCCTGGTCTCTGTTTGTGTGAGCAGCCATAATGCTTCTAATGTATAGCATTCCAAATCAGTCACTTATTAGGTTCTAATTCATTCAGGATACAGCCGCCTGTGTAAACAAAAGACAGCAAGACCGTTCACTAGATTTGGAGCAGAGCTATTATTTCCTGTGCTTTTCCAAGAACTGTCAAACATTCATTTTTCTCAGCGGTCGAAACATCCCCAATATATCAAGCTCACTGCATGTCTGAAAGCGACCTGACTTGGCCAAAAATGGGATAGTTATAGTTGCCTTCTGAGTAAATCACACACCAATAGACACCATGTTGTCAGATTCCTATTAATTAGCCCCGAAGCTGATCTGAGCTGTGTCTTTAGACTGCCTCTATCTAGTCTTTATGGTCTACAGAGGGCACGTCTCAAGCACATCACACACAGTTTAGGAGTCTGTTCTTCAACATCCCGTATGTGCAGATGACCGTCTCATTGAAACTTATCTCCAAACAGTTGGCAGAAGACATGCCACCATCGTAGTGAAGTGTAAGTGTGTGTATTTAAGGGGCATGTTAAGACTGGTCAAGGATGTGTGTTGTGTGCAGACATGCGAGTTCATGTTTTGTTTATTTGCAGTGATCTGGATCACAGTGAGGGTTAAAATTGTGCGTGTGTGTGTATACTGACATTGATTAGTAAGGCGAAGTTGTAGCACAGTGCTAGATTTCCTCCATCCTGTTTTCTGTTTTGTAGACGTATAGTGTTGCCAAAATCCAGGTTTCATCCGTAGACTGTATCTCCCAGCATCTGGCTCCTCCTCTAATCCCACTTATCACCACAACACACACACATACTTTAATTCCTTTGTCACCACCCTGTTGTTTCAGGGGAAGTATGTCGGTGTGACACATTTAGCCCCTCTGACCAGGATTAAAACCTTACTTTACAAGGGAAGCCCCTGATTGGCTACTGTGGCTCTTTTTTGATGTCAGTCAGTGCCTGTTCCCTTCTTTATCCACCTCTCTTCGTCTCCCTCTTCTTGACACATACAAAGCTTAATCATTAATCTTTCCATTCTTCGTTTTCTGTTCTTTGCCTCCGCCTTTTGCACACAATAAATCCTCTCGCAAGCAATGCAGCAACCACACGTCTCTGTGCACGACCGGGATGAGTGGACGTTTATGGATGAGAGCGGAAAATATAAAAGGCCGTCTCCATGTTGTACCCCCCCTCCCTCTCTCTCTCTCTCTCTCTTCCTCCACTTTCATGGTGGCTGTGACCATGCGTGCAACTGCGCCCCCTTGAGCCGCTGCAGAGTCACTTCACCTGTTTGTTGTTTCTGCAAAGGTCGAGCTCTGTTATTGGATGCGGTTTTGCCACACAGTCTTCACTTCCCCTCCCATGTCTTAAAAAGGACATGTTCAGAATTTTTTTTTTTTTTTTTTTTTGATGGCTACGGAAACTTTACCCAAACCAAAATGTTAAAGCACAAACCCGATCTTTAGTTATTTATTTATTAAAAATTTAAGTAACAAGTTATTTTACATACATTTATAGTATTCCTGTTAACCAGAAACCTTGATGTCTGCAAGAATAATATCATGCCTCAGGGCCATCCATGGCCTCATATTTGTTTTATGAATCATAGTTACTCTGTAAAAAGAGTCACATCCTGTTTACACCACTAGCTGTAGTGACCCAGGTTTCGTGATATGTCTGTGTGTAGTGTCTATGAATGTGCCCCCATCACGTTTTTATTGCTCTGTTTGTGTTCTGTCTGATGTAAAGTTGATTTGCAAACTTTAAAAGTGATGCATCTTTTTCCTCTGTCTTTTTGCAGGCCTTGTGGATGCACTTAGATGTGTGCAATGAGTGCTGTGGCTGACATGCCTCAGTGTTTTGGATTGCTGTGCTCTGGACTCGGTAGGACAAGAGACTCCCAGCACAGAACGTCATGAGCGTAGTCGTCCCAGTAGGGGTGGACACGGCCAACACCTCGTACCTGGACATGGCTGCAGGCTCAGAGTGAGTTTCTCTCTCTCTCTGTCACTGTCTTTTCATATTGACTCATCATTACCTTTCGTTTCGTTTCATTTCGTTCGTTCTCTGGTGGCATCAGCAGAGTGAAACGCATCTGTAGTCAGATTTTTCCACCAACCGCTTCCGTTCTCTCATCTATGTGCTACTTTCTCATCAGAAACACGCTCTGCTTCTACTGCATCCCCATAGAAAAATCAATTATTTTTCAGTTGAACATATGTTATGAAGCATTTGGTGTTTTCCAAACAATGGACAGGCAAACACCATAAAAGTGATCTGTATGACTTGTGCACCCCGAGTCTCCTGAAAGCATAGATAGCTTTGTGTGAAGAATGGATCTTCAAGGCAAAAAAAAAAACAACAAAAGGTCAAGCCAATGAGACCATTTAAATTTAATTTGGTGTACAGTCCCTAGAAGTAAATGCTAAATTGCATTGCTAATGAGGGTTTTTTTTGTATGCAGTTTTGTGTTTGTGGCATCAGTACGCACATCTTGCACTCTGTTACTATTCATAAATGCATCTCGTTAGTTTCAGTGCAGGAAACACAGCTGTTAGACGTCTAATAGATTTGACATCATGTGCTGTGCAGCAGAGCCCTCCCCTCTGCAGCATGCTCTTGGGCGGGGCCTGTTGTCATGGCAGCCGTCTGAGTGACAGCTGGGCTCTGGAGCTTAAGAGGCCGTGTGCTGCCTCGTCGCTTTACGTCCGTCTGGGTCTTAGTGTCTTTCGGGCGTCCTTACGCCTGTCTGCGTACGCAGATTTATTCCACATGGTTCTAATAAGCTTCAGGAAAGATCTCAGCCACTAAATGAGGAACGCCACATACTGGAAATAAACGTAGCATTGTTTATCTCTGGGCGGTCTTACGTGGTGTTTTGCGCATCGTCCGAGTTTGACATGTCTCCTACGTGGCTCTTTGCTTATTCCTGACATTACTTCTCAGTCGGGGTCGGCCCACCCCGGGCCTGCGGCAGAGGTTGTCATGGTTACCAGGCATTGTGCATCACCGTGATGTCAAACCGAGAGTCCGTTAAAATGCCACTGGACCCGAAACGGCTGCTGTAATCCCTCTAAACCTCATCTAGCCCTAGACAGACACTGCTTTGTGCTTCGAGTGGTTTATGCTAAAATGACATGCGTGCAACCTGAGTCTTTTCATGTCCATGCATGTAATAGAAGGCCTTAAAACTGAGCTGTTACTCTTTCTGTGCCCTATCTGCCGCCCCACTTTCTCTCAGCAGGTGTGTGTGTGAATTGTCTATTCCATATTAAGCTGTGTCTGGAGTGGTGGGCTATGATTAGCGCATGCATATCCTTCACATTTAATTGGAGCTACAATTACAGCACCACACACGCTGTCCTCCGTCTTTCCCAGCTCTCATGTGATTTTCTCTCTGTGGTCAGTTTTGCACCAAAGTTCGTTTATTTAGTTTGACGCGACGTATAACAACATAGTGTGCTGTGATGACATTTCCATATTAAGAGGTTAAGACTTTATTTAATCACAGCGTTCAACCTTATGCTGTTTAACGGCGAAAACATTTTCACGGGGGTCATTGGCGATGGAATCATTTAATATCAAATTAATAATTCCGATTCCATTTAGCAATTCCGGTTATTTTAGAATTCTAGAACACCACACTCCTCGACTCGTGGCCACCCAGGAAATTGGCCCGATTTATATTTGTGTTAATAAGAGTATGGTAACACTTTAGAATAAGTAACACTTGTTAACTATTAACTACCACATTTCACTAAATAAATTATTAATTTGCTGCTTATTAATAGTTAGTAAGGTAGTTGTTAGGTTTAGGTATTGTGTAAGATTAGGAGAATAAGGCATTAATATGTACTTAATTAGCACTAATACATGGTTAATACTCTAGTAATATGCATGCTAATAAGCAACTGTGTAATCAAGAGTATATATATTAAAATTAAATAAGTTATTATATTGTAATACTATGGTTAACTTAGTATGCATGTAACTACACATTATCAACAGTCACTGAATGCATTGTTTTACGATATTTGATTGAATTTGGGCTTTTTGATGGCTGTAATGTAAGTGACAATGGATCATTTACCTCAGATCTTGAAAAGAAGTTAAAGCAAAATAGAATTGGTCAAACTTTGGTTAACCAACTAATTTCTGTACCGATTGATCACCAAACTAAATTAAGAACCAAACTGACTTTTGGTTTGAGTCAGAGTAATGTAAATGTTTGAAAACAATTAACCGAACTGTCTTATCACTTTGTTTTATGCGAGTGTTTAAATGCTGCGTTTATTGGGTAATCCTTCAATCTGTCAAACCCCTCTCCGCATTTGCACCTACTCAAACACCTTCTCTCTGTCTCCTTTTGACTTGCTGCCTGTTTAAAGTCCTCCTCCTAACCCTGCTGAGAGAAACACCTGTTTTTTTAGTAAAGACACTACAGTTTATTGTCATCAATGCACAGGAAATCCCCCGGCTTGTCACCTGTCCCGCGTTGATAATCTTATCGCTAAAACCACACAGCAGTGTAAAAGCATCAATAAAACCTACAAATCATTAATCGCCTGCCTGGAAGGGCCATTTCTTCATAAGAGCTCTCATTCTCACTTGACTTGTGTACACACACACACACACGCTCGCACTCGCTTTCTCTCGAGGGTCCGCCCCTCAGCAGTTCACACACTTTCACTTTGACAGTTGGGCTTGCGAAGCGCCAGCTGAATCAGGAAGTGTGCGTGTGAGGTAGGGACAGACGGCACGAGGTGAATGTGACAAGAAGGCCAGCAGGTACGGTTTCTCTCTGCTTGCTGTGAGAGCGTAACGATTGAGAGGAAAACGAGACCCTTACAAAAACTGGAAAGAGAAACAAATACGGAGCGGTTTCTGCGTGCTGTCGCGCTGCTTCTGCTGGTTACGCTGCAGACACTTTGATTTATGGTAGGTTTGAAACCGTTTTTGTAAGTAAGCATGTTTTAAAGGACTACTACTGTGTCTGTATGTGCTTGTCTTTGTGTCTCACCCGTTGAAAACACTCATGCTTTCTTCGTATGCAGAAGTATAGTAGTGTGCAAATGACGCCGTAACTGTTTCTGTGAGTGCATTGGTGTCAGGTTAAGCGTGTAATCTGTTTCTATACTGGCATCAGAGTGGCTGCGTGACCTTGACACAGTTTCTGTGTGGAAAGAAAATTGCTGTTATGTTTGTATATGCAATTATTAATCTGTCCGGATTGGTCCATCTTTCTATTTGAGTTTTTTTTTCTTGCCAATAAAACTTGGCATTGAAGGTTCTTTTGCAGCCAGTTTTATATCCAAAACACTGCTGCCATTTCTGGGTTTACTCTAAATCTTCTTTCATTTCGTTCGCTTCTAATAACACGTAAAAACAAGGGCCCTTTTTTTTTTTTTTTTTTTTGGCATGTTTGTGTGGTCCAGATAGGGTTTGGGGTTTGTGACCGACTTTATTGTAAGATTCCAGAGGAGTGTGATCCTATTATTTCACTTTCTACAAGCCGCGTCCCGCCAGCTGAGGGCATGACCGTACACACACACACACAGACAAACACACACATGTGTACAGATAGCAGGTCATTACTGAGGTCTTTGGTGTTGTGTGTCATGCTAAAATATGCAATGACTGATGCAAACCCAACCAACCGTTGATTCGTTGGTGAATAAACTTCTCCTTGAAACCCAGCAAGCTTTGTTAATCTTCCATCTTCGTTTCCCCTTTGTTTAACTGCTGTCAAACCTGTTTTTTGTTTTTTTTTGTATGCTTAAAACACGCCTTGTTAATCTTGTTCCTCATTCTGGTCTCTTTTTTTTTTTTCCTGTGTGTTTGTGTGTATGGAGTAGACCAGAATCTGTGGAGGCGAGCTCTGTGGTAGTTGAGAAGTCCAGCTACCCTCACCAGATTTACAGCAGCGGCTCCCACCACTCCCACGGCTACATCGGTCTGCCTTACGCCGTGAGTATTGTCCCCCAGCACAACACACCACACACCTTCCTGCTCTCACATCGATGGCCTGCTCATCTGCATTCGGTGATGTCTGATCACGCATTCACTTCTATTGGTTCTACTGCAGGACCACAATTATGGGGCTCGACCCCCACCCACCCCGCCGGCGTCCCCGCCTCCCTCGGTGCTGATCCGGCCGGGCGAGAGCTTGTTTGTGTCCGGGGGCCGGCCAGGCGAGAACTTGTTTGTGCCTGGCGGCCAGGACGAGGCGTCACGCGGCACCACGCTCAGCACCTCAGAAGACAGCAGCTACGGCGCTGACATCACACGCTGCATTTGCGGCTTCACCCATGACGATGGCTACATGATCTGCTGCGACAAGTGCAGGTGGGACCACACACACACTGATGCCGATTTGACATGTTCAGACCATGTCCACATATGAACCTGCAGCATTCTTCATGTCTGTGTGTCAAAACCTGCTTGCCTGTCTTAAGCTGTCTGAAAGGCTTTATTGATGTGGAGCTAGTTCTTGAGACGAGGCCTGGTTTAAAGAATCATGTAGGGTGAACTACAACCGGTGGGTTATAGACGGAGTCCGATATTAAGATGGCAAAGATGCCACAAAGAGTGACAAAGGTGTCCCAGATATTTTAAATGTTGGGTAGATGTAACGAATCTATGTAATTATCCCCCGGTTTCACAGACGAGGTTTAAGCCTTGTTCCAGATTAAAATCTAAGTCTGAGCTGTTTCAACTGGAAGAAACTTGCTCAAATATATCGTTGCATTGATTTTGTCTCAAAATGCACACCGGCAATGTTTTTCCTAAGGCATGTTTATAAAAATGACTTAAATGTCCTAATTGAACTATGACCTAGTCTAAGCCCTGTCTGTGAAACCAGGCCTAAATGTTTTCTAATGTAGTATTGCTATTTCAAAAACAATTTTCTGGGTAGTAGAGATCGGTCATCTGTCAAAATTTGTCTAAAAGGGCATAGATGCCCCTTAGATATGCTCTTAGATGTAGTGAAAAAATATTCATGGTATATGTGTTTTTCATATTTCAATAAAAAGTAGCACGGACACATTCAATTCACCAAAATAAATGTTTCTTAAGAACCAAAGCAGCATTAGAGTGATTCCTGAAGGATCATGTAACAGTGTAGACTTGAGCAATGGTTGCTGGAAATTCAGCTTTAAATCACAGGAATAAATGACATCCTAAAATGCATTAAACTAGAAAACTGTTATTTTAAATAGTAATCAAATTCCACATTGTATTGTTTTTACTATATTTTTGATCAAATAATTGCAACCTTGGTGAGCATTCTTACCAAAAACTCTTACCAATTCCAAACTATAAACAGTAGTGTGTGTACTATTAATGTATTAAGTTTTTGCTAAATATAATTTTAGATGTAGTACTGTTCTTTTCTAGATTAGTTCTGAGCTATGTTATCTAACATATTTACCAGCCCTTATTTTAAATGCATTTCATTAAAGATAACAGTGGTTTAATATTTAGTACATTATTTACAGATACTTTGCATGTAAATGTTGATGTCATTTCATGGCTAATATCAATAATTGTTCAGCGATCATAGTATTTGACATAATTGGATGTGAAGCTGTGTGTTTTGACACAGAAAATAAATTCAGGCACAAATAATAGCATAATTGAAATGATTTAAAACATGTCTCTGTGCATTAGTGTGTGGCAGCACATAGACTGCATGGGGATCGACCGGCAGCACATTCCCGAGACCTACCTGTGTGAACGCTGTCAGCCGCGCACCCTGGACCGAGAGCACGCCATCCTGCTGCAAACCAGGAAGAGAGAGAACATGTCTGGTGAGTTTCTTTCATGCATGCACACAAACAAACACACCTATAGACACGTTCAGCCTCTCCCACAGAAACAATGCCGCTACTGCGTTTTCCCACAGTTCAGCTTTAGAGTCTGAAGCCTTTACGCTACACAGGATCACATGAGCTTTTGTTTAACATGACATATACATCTGACCCTCCTGAAATCTATACGGGCAATTCTATAAGAAGCTCTCCGTGTAGTGTTGTCAGTAGCTGCTAGAGATTTCTTCAGATTGAAAATATCTACTGCCACCTGCTGGAAAATGCTTGGGCTTTACAACTGCAGCTTGATTCAATGCCAAAGTGCACTTTGAGGAAAGTAGTGTCTGTTTAAACTGCAGTGACCTTATATTTATGGTTGAGGGTTGAATGTCAGTTGTACTATAATGGTTTAGGGGGTGAATTCAATAAACAAGCTCATGTACCGTGTGTTTTGTTGTAGATGGGGACACCAGTGCTACAGAAAGCGGAGATGAGGTTCCACTAGACTTGTACACAGCGTTTCAACACACCCCCACCAGCATCACACTCACCACAGCACGTCTCGGGAACAAGCAGGCGGATAAGAAACGAAAGAAGAGTGGAGAAAAGGAGCCCTCGGCTACAACCAGGGCCAAGAAGGTCTGAATCACACAACAGCCGAATGTAAACATGACGTCAAAATTTTAGTTTTGTGGAAACCGTAATTGCTTCTGTAGTCTGTTGTCTATTTTGATATTATATATGTAAATATCCCATTTTATGGAACCAAACTCAATTACTCCACCTGCTTTGAAACATGCAAGTCTGATTCCTGCTTGTGTTTGTTTTTCAGTCATTCCGTGAAGGCTCTAGAAAATCGTCTAGAGTAAAGGTGGGCATTCTGGAGCGATCCAAATCCTCCCCCCAAATGACTATTTAATGTGCGTTACTCATGCTTAGACTGCTTGTTTACCATTTTGTGCGTCTTGTGACCTCAGGGCTCAGCTCCCGAGTGTGAGCCGACAGATCCTCCCTCTCTCTGGGAGAATAAGATGAAGTCGTGGATGGAGCGCTATGAGGAAGCCAGCAGTAATCAGTACAGTGAAGAAGTGCGGATACTGCTGAGAGTAAAGGAAGCCAGAGATGGCAAAACGCTGGCCTACAATACACACACCGCAGCCTTCAAACCACCTGTGGAGGTATTAAATACTAAATATTCCACCACAGTATTGGTCTGCGTTTCTGGTGTGCCGTTTGTGGCTTTGTACGACATGCTCATCGTGACTTTTTCCTCCCAGAGTTACGTACAGAAGAACAAGCGCATTCTTAAGGCTGTCCGGGATTTGGCTGTCGATTCGCTCATCATCGAGTACAGGGGGAAGGTCATGCTACAACAGCAATTTGAGGCCAATGGTTACTTCTTTAAGAGGTACTTGAAAGGAAACTTTGAGCATTAGTTTTGCTTCTGCATTTTTGTTTATATGAATTTTTATTTTATTTTTTGCAGGCCGTACCCTTTTGTATTGTTCTACTCGAAGTTTGACGGGTTGGAAATGTGTGTGGACGCACGTAGTTTTGGCAACGAGGCCCGATTCATTCGTCGCTCATGCACCCCCAACGCTGAGGTGCGCCACGTAATCGAGGACGGCATGCTGCATTTATACATTTACTCTCTGAGGTCCATCCCCAAGGGCAGTGAAATCACCATCGGCTTTGATTATGACTACGGCAGCTGGTAAGAACACGCACTACTGGATGTAATGACTCTTCTTTTTGACATTTTTTATTCTGGTTGCCACCAAACCATCATATAATTGTTTAATATAGACTGTTTGCACTCTTCTCACTACTTCTCCTGTTTCTCATCTTGTTTGCTAGTAAATATAAGGTGGACTGTGCGTGTGTGAAAGGCAATCCGGAATGCCCCGTGCTCAAGCATAACTTGGAACCCACAGAGAATCTGGGCTCTAGCACACGACGGCGCGGCCGCAAGGACAAAGAACCGTCGCGGGACGAGAGCGGCCAGAACCAGAACCTCACCATGGACTGTGATGGGCCTAAGGGGAAATCACTAAATGACCCCAAACAGAGAAAACTCTCTCCACTCCGGCTCTCCATATCTAACAATCAGGTATGAAAGACACGCACAGTGCTGTTAGTGAAATCAGCCTCATATTTACCCACACAAGTACTATTTTGTCCCACAAAATGAAAACACGCCCGTCTTCATCCGTGAAAGGTAGTTAAATGCTTAATCTGATAATCTAGCATTTTTTTAATGTATATGGGTTGGCTGAGAGTCTGGGTAAGGAGGTCCCTTCATCTATAAAGGTCAAAAAAAAAAAGCTTGTTTGCATGTAAATATTATCCATCTGTATTAATCTGTGCATGAGTCTTTATTTCGTTGGATCGTTTTAATCATTCTAATTATCTGTTTACTCATCCACATCTCCTTCCTGGCCCTAATTGCAGTGTCTGTTTACCAGAAAACACTTTTCCGCATTATTTTGCTCGTATGTTCCTGTATTTCAGTGGTGGCAGAATACTAAATCTTGCTTGTTTGGCACACTGTGAAAGTTTTCAAGAACCTGCCCTAGTAACTCCCTGCCATGCTGGTACCATATATACATCAGGACGTCCCAGGAAGAGTTGTCAGTTCTGGCACAGTTAGAACAGAGGAGATGCCCTCCGATCCGTTTAGTAGTTGCATTGATGCACAGATTCTCATAAGTACACATCTGGTCTGTCCTGACCCAAAATCTCGGCCACATTTGGCGCGAATCGAAACTTCCCGCACTTTCTCTCCCTCTCTAATGCTCCTCTCCTGGTTTGCAGCCAGGCGATGATAAAGGCCCTCTCCCCCTCTTGCAGGATCCTGAGTTAATAGAGGATCTAGAAGAGAAAACCTCTGTTAGCAATGAAGTAGAGATGGAGTCAGAGGAGCAGAGTGCAGAAAGGAGGAGGAAGATGGTAAGTGCTTCCAGGGGAAAACGACCACTATGGCAATCACAGTCGCCAATGGAAAACGCTGTCGCCCCTCCACCCCCCCTGTCTTTTTCCCCTCCTGGTGTGTGTGGTGATTTGGGCAGCTCCCAGAATACTCCACCATTCCTTTAACCCCCCCCCCCCCTCCTCTACACCTCCCGCTAATTTTGCTCCCGCCGCCACCGCTTCTCTGTTCCTGTCGCTGTGTAGTTTAACCTCCTGAAGGGTAGCGCGAGGGCACTCATCCTTGTTGCTTTGTCTTTCTTGTTCACACTTCATCTTTTATGGAGCCTCTTTGGTTCTCCACGCTAGAATGTAAAGAGCTGGACTTTGGTTTCATCTGCAGTCGTTTCTCTCTTCTGTCATGACTAAATTTCAAGACCATGTTAGTAGTGAGAAATGGAAGAACCTACTGTAGTAGTACTACACAGTGTAATTTAACCAGGAACACAATGTGGTGGTATTCTACTGTATATATGGTTCTCAGTTCCATTCTGGAGCAAATTTATGACCATTCATGTCCAATCAGCCATCTGTTCAACACTGCTGCCAACCAAAACTGAACACAAATTGGCTTCTTTTTGCATTAAAGATATGCGAGTCAAACTCTTGAATAATAAAAAAAAGGCCATGTAAAGTTGCAAAGATCCTCTCTTAGAATTGTTTTGAATAATGAAACTTGATTGTGACCCTAGTGATGCATGGACCAGCAGGCATGGAGCTTGCTGTCTGGTTGTATAATAGCTTTGGCTATTGGTTACATAGTAGCGGAAGATCAACCTTAGAGAGTGTAGTAACTCTCTCACTAAACATGTACATTTTTTATGTGAATGTTTTGTTGTGGCTATTACTGTGTGTGTGGTCCTTTCTTTTTGTTTGCTTGTCATGACTGGTTAAAGGCAGAAGGAAAAATGTTGGGAAAAACAGGCTTTGAACCCATAACACTACCAAAACTTTCATCAATTGGGAAGTTGGCAGCAACTGCTGAAATGTTCAGGAAAAAAATATAACTCCCAACCAATCTTGAAATGTCTTACCATTAACAAAGCAAAACAAACTAATAGTTGTAAAAAAAAAATATTTTATCTGAATAAATTAATAGCAAGGTACCAGACTCTGGTACATTATTAGTGGAAATTCCCCAAGCATTCCTCTCATTTTCTCTGCTGCAACAGGACACAGGCAATTCTGATTTCCCATCAATCTTATTTGAGTTCTCTAACACCCCTCTTCCACCATAATGGTACTGGTGCTTGGTCTGAGGATTTGAGAACCTCTTCTGGAACTAGCCTGTCAACAGACTACATTACAACATGCTCTTAAACAAGTTTTTTTTTTATACCCCCGTTTGTAAAATTGCAGACTTTGGACTTTTTGACCGTGAGTTTGCAATTCAAATGGAAAGTCTTAGTTATCACAAACAACTAGAAAAATCCTGAAATAATTAAGGAAATTCAAAAAAATTAATTTTTTCAGATGTACTGGCAAAATGGGCTTGAGTAGCTCAGTAGAATGCATATTTGCAGCGGACACTTCCCCCACACACCACATTTTGACATCAGTTAAGTTAAGAATGTTATGTGGTGAAGAAATTATCTTGCCCGCCTGTTTCAGACATTAATGATTTGTTCAAAACGATTGTTCCCAGCCCAGAACCAGCACCTTTTGGTAAAAGAGGGGTATGTCCATTAATCACACGGTAGGCCCATAATAAAGCTCTGAACCCCAACCACACTACCCAGACAACAAGGACTAGGCTGATACATATGAATGTGTGCATGGGGGTGTGAGCAAACTAGAGGCCTGTGTATGTTTGAACCCTGATGGCTGTCTCTTTCGGCACCATTCAGGGCGGCCCGGCAGAGGAGTCCCATCGTCACGACGCAGGGGCTTCCTGCTGCAGAGCTCTGAGAAACAAGGAGGTAAACCTACCCCATCATATCATGAACGACTCCCAACCCACCCCCTGCCTGTTACTGTACAGGAGTACCCACACACTAACCCCACTGTCCTGTGCTCACTGACCCCATGCTGAGACTGAAGTCCAGGCATGCAACCCTCAGTCGCTCAACATGGCCCACCTCAAGACACCCTTATGTGGTATTTGTTGCAGTTCTTTTTGGTAGGACAAGAGAGATTACAGAAGCTCTCACGCACACACACGCCGCCTCTCACACCTTGGGGGTGGGGGGGGTCTTATGTTTCCTTTTGACTAAAACAGAAGTGTCCCATTTCTCACTTTTCCCGCCTTTGCTGCTGGCTATGGCCTGCTGATTGTAGCTAGCTGGGATCCCGACTGTCAGCCAGAAGATAGACTCAACCTTTCTCTGTTGTCTTCTTTCCTTCTGTCTTTCTTTTGCATCATTCACATAGACACGCGAAGAGAGGAAGATGGAGGCCATTCTGCAGGCATTTGCTCGAATGGAGAAAAGAGAAAAGCGGAGGGAGCAAGCGTTAGAAAGGATCGGCACCAAAGGGGAAGTTGGTGGACGCAGCGAGATTAAGGAAGAGCCTCCTTCTACACCAGAGGCCGAATCTCCTGCCATATTACAGGTACATAACCTTCAGTTATGAGCAAACATCAGTAAATCAGTATTGATTTAAGTACTGATTCTGACTCGATTTGACGTTTAAGTTGTAGACGAAAGTTACTTTTGGTCATATATGTTATATGTTGTAATAAAATGTTGCATTCATTTATTTGATCAGAAACACAATAAACAATGTAATCTAGTGAGAGTTCCGAAGAACGGCATTGATTTTGAAATAGAAAGCTTTTGTAAGATTATAGATGTTTTTACTGTCAAAATAAATACATTTGTATAAATAAAAAAATGAAAGCTGACCCAAACTTTTGAAAAGTCATGCTTGTAGTTAATATATATTTCTTTTTTTAATTGTTTGGACCTTTAGCCCATGATAGAGGTAGTGAAGGAGGAGCCTTGTCTGAAGCCCGCAAAAGTGAGCCGTAACAAACAGAGGAAAAGTTTCTCGCGGAACCGCACACACATAGGACAGCAGAGGCGGCGAGCGCGAACGGTCAGCACCTGCTCTGACTTGCAACCCAGTTCCCCTGGTGATGCTTTAGAGCCCTTAACAACAGAGACTCAAGATGGAGAGACACCCTCGGCCCCTGAGGCTGACGCTCCACCGTCACATGACCCTGACACCAGCCCACCCCACAGCAGCTCACCTGCCCCGCCTTGCCGCAGTGGACACAAGTACCCCAAAACTAAAAAGGTAGAATTCCTCACCCATGGCTTCCATAAAATGCATTTCACAGCAGTTTGTTGTGCATTTCATCACTCGGATATTCTCTTTCCCAACAGCACTTAGTGAGCGAGTGGATCGTTGTTGACAAACAGGAACGGGTTGCTTCTCGGACTCCGGAGCCTCCCCCTGAGAGGCCGTTGCGGATCAGTAGTGATCCTGAGGTCCTTGCCACACAGCTGAACTCTTTACCAGGCATGGCCTGCAGTTCACACGTCTACAGCACGCCTAAACACTACGTCCGCTTCTCCTCTCCTTTTCTGGCCAACCGTAGCCCCAGCACACTGGGAGTGCCCACGGGGCGGCGGCGCTCAAGAGAAATGCCCGAAACGTCACCTACCACTGGTTCCTGCAAGAAGGTAAAATTGCTGCATTATTCAGAGATGTCAGCCAGCATTATTGACTTTTGACTCTCTCTCTCTCTCTCTCTCTCTGATAAAATGGTTGTTCTGGTGGATTATACTACATTTGAGGGGGCTACGTTTGAACTCGGACCCACTTTAATATTCACTTTCAAGTGTTCAAATTCAGGCTAGTAAGTTTCTGGTCTAACTCCATATGTTTTGTGCAGCGCTGGCTGAAGCAAGCTTTAGAAGAGGAGGGCTCCACCAGCCCAGGTGGAGGGCGGCCTTCTCTGCTGATGCCTAGTGAGAGCCCTCTCAGCCCCTCTATAAACGGCGAGTCTTACAGCCCTTTACCTCTCAACGGCAGTTGCTCACTTCCAGGTGGGTCAGCAGTCCATCTCTTGCTGCAAATTAACAACTTAAAGCTTCTCTAAAGCAGTTCTTGGTCTTACTTGGTTCATGTGCTTGCAGAGTTGCCTACCCCGTTGAAGAAAAGGCGCTTATGTTCACTCGATCCCTGTATGTCGGAGACTTCCACCCCGTATGGGTCTCCTTGTGCCACCCCAACCCGAACGGAGTCAACAGAAGCACCAGGCACGCCCCTGCTGCTTGCAACGCCTCCTCGACCTCGACCAGAGGAACCCAGTACTGAGCCCTCAACACCCTTGCAGATTCCCAACCACCCTCTGCCACAAGAGGTGTGTGTGTATATATAATTTAAGTCAAACTTTAAATACTCTTAAAGGATTCTTAAACATTTAAAACCGAATCCAGTAATCTTGAGTGAAATCTAGTGGAAATGTTTTGCCCAATATAAAATGAAAGTTGTCTCCAAACTGTGAAAACAACTATATAGTTCTTACAAATAAGGGCACTAACACTTTTGCTATTGGGCAGGCGTGGACTGTTATCACCTGTGGTGGTGATCTTGAAATGATTGTTCAGTTCTGTGCCGTTGAGTTGAAGCTTTATTTTACTAAAAGGTAACAAAATGATCATGAAATATCTTTGTAAATTCACAGAGTGAGTCGTCTATGGACAGTTCTCCAGATGGTAGCCGACGGCCCAGTGCACAAGACGTGAGTTCACTACTTAAATACCCTGTACATGCTACAGAGGTGTTCTGCTGCATTTTTCATGACCACATCTTGTTTGTTTGTCAGGTTGAACGACCCCCTTCGCTGTTGGCATCTCCCAGCTTGAAAAATGCTGGCTCTGATACGGCTCCACTGGAATCTACAAAATCTATGGGGCCTCTGAGTCCTCAGCCCTCCCTTGCTGAGCCCCAGGATGCCGCAGTAGACGAAGGCATGGAGGTTGACGTTGGTGGTTCAGAAGCTGCCTCAGCACCCGAGACCCCAGCCTCCTCCTACCCTCCCTGGATGAAGAGTCCAGACCGTGGCGGCCTCTCGTTTTCCACAGTGAACTCTAATCTGAGAGATCTTACCCCTTCTCACACCTTGGAGATGGGGGCATACAGGCCGGATTCAAGCTCCGCTGGCCCCTTCAGTGAGGCGGCGCCCTTCTATTCCTGTAATGAGGAGAGCAGCAGTGTGACCCTTACTCGCTCACTGAGTGGTGATGGCACAGGGGATGGAGGTGCTGCAAAGAACTCGCAGAAGAAAAAGGTCTGTTAAAGCATCTATCAAACTGAACTAAAGTGTTGGCTGGAATAAATGTATCAAAAAAATCATGTATGCCATTTATTCAATGTTGTTAATTGACTGTACGTGACTTGTTTTTTGTTGTTAGGTGTCTCTCCTGGAGTACAGGAAACGTCAGCGTGAGGCACAGCGAAGTGGCTCCAAGGGAGAGTGTAGCTCCCCTGTTTCCACTGCACCACCAGTAGATGTGTTCTCTGTCGCTGTGGAAGTGGCCCCTGAGCCACCTGTTCCTGTAGCAACACCAACCCCCAGGACTCCTCAGCACACCGAGGAGCCAGACACCCCACCTCAGGGGGAAAGAGATGGAGAAGGGCAGTGGTATGTCCCTACAATATATTCCCTTCCATGAGAATAAAGTAAAGTACTCACGCTTTAATAAACACCATTTCAATATAAATTTGTTCAGAATAAAACTCTCAACCCATTTGTGGAGATATCTTGGACAGATTGATGACCATTTGGGCCAACTGAGTTTTGCAAATTATGAATGAAAAATAATATTTAAGCATATATACTATATAATAATTCTCTTTTAATGTACAGGACATCTTCAACGTCAGTAGAGCAGGCCAGGGAGCGAAGCTACCACAGGGCCTTGTTGTTGAGTGACCATCGCAAGGATGCAGGTAAAAACAATCCTGGAAACATTTGTTGAATTTTGCATTGCGATTTCCATGTTTTTTTTTGTGTGATAATTGTTTAAACCTGTGAAGTGGTACCTAAAACATACAAATAAGTTTTTTTTTTTGTTTTTTTTTTTTTTTAAGTTCATCCAATAATCCCAGGGGTGGGCCCTCCTGCAGAGTTTAGCTCCGACCATAATTAAACATTAAAACGGGTAATCAAGGTCTTCAGGATCACTAGAAACTTCTAGGCAGGTGTGCTGGAGCAGTAGGTTGGAGCTAAACTTTGTAAGAAGGTTAGCCCAAACTGGAGAAATCATGGAAATGCATTGATCAGAACGTGGGAACCTTGGTTAGATCTTTTAATCTTAATATTAAAATATCTGCTTTGTCTCGTTTTCAGACAGTGGAGAGTCAGAGGGTGGCGACTCCCAGGTGAAGGAATGTCCTTCTCCCAAGAGCTGCAAGAGCCCCTCGACACATGCAGTAAGAGAACCTTCCCTCAATGTAATATTCTCTCTAGGCAGCATTAGCTTTCTTAGCCGGCAAGTTTGTTATCATAAACCATGTTTCTTGCCATTTACAGCCTTGTTCTCCAGCACCCCAGACTGTGTCTCGACCATCCAAAGAGGAAGATGGTGAAGCGCAGCCTCGTGGTCCTTCTCAGCCTCAGGCACTGTCCGTCCAGCAGTCCAGCAACAAGACTTCGAGCTCCAAACCAGCCCCTCTGACACCCACCAAGCTCCACTGTGGGCCATCCGGTGCCTCGCAGAGTCACTACGCTGGACCTTCACTCATGCACTCACCCAAAGCGCAACCCCAAGGGTCACCTTACCGCGGGCAGCGAGCCTTTTTGACAGCTCAGCCGCAGAACCAGCCTCAACCCCAGTCTACGTCTGGCCCGGCTACTTTCCCTCAGTATAACCCCCAAAATGCCCCACCACCACCTCCGCCTCCACCCCCAGCTCCACCCACCTCTGCTTCCTATTTCCCCGCTCAGCCTACCCCTGCTGCTGCGCCGTTTCCTACGTTCAAGCCTAGCGTGGCGTCACCCTTTCCTCCCGGTTCCCAACCTCTTCTACAGACCCATCATGCACTGCATTACCAAAGCAGTGCCGCCCCTCCCCCGCCGCCGCCTCCACCTCCTCCTCCCCACCCACAACCAGGTCCCACCTTGCTCCATGTCAGTCTGCAATCTCCTTCGATGCAGCAGCATCAACTTCTGCTGAGCTCTGCGCCCCCGCCACCCCCTCCACCTCCTCAGGGACAGAGTTCCCAGCAGCCAACACCTAATAGTGGCACTCTTTTGTCAATCAAGCAAGGACCACACCCACCCATTCCGCCCCCTCCCCCTGCTCCCTCTAGTACTGCTTCACACCCGTTCCAGAACATCGGTGGCTTTCAAACCACTCTGCTTCACCAGTCTACACCAGCCAACCCCTCAGTAACCCCTTCCACTTATCAACAAACTGTATTACCCCCTCCTCCACCACCACCTCCCCAACAAACTCCTCCCACACAGACCCCACCCAATCCGAGCGTCTCACAGATTGCCGGTGGTAACCGAGGACCTACATCTTCGTCCGCCCCCTTTCACAGTACCGGCTACATGGGCACAGGATGGCACTGACCACACCCACTTAATTCCTGCCCCCTAGACAAACTTTTCTCAGAGAGGGGCGGAGCTACATTGTGTAACATAGGCAACACAACACCACTGTAAATATTTTCTGTGTACCTTTTCACAAAGGCTAATGGAAACCAGTGGGTGAAAAGGGTACATTTTAAAAAGAAAAACGAGAAATGTCGAACTGTATCAGTAGACTTTGTGTAAAAGATGATGGTTAATGAACCCTGGTGCTCATCACTTACCCAGAATCCCCCACACCTCTCTCCTTCCCATAACCTTGAACTGCCATCCTGTCTTTTCCAGACATCTTTTTTACTTTGAATGTTTTTATTAATTTTAATAAACATTTCCGGTTTCTCCCGTTAAATCCTTCCTCTTTCCCTCTCAGTGCAGTGCAATGCAATGGGACATTCCAGATTCCTCCTTGCCGTTCCCCGTTCTTCCCGTTTCTCACTGTTTTTTTCACTCATCAGTTATTTGTTTTATCTAGTGGCTCATTATATAGCAAAAAGGTTTTGTATAGAGAAAAAAAAAAATACAGAATTATTATTTTTTTTATTCCTCCATGTAACAAAAATATCTGTGCACCGCTGCAGAAATTCAGAGGAGACCTTTCCGATAGGCCGCTACAACTGCCCCAGGAAGACTGCACTTGTGTGAATGAGCGAGTCTGTGCATGAGTGTCTGTTTATAAACGGAAGGGAGTGTGTATGCTTGCGTGCCGCCCGCATCCGTGTGCATAATTGAAGTGCGCATGAGAGACGGAAAGCAAATACGACGCAGACAGATGCGTGCTGTTCTCTGTGGCAGCTTTTGAACGAGAGGTCCTTGCTGTAGGGGTAAGCGGTTTATTTTTGAATATCAATGGTTATTTGTAGAAAGTGTAATTTAATGTATAGGTGGTTACTCCAGCTTTCTCCAGAAACAGGTGTAAATATTGGCTTCTTTTCTTTTCTATGCTTGTATAATTCGCTCCCATCCCCATTTTGGAATATGGTTGTAAATACAAGCGCTCTTGACAAAAACGCTGAATGTTTCTGTGACTGTAGCACTATTTTAATTTTTTTCCCTCTCTGGTTTATTTTAATTTTTTACTGTTTGTGTGTGAGTGTATGTGTGTGTGAAGGACAGAGGCTCACAGACACAGCACTAGTTGGTTATTTTCATGGTTCATTATAATAAATCACTGTAATGACAGTTTTATACCAACCGAATGGTCTCGTGTTTTACTGGGGGTTTGGGGGTTGATGTTTACTTATATATGAAATTTCTTTCACTGTGAAGGTCTTCTGCTGAAGTGAAGGTTTGAAGAGACCGCCGTTGCCGAGACCTGTCTCAACGTTTCTGTTTGTTGACCACTATTATTGTCATTTTATAAAATATAAACCCAGTTGTTTGTTTCTCATTCGTATCTGATAGATGCTTCAAAGAAACTGTTTTTGCTTAAATCAAACAGAATGAAAGGAAAGAGGTTTTTTGACCAATCGGATTGAAAGAAGAAAGATTAGATGACCAAACAACAACAAGCAAGAGGTTACAATCGACTGGAATGAAGGTAGAAAAGTTATGACGAGGAAATATGAGCATGGGGTGCGTAAATAAAGTTAGCTATAAGCGCCAATGTTTGTATGTATCTTTCATGCCAAGGTTTGCCATGTTGACGACTGAAGCAGCTTTCAGCTCAGTTTACCTAGTGCAGGTCTGGGGTGTCCAGTCCTCCAGGAAGGTCAACATCCAGCAGATTTGGGTTACAACCAACCAACAAACACGCTTGCTCTGTTTCTAGTAATCCAGAAGAGCGTGGGAAGCTGTTTGAGGTGCGTTTAATAAGTATCAGAGCTAAACTCTACAGGATATTGGCCCTCCAAAAGCAAGATTGGACACCGCTGGCCTGTGAAAACAAAAAAAGTAAATAAGATAAATATGCCTGTTGTTTACAACAACGGTAAAAATTAAATATCTCGATTTCAGTTGGTAGAGGTAAAATCTTTATTCATTAATGTGGGTGAATTGTCTTTAATGAACTTTTATAACTAATACATTTGAATGGTGTATTTACATTTTTTTTTTCTACATAGAACATCATCTGACAAGACTGACACCCAATAAATAAAGCGAAACAACATTTTTTCCTTTTCCTTCAGAACTTCATCCAGCGTTGTCCAAGAAGGGAGGGAGTGGCACGAGGTACACTGTGAGGTCATTTCCTGTGGGCTTTTGCTTTTTGAAACCCCATCCTCCAGTTTTTCCCATGATGTTTTTGATTGGCGATCCTAGGCTGTTCGTTTGTCTTGGTGGGACAGAATGATAATACCAAGAGTACGAAACGGTACCAGCTGAGAACATCATAATTATGGCACACATAACTATACAGCACCAACACTGCCGAGAAGTAAATATCGAATTAGAGACAAACAGAAATTCAACATATACACTCAATACATAATACTTAAAACACTCTCCTACTTCTGTATATACTTGGCGTGTGCACATTTACTAATGGCAGAGATGTCTGCCCCTAATTTTGACACTAGTTTTTAAAATGTATTAACAGTGAACTCACAGCTTCTGTTTACATACCACTTTTAAACAATGTTGGATAGTGTTTTGTTGAAATAATTGTACATTTTGAATTCCGATAAATGATCACTTGCGTGTAAATTGGCTCTGTTAAGTGGTAAGGATTTAGTGTACCATTTTGCTCCCCTCTTTTTTTTCTTTTTTTTTTGTCCAGGGGTGGTGGTGACCAATAATAACAGGCCGAAAATGTCTGTGGTGCAGCTCTGTGCCAGAATGTACATCCCACAATTCAAGCCTGTAAACGTTTCCTTCTATATTGAGGAATCCAGTCAAATAGAACAGTGTTTTACAGTAATTCATAAATCCCAAAATATTATCGTAATGCAGGCCTTTAAAGGAGAACGCAATGAAAAATAAATATTATTATTATTATTAATCCAAGTTAAAGTTACTTCTAAACGGTGCATTAGCTGCCCTATCATGTTAGTAACACAGAACACTGTAAATTAAAGTAGGGTGGGGGTTTGTTGAGAAGCAATTCCAGGGAGTGAAGTGAAAAGAAGGGATTTGGAATGAAAAGCATCGAGTTTCCAACTCCATTCACCGTTTGCATCCTTTAACTGCTTTAGTCAGGCTTCCTGCCCTCAGGATGATGGGTAAAGCTGGATTGTGATTTCACATAATGGTTTTCGTTGAACGAGACAGAAACACCTGAAACAGATTTAAGTGATGTTTAAGTAAAAATCCACAGCATTGCACTTGAGAAATGTATACAAGGAAGCTAAACTTGGAGAGATCGTTTCAAAAATTCATAACATCACTATATTTCCAAACAAAATAAGATATTGTTAAGAGTGTTGTTGTCAGTTATGTTTTAAAAAAAACACACATGCATTGGACCATATGACTTTCATTGTATGGACAAAAAGGTGCGTATATACTGACCAACACTCGCTCACCTGAGTGTATCTGGCATCTATGCATTTCCACTCTCTGTTGATGGGAAAAGGAGAAAATTCTATCAAAACTAAAGCAAAAATCACAGCGTAATTCTCAAATGCAGCAGAAATATTTATCAACTACTGAAAGCTGTCACATTTGATAAATACACATTAAATAGACTTTTTTCACACACCATCAGTTGGGATAAACCTAACTAGTAATTTCCACTAGATGGCACTAACACCATCATGTGCAGTCACAAAATATGATATACATTTGGTTTCTGCAGCAGTAAGACGTGAATTGCTCATTCATCATTATACAAATATCATTACTCACCATTTGCAACTCATCAGTAAACCTTAACACACCTATAAGTGACCCTTCATTGCCATTATATAAAATAATAGTTTCATGGTCCAGGTTTCCAGGACTTCCTGAAAGTGGAGTTTGTTCCTTCCATCTACCTTCATTATATGAAGCATTTTATAGTCCATATCCATAAATAGTGTTTTGCTGAAGGTGTTCTGTTCAGCACAGCATGGGTTCCAGTGGATGCTGTGCCTGTGATTAATATGGACTGGCTGACAGCAAGCTGTGTAAACAGTCATTAGAAATTCATGGCTTGGTCCAGAGCCCCAGGCTTCAATTAACCCCAGTCCATGGTAAATTCTACCTTTCTATCTTTTCTTCACTTGCCATTTTCCTCTTCTTCTCGCTCCTTCTCATATCTCATCTATTTTCACAGCCCTATCATCTGATTCTGTCCTTAATGACCATCGCTTTGTCTTCTTTTCTCAAGCTGAGTCTTCTCTCACCTCTGGCTGGCAGGCTCTGTCTAGTAATGAATGAATCGCACCGAATGGCTCAACAGCTGCGCGTTGAAAACTGATGGGTTAGAGCATTTATGGGGAGAAATGGAGAATCAAGTTTGTAGTTCTTTATGTAAGTTACGCATTTTGTGATTACAACTAAATCATATAATGTGCGTCAGAAATGCACAAGATTAGCCAGGCCATCTCTGGATTCTTTCAGAGAAAAGTTTCATTATGCACTTGTTAAACGCTTGTTTGTTTGTTTTTTCTTTTAGTATATCAAAGCATAGTTATAATTAATCTCATGGTACTTTAAAGGGATACTCCAGCCCAAAATGCAGATTTTGTCATTAATCACTTACCCCCATGTCGTTCCAGTCCTGTAAGAATTTAGTTAGTCTTCGGAACACAATTTAAGATATTTTGAATGAAAACCTGGAGGCTTGAGACTGTATCATAGACTGCCATGTACGTTACACTGTCAAGGTCCAGAAAAGTATGAAAGATGTCATCAGAAAAGTTTGTCTGCCATCAGTAATTTAACCGTAACGATATGAAGTAATGAGAATATTTTTTGTACGTGAAGAAAACGAAATTTCGACTTAATTCAACAATTCGTCTCCTCTGTCTCTCCGCGTCACTGTAACGGCATTTTGGAGAATATCTGCTGGACACGCTTCTGTTTCAACAACGCTGCACAGATGCGCTGTTTCCGTTTCAAGTCAAAGTGTAAATACACGTAGAAAACATACTCATGTGTCGTGGCCGAGGCTGACACAGAAGAGCGTACGCAGTTTGCATTCAGCGTATATTCTCCAAAATGGTGATGTGGAGAGACCGAGGAGACGAATTGTTGAATTAAGTTATTTATTTTTTTCTTCATGTATAAAAAGTATTCTTGTTGCTTCATAACTTTACGGTTGAATTACTGATGACAGATGAACTATTCTGACGATTTCTTTCATTCTCTTCTGGACCTTGACAGTGTAACTTACTTGGCAGTCAATGGGACAGTCACACCACGCCTCCCTGTTTTCATCCAAAATATCTTAAATTGTGTTCCAAAGACGAAGACGCTTTTATGGGTGTGAATTGACATGGGGGAAGTGATTAATGACAAAATTTTCTTTTTGGGGTGGAGTAACCCTTTAATTTGGTAAGATTCACAATTTTTTAGTATGCGGATTCCTCTAATTTGAAGCTAATATGTACATTGAGAAGTTTCCCAAAATAATGTTAACTGAAAAATGGTCCAAATATATATACAAATATTTGTCCTATAAAAATAACATTGTCCCTCCCCTTATATCGCTTGCAAATAAATAACAGTAGCAAGTAGCATATTATAAACTTCAACAGCAATAACGCTTAGATTCCACAACCAAATGGTGTTT
Organism: Carassius gibelio; assembly: GCF_023724105.1. Lineage (NCBI taxonomy): Eukaryota > Metazoa > Chordata > Actinopteri > Cypriniformes > Cyprinidae > Carassius > Carassius gibelio. The sequence goes on from NC_068374.1 coordinate 22,625,066, forward strand.
TCGTCAAAGGTACCGACTCTCAAGTTGTTTTTGTATTTGTATTTTTTGCTCTGCCAAAACTCTTTGTAAACTGTTAACTGTGTATAACATCTTATGGTCCAAAACTCTTTAAAATGATTTATTTGCATAAATTAAGACACATTTTTGAGATATATCTGCAGTCTCCCATGGTAAGACATGACATTTAGACATGACAAGACACAGAATAACAATTCTTCAGACAAAATAAGGTTAATCTTACTGTCTCCCAGCAGCTCCTCGGACATGAGTCCATCCTGCCTGTTGCCCAGCACAAAAGCCAGGAAAGAGAGAATGAGGGCGTCCAGGATGCCCATAATGGCCAGGATGTACGCCCAGCGCACTGAGCATGCTCCAATGGTGTACTTGTCCGTCCCTTCTCCGCACATCCTCTTCACCTCATCAGCATCCCAGCCATCAGGATATATCATACAGCCCAACACCAGACACACACCTAAGAGAGAAAGCAGGCATCGTGAGTCATCCAATTAATAAACGTTCTATGGATTTAATCAACAGCAGAATGCATTTTTGTACTTAAGCGATATGATAGATGGCAGTTTTAAAGCGTAAGCTGGGGAACAAAATCAGCTCCAATGAAAGAATTCATGCTGGTTTCTTTTCTTCTATTTCTTAGATTATAACATGTCTGACAGCTGAGATGAATGAGGAGAGAGGTACCAGTAATCCCGTACGAGCCCCCAATTTATATTCACATACACACACACACACACACACACACAAAAAGCACACACTGTCGAAAGCTGCTATGAGTCATTTTTGTACACAAAACGAAATTGCAAAAGTTTCTGAACAAAATGTGGGTGATTCTTGCCAGTGTAAAACTTGCAGGCACAATGCTGTATGTGGGTGGTGGTTTCACAGTTGCTTGGGTGTTCGGATGGTTGCTTACTGGCCAAAGTTAAAAAATAAAATAAAATAAAAAAACTTTCAGGTCTTCATGATATTCTGATCCCTGGATTTGCTCAAATGCCTACTCCTTAAATGCAAATGTTCAATGCAATTAGTTTTCGTTTATAGCCTGCCATGAATATAAGTCTGTTAACTTATCAACCATTGTTCAGGAAGTCCTACCTAAACTCACTCAAGTGTGCTAAAAAAGCAATTCAATATGTATCCCTTTTCTGAACCACCCATTTCATGTCTTAGAGTTCCACTATTCTGTACTATTCATGTGCCACAGGGCTGGGAGACACTTGTCTATCTACAGTTTGTGACAGCTTAAAAGTTGTATTACCCTTCCGTTACCACATACCTCACAGAACAAGCAATAGATCTGATATTAGCTCATCAGCAGTACCAACTGTGAGCCCTTACATCATCCCTGATGAATTGAGACCGGATGACTGTATCTTCAGGAGTATCAGATCACGGTCATGGTAAATCCTGCAAAACTTTGTGAGGAGAAATGCAAATACTGCATGTGCCAGTTTTGATGCATTGATAGTTTTATGCAGGCACAATCAGTTACACAAGAGGAAGTAATTTATAATGTGACCAGGCCTTCTCTTTGAGTTATCAGACAAATTACCTTGATGCTGCCCTAAAGTCATAAAGGGTTGATCACACGTAAAAGAAGGGCACCACAATGATGTAGTAACCAATAGAAAATTTTTGGGATTTTCTTTGAGACCTGACTTGGAGGTTGGGGGTCCCCTGTTTGAGTCCTGGAGTTTGGTTTCTTGGGGTAACCCCGCAATGGACAGGTTAGTTTAGAGTTTAGCTCTAACACACATTGAAGTTTCTAGTGATACTAAAGACCACGAGGAGCTGGTTTAGAGGTTTTTATTTGAGGCTAAGCTCAAGGAGCAGATTTGGAAACCCCTGGACTATCAAATTCATCCAATCTCAGATATGGTGAAATAAGATCCAGCATTTCTGCAAACCTACATAGGACAATCGTTCTGAAAAAAAAATGATGAATGGAATATATAATATAGTTGATGAAGAGCAAAAAGTTTGATTAATTTAACCTGTTTATATATCTAGGCCTGAGGCAGGGAGAAAATTTGAAAATCATAAAAACATTAAGCCATTTTACACAACACGTCAATTGCATATCTAATTTACATATTTAGCTTTTCTTTTTTTTTTTTTTTTGCTTTATTGACATGAAGTGTCAAGCCATTGCAAGAAACTAAAACCAAGAAAAAACAACTATGAAACTGCCCACCTCTTTACTCTGATCCAAAATCAATGAAATGCCCATCATGTAGAAAATAAGACTTCCGAACCCCTAAGTAGGAGCTTCCCAGCAGGATTTGAAGGCAGCATATCTGGTTGAATGAACCAAGCAGGACAGATTCAGCAATCAGAAAGAAAAAAAAAAAACTATATCTTAAGAGATAAAATAGCCCACATATGGATGCTGTCGAATGAATCAGACACGATTAACACATCTCCTACTTGTCTTTGTCACAGAGTTTGCTGTGTCACAAAATAGATAGAGACATGAACAGTCACTAAAAGCGTGTCCTATATCTCTGTCCTTCTATCTCTCACTTTAATCTCTTGGTTCGTGTATCTAATAAGCGAAACTTCAAAAGAAATTCATCATCATTATACTAATAGCCATCAGAAGTCTAACAGTAATCACATTAAAGCTAAGAGCCAATCACCCTCATCCCTCCATCCACAGCTTATTTGCGCCGCAGTCACTTTAAAGAGCTCATAGGTTTTTTCTTGGGGCTGTTTGTGACAGTGTGACTGAATCTATCACTCATGCAACCAGCCTTCCTATGGTGGTGCACCGTGTCCTATCCAGCCAGGACATGACAAGTTTCAGTGACAACTTATTTGTCTATCCATGCTGAAAGTGCAAATGCTGCACGACCCAATAAGACTTACACTTACACAAACCGAATGACCGACAAAAGGTTCATGTCAACTTCTGGCTCCACTAGTGGTGTGAGTTTTTTGTCCAGTGACAGATGTTTGGTGGTAGTGCAGAAATTGCATGCACCCGTCACGTCACTATAGGACACGCTGGAGGGAAAGCTGCTGAGTGTAGTGCGTTAAATCGGACCAGATTCATGGCTACACACACATTATGTGGGGAATGCTTATAAATAATAGAAACCATCAGCATTTTCTCTCATTCCACAATCCTCTCCAGAGCCTGCAGCACTGCACCACACACATATACAAATGAAAAGGAGCTCTTCAGCTAAACCGTTCAATGTTATCGAAGAAACACACACAGCTGAGCTCTGATAATGAGTTGGCCTTATCTCAACCATCTTGCAAAAGACAAGTTGTCTTTTTCATCCCGTTTTGTCTTATTTTTATGTAATAGATGCCGCAGAATAGATTATGGAAAGGCAACCTCGTGGTTCTGTAGTATCGCTAGCTCTTTTCTAATAGATCAGACTGCGGTTGCATTGCGAGGGGCTTTGATTTTGCTGGCAGCGAGCACTCATGCTGCATCTGGGTCAGCGAGAGTGCTCTGAATGCCGATGCTGTGAGTGTCACATCCGAGATGTGTTTGTAGATAGAGGCTATAAATAAACACAGTTAAAGATGAGGATTCTGCATGTGAGAGAGTGTTTCCGTTGGGAAATATACATTTGCGATACCCTTCTCCTCCCCTCAGTCTTTCCTCTATACTCCGCATATCAATTTTTCATGCTTTCCTGTAATCTCAGCCAACAATTTATTGATGAAGCCCCTTGAAATGGATTAAGATCTGTCCAGAACACAGGGAACTAAAATACACAGGCTGCTGACTAATAGAGCAGTTCCCTGAATGTTGTTCTGAACTTGTGTTCACCTAAATTTACATTTGGACTTCATTTACTCATGTAAACATACCATTAAAATAGTCATGACTCTATATATTCTGAAATCATAGCTTTATATGTATATGGAACAGACCTTTAAGTCATTATTTTCAAAAAATTTCCCAGCTGTCATCTCTTAGTCCCATTTTTGTGCATTTAAATTTGCCTCATTCCCACTGGTTGAGACCCATTAATAGCAATGCTATTTAGTGTCATTTATTTCAAACCTGGAGCGAAATATCTTGGTGGCGCTATATTTGAAAATACTCAAACACAAATGAGATTTGAAAGCTATAGCTGAAATAAGAGATCAGTGAATAATAGTGAATAATGGCATACATTGAAGTCTAGTCATAGATCAAAATGTCACATTGCTTTATAAGACTTTGAATATAGTTCACTACCATTATGGCCTACTTTTATAATACCTTTACATTGCTTTTTGAATTTTTCAAACTTGAGGGTTTCAGTATCTATCCATTTTTATAGTACTGAAAAGAAGCTTGAACGCTGTAATTACATAGAAGAAAATCCAAATGTCTGGAATGATATGAGGGTGTATATATAATTACAGAATTGGCCGTTTTGGGTAAACTATCCCTTTAAGTACCCAACTTTTCACATTTGTATGCAGGTTAGCAGCAGTGAAGGATGAAAAAAAGTGCTTCCTCACGCTCATCTTCCCCTGACATCGCTTGACTTGGCATTTGTTAAAATGTCTTTACATCCCAGCCAATGGAAGGAGAAGAAAGAAGCAGCAAGGATGATAAGGGAAGGAGACAAGATGGATGGAGAGAGGAGAAGATAATGCAAGGTTCCTGTCTCTCCTTGCCTCTTTCTTGCTAAGCTGCAGTTGTTTGCTGCTCAATATATTGTCAAGGCAAGAATAGAGTAACGCCTCAGGGTTTGTGTTTCATCCTGAGAATGGCAGCTTATTGTTTTCCATTGCAGAGAGGGATGAATGGTGGGAAAGAATAGAAGAAAAGAGAATAAGAGAGAGAGAGAGACCTCACTGCATCCATGCTAATATGAAATTCCCTGCTTCTGCAGTCAGACACTATCTCTTCTACAAAACCTAGTTAGCTACCTACCTAGACAACATTTTAAGACACTTTAGCAGCGCTCCTGACTCAAACACTATTCCAAAAGGCTCCAAAGATACTTAGTTTCAGCCAAATAATAAGGCAAAATCACATTTTTAGAGCACTGTTAGCTTAGCAACATGTTAGCATCAAAAAATAATTGTGAGTTCCTGCAAACATTTCAAATCAGTCAATTATGATGATACATTTCAGGTAGGAAGCTGTCTAGTAGGTAGTAGATAGCAGGGTAGCTCACCAGGTTTTGAACAGAGCCAAACACACACACACGATTAGGTACTTGGGTTCGTCTGGCATCAGAGTTCAGTTTTATTGGATGATATGAAAGCTGTTTTCTGAACTTGGTTGCACGAAGGCGATCTGGGGTACGGTTCAGGTAAACTCTAGTACAGTTCACTGCTGATATGGACCAAATTATAGCGAATCTCTATTCGAAAACATTTGCTGCACATTCAAAGCATATTAAGCCCTATACAGATGGGATTCGTTTTACAAGGGTAGATGGAATAATGTTATTTTACCGCAGGATGTTTGTAATAATAAAAATATATTCCGGTGCGTACTTCATTGTTTATTATAAGTTTATAATATGGTCCAGTGAAACGATTTATTAATTAAATTCGGATTGGATTGTGTTAATAATAGGCACTTACCTAAAGCTAACAGAAGTTTCGTGCCTGGAAATGACAGAATATTTATGTACATACAGCTGATCTATTTGCACAGGAATAGTGTAATCTGGCCATTGAGTGAGCCTTTCCTTGAAAGAGACTTTGCCCAACTTCTCCATGTAAAATGAAACCCGTCTGAATATGGCTTTAGACGCAAGTATAGTTGTGTGTTCACACTTTGGAAACAAAATCAAAGTTTAAAAGTGAGGTGAGCAATGCTATGCATTTTACTGCCTTCTCCTGCATCGTCATTATATGGCTAATCAGCTGCCGTTATGAATTATGATAAAATAATCATACCACTGTTTGGAATCAAAAAAGCGTTAACACAATCAAGTGGGGAAGGAGGAGCAATTGAACTATGATTAAGTATAAGCAAGAGAACCAGTTTTGAAAACACTTCATTAATTCATTTCAATCCATTTTAACAGCTCGGCACTGAATGTCTCTCGTAATAGACATAGTTGATCCAAATGCATCAGTGATACCTGTCTATCTATCTGTCTATCTGTCTGTCTGTCTTTCTATATGTTTGTTGGTCATAATGTCTTTGCCACTCTTTTTATGTCTATTACCCTTTTCATTCACCTAATCATGAATGCATCTGTGCAGACAAAAGCTTTGCTTTCATGCTTACCTGACACAAGACAAATTTGGGTTCAGCCTGTTTCAGACAAACATCTGTCTTTGACTGTTAAATCCTGAATGGGCTTCTCTGCTCTGCCAGTGGCATATGTTACATATAACAGGCTTTACACAAAGTGGCTCCCACTGTGGATTATTTCAGTAGGCCTAGATAAACGTAAAAAGGCATAATATGGTTGAAACAGGTTTATAGTGGCCTAAACACTGCAAAAAGGGTCCTTTTGCATTTTTATTTTGTGTAAAATATCTAAACATTAATTTTCTAAACACATCCAAAGTCACGTAAAAAGCAGGTGGCTATTTGAAATTTAAACTTCATATTAATTGCAATGATGATGGTTCAATAAACCCTTTGAAGATGAATAGAAACAAGATGATGTGTTAAAATGCTACCTCTGAATTAAGATAAAAGTGCTCTAAGGAAAGTCTAAGAGATGCAGCGGAGTTATTATTCACGCCGCAGCTGAGAGTTGGCTCTGAACGTGTGTGAGTTCTGTTGTCATGGAGACGCTCTCAGGATTGTCAGTCTTGTGAGGTGTTTGATAAGTGATGGGTGTGTTATTGACTGCAGCGCTCCTGAACTCCTCCCTCCTGGGCAAACCAGGCCAGCGCAACTGACACACTATTACTTTTTCTGCATTATAAACTATGTATACTTTACATACTCTTGTAGACAGGTAGACAGCAATATTCTATTCTAGCTAAAACAGCATTGCATGTATCATTTGCAGATTTAAAATGCACTGGCTCTACCTGTGTACTGTGGAACGTTTCAAATCAGTAGCATATTAGCTTATTACTTCCATACTACACAGTATACACTTAATACTGCCAAATATATATATATATATATATATTTTTTAAAGCATATGAAAGAATATCTATTATGCATAAATTACTATGCTGCATGTTTTGTTTAGTCAGAGTGTAAAAGTCGGGGATTTCGTTTATTCATTTATTCATTTTTTATGTGAAAATAGGAAATTTCACAATAATGTAGCATAATATATTTTTGCACAATGCTTACTGTTTCACATGCTATTTCTAAAACAGCATACTGTGCAAAGTTCAGTGAGCAGTACATTGATTTTCCATTTCAAAAAGCCTTTCACTTTCTCTTTTCTGTGCATCACTGCAGTTTATATATATATATATATATATATATATATATATATATATATATATATATATATATATATATATATATATATATATATATGGAAAATCGACCCGAAAATCCAAAAATACATTTCGTTTGACATCTTGAAAATATGCAGTCATAATCTTTATAACGTGTGCGCATATAACCTCATTACCCTAACGCAAAAGACTACATATCCCATAATTCTTTGGGGGCGGTGGAACCGTAAAGGTGATTGGGAACAGGTGGTCCAATTAATTACTGGCGAGCACGAGCACACCCGCCAAGTTTGGGAGGAAACTAAATGAGCGTGCCAAAATACAGATTTAACGAGAGGAGACATACACAAACCCTTAATAGACAAAAAGAAAAAGCAAACAGATTAAGAGAAAAATTCTCTTTTATCGTTCTGATGCACTTATTTCAACCACACAAGCTGGATTGGCATAGCAAACCTATTTGGATGGCAACCAGTGTGTTGCGTGTGTATTTGGCAGAACCCAATACTATGTAATGGATATTTCCTCTTCCCAGTTGGAAACCAATACGTTTTGAATTGGGGCCCCCAGGACAGCATTATTTAGCCCTGTCAAGCGCTCATTGAAGTGTCCGTGTGATGCTTGGTGTGTCCTTCCAAATGCAGTCCACATCTTCACTACTTGACAGACACTAGAGCTTTTGTTTCCCTCTCTGCGTTCTGTTTTATTAGCACAACTCATCTAAATTCAGAGATGATCTCTCTATCTCTCTCAGGTTTCCCAGACTGTGTGACAGCACTCAGAGGAAGGGGCGTTTTTGAATATTCTGCAGATGTCCTCTTTGGTTTCTCTGCGTGAGTTGAGCGTTTGAAGCTGGCTGATGGGATTGTTTTAATATTCCTCAGATGTGGCGCAGAGCCTTAGAATTGTATTTGCTGTGCACCGTGCATGGATCGGTGTGCTCCGGGTCTTAGTTTCTCTTGGAGAAGGAGATTTGAGTGTTTCTCAAATGCTGTTTTTTTATACATTGCTTTGTGGTCACTAAGGTGTTTGAAGTGTCCATTGCTATGTGGTTGCTAGGGTGTAATGGGTAGTTGCCAGGGTGTGGCTTCACAGTTGTTAAGGTGTTCTAAGTGTTTTAGCCATATTGTTATGTGGTTGCTATGTAGTTGGTTTATTGTATGTTCTGAGAGGTTGCCAAGGTGTTGTGGGTGGTTGCCAGGACATTGCCATGTTGCGTATGAATGGTTAGAACCCTATTAAAGGTGGTTGCCATACAGTTGCTAAGTTTTGTTCTGGTTTTTAGCATATTGCCGTGGTTGCTATTGGAGTATGTGATATTGATCATCTATGATGATATTGTAATTTTTGTTTAAACGATATGTGACATTGAGTATCTCACTTTGAAAAAAAAAACGCATTGATATATAAATATATAAAGTATATACATATAAAATTTGAAGCTGTAATATTACACAAGCAAGAGTGCAATTTTCCTGACTTTTAGAATGAGTCTGATCAAATGAGATATATATTTTATACAGTTCAACAAATTTTAAGTTAGTATTGAGTGAGCTACACTTTAGACAATTTTAGTCTTTTTTTTGGGGGGGGGGGGGGGTGTTTTGACAACAAAAATAGGCCTAGTTCCTAACAAAGCAAGAGCAGGACATTTGCGTGAAACACAAGTCACTGTTTCCTGATTTAATCTGTTGTTGAATGTCAATGAATCAATATTCTGATCATAAAGACAACAACTTGCTTAGTTTCTAAATCAATCAGCTATTTTGAATTAATCGTTTGAATGAATGATTCAATTAACTGCTCAAGGGTTAGGGTTAGGGTAATGAAGATGAGGACAGGTAGGTGACTTTGACCAGGGGTTGAAGACCAACTCTGCAGGCCCTCCATAACAGTCAAAAATACTGAGGCTGCACTGTTCAGGGTTCAGGGCGACTAGAGCAAAGTTTCCCAACCCTGCTCCTGGAGGCACACCAAAAGTATACATTTTGTTTCCCTTCTCTGATCCATCCATTTCAGGTCTTGGAGTCTCTTAGAGATTGGTCAACTTCTGGATTGGTCTGCATTACTGTGTCAATGCTCACATGGGTTGCCAGATTGAGGACACATTGAGGATTTATCCGTGTTTTAATATAAGATGTAATATGTAATGGAATATTTCCTTCACAAGCACCATTTACCTTAATCTGTTCTCAGTGTATCCTAGGTTGTTGTGGGTGGTTGTCAGGTCATTACTATGCACACGCTAAGGTTCTAAGCGGTTAACAACAGATTGCTGTGTGGTTGCAGTACTGTTGTGTAGGTGGTTTCTATGATTTTCTGATTTAATATTAATCGTCACAACCAGAGGCATCAATGAAAATAGTTTCTGTGACATTCATGCAGTGTTTCTATGGAATGCTGTCATGAACGTATTACAGGCATCATTTCCTGTGGCTAGGTGCATTGCTTAAGGGCACAATGGTTGTTATTCATGCGGGAATCAAACCAGCCCTGTGGCTTAATCATTACTTCACTCCACCTCCAGATGTTTGGGGGTTCGATAACCGAAATGTGGACGTTCTTCTAATGTTTCCTAAATTATATAATGAAAAGAGATAAATGGAATGGCACCACGGCTCTTGTTAGGACCGCAACACTGTTATTCTTGCTCTAATTGGTGTTATAGCTCCAGGACACCTGATTTTTATCAGAGACCACCTGCTGAGTGGTCTACTGGAGTAATTCCAGAAGGGGCAACTCCATCGTGCCCCTCAGAGTGTGTGCGTTAACATGTACAAAACTCGCCATCTACTCGACCCCCACCGCTCGGCGCGTGTATGAATCCGAGCGAGACTAATTGCGCAACACTGCATCTGCACACAGACACTTTGCAGAAAAAGGGAGGGCAGAGAAGTGTGTGGTTTCCATGACAACTACCGGAGAGGTGCTTTTCAAATATAATACTAAACTTCATGCATCTGAGGTCAGCTGTCAACATGCATGTCTGTGACATTGTGTTCCCTCTGTACTTGTACCGCACTATACTGTTTCTTTAACAGCAAAAACAAGAGTTTTATTCATAATGCAGCTTCAATCACATCACTTAAAGGGAGAGTTCACCCAAAAATGAAAATCCTCTCATGTACTCCACTTGTTCCAAACCTGTATGAGATTCTTTGTTCTACTGAACACAAAAGAAAATATTTTGAAGAATATCATGGAAGTCAATGGCTACCATCAACTCTGGTTATCAACATTCTACGGAATACATATAATATAAATAATATTCATTCTTTTGGATGAAATATACAGTTTATACAAGAATGACAATTCTGTCATTATTTAATCACCATGTTGTTCTAAATCTTTATATTTCGTGGGCCAGAAGCATTTTGTTGTTGTTTTGTCTATACAATGAAAGTCCATGGGGCACAATGTTATGAACCCCACCAGGACAAAATCTCCTTTCTTCATTCTCAATTTTCATTTTTGATATGCCTGGTCACATTTAACCATTGCTCATTGAATTTGTGCAGGTCTAATTCAGTCTTTCAAATAGAAACTCCCATGAACGGGAATTTTCAGGTGAGGGTGAAATACTTCCCTTGGCAATGTAGTCCATTGTCATCCTTTTCTACCACTTCTGTCCTCTTTAACTCTACCATGCTCTATTACCATTCCACTTGTCCTGTTCAAATGGTCCATTCTCTCCCACTTTAACTGCTCTTTTTGCAGTTGTAAGACCCTTGGTCTTTGCATTATCGCCTCTTCTGTTCTCATTACTCTCTTGAAGTCTTTTCCTCTCTCTCTCTCTGTTCATTTTCTCCTGCAGATGCTCATGGCTGTTCTCGGGCTGAGAACTACTAAAGCTCTCTCGAGCACTATCTCTGCCTCTCCGGCGTCCTGCCATGCTGGGCTGAGAGATAACCGAAGGGGGAATTCACTAAGAATGAATTGCACCCACTGACAGCACTGTTTATTTGCATGCACTGTCTTCGTTGTTTTAGCATCCGATTCACTATAGGGATTATTCAAATCGGTGAACGGACAAATGCACCCACAACATCTGTGTTGAACGCAAACAGCTCCCCACAATACCCCATTCTGCAGTTTGGTTCTGAGTGCTAGATTGTGGAGGATGCAGCAGTTCTGGCACACTTCACGGGGATTGTATAGCATCACCCCACAACTGCAACAGCCAACTTTTTTGCTCATTAAATTGTTTGTGCTTAACTACACCACATGTCTGGGTATATGTCCTGTGATAACACTTTTCTCCATCATTTGATTACTGCTGCATGATCACTAGAAAATTGTTTAATTAAATTTAGTTTAGGCCTGCCTTGCCTTCCCTTATTTTATTTTATTTTTATTCTGATTTTCTCTTTTATAACAGCGTTTATTTTAATAGGTTTTCTCTGTCAGCTGCAGGGTTCTGAGGTCCAAAGGGTTTTAAAACATTCAGCATATTTGTGAACACTGTTTTCCTTTCTGTTGAAAATCATAAAGGGGTTGCCAGCACTAGAGTTTATTTAGTCTCATTAAACATAAAATATATATATATATTTGTGAGATATTAATGCATTCATTATAGGGTTTTGAAGAAAGGGGTCAGCAATGGTGCTGCGTCAAGACTGTGAAATGATATATATATGTGTGTGTGTATATATCTCAAATAGAGAGATTGTGTTCTCCATAAGATTAGATGAAGAAAAACGAAAAGTATGAAGCCCAGGCTCATTGTCAATCAAAATTCTGCAATAGCCAATTATAAATAAATGGAAAGATACAACCAATACAGTGGTCAAGTGAATTGGTAAAAGGCAAGGCAATGGACGTAAATGTAAGGGAAAAACTAGGTCATGATTACTGCTGGTTCGAAATAGAAGTAGACTGTTCAATATGTCATAAAGTCTTATGGTAATAGCTCTCCAGAATTGAGTTCATCTCCAACAAATCTCTCTTTGCACTGGCAGCCATCAGTGTTGAAGGTTATTACTGATATTAACTGGAGCCTTCTAATGTGTCCCTCTACATTTGCCAAGTCACAAACCTGTGGTTAAAGCAGCAAGTAATAACAACAGCCCATTTTGCATTATTAGAGAGCATTTGCTATAATTGTTAATTGGAATATGTGTGTAATGTTTTCGTACAAGCATACACACCAACCTCTATAAAATACATTATGCATTGATTTATTAATATGACTTTGTTTTTTATTTTGCAGTATGGACATTACTGATCTCCATGATGACCCATTTTCTAAACGTCCAAAGTAAATCATGAAATATGCAATATCTCTACGTTGAAATCCACCACACGCTATACCAGCGTGCACCTAATTATGCATATTATCTTCTTTAATCTGTGGGGTTTTAAATTATTCATTCCAGGCGGCTTCAATTTTAATTAGGTTAAGCCCATAAGCGACACAGTCATATATTTTTGGTCAAGGTTTATATTGCGTGAAAATGTAGTCTATTAAAAGACTCCACCAAGTGAGGGTAGCAAATAAATAATGGCTCGGGTGCTAATTAAAAAATTATCAGTTCAGTAAATACATTTGAATGTTATTTTACTGCAACTGATACACATAGTATAATAATGATTTGATGTATAGGAGGGATGAAAGTAGAAAGTGCTGATAGTAGTGGCTTAGAACAGAAGTGCTGTTTTCTCTTCCCAATGAAACCCTGATCTCCCCAGACACCTATACACAGGGGAACTTCTATGCCAAAACTTGCCTCGCACACACTTTACTTTGCCTTTCCCTGACTGCTGAAGCCCATTCTTTTCTGCTTATGTAATTATTCTGTGTGTTTTCAATGTTTGCCTTCTAAGCAAAGTTTAGAAGTCATCAAAAATGCTTCTGATACATAAAAAAGTCTTGTCACACGTAAATCCGTGTCATTAAAGTAAGAATCAAGTTAAAATCCATTTGATTTTATCCGAAGAAGAAACAGATTGTCAGTGATAAACGTTTCTAGACAGACTGTGAACTCAGTCATTTGAATTTCATAAATTATACTTCTAAAAACTACAGAATAATAAGACACATTTGTTTGTACAAAACTATACTAGTCATAATTTTGAAGAACGATCCAGTCATAGAAGTTGTTTACTACAGAAACGGCACTGAATATTTTGCCATTTTAAATATGTATTTTATACTTGTTTTATATTTTAGATTCATTTTCTATTTACTGACTGCAGTGTTTTATGAGAGGAGTAGTTAATCCTCTCAACAAATTAGACCTTATTATAATATTGCTGCTACATTGCGACTTTCATGTGACATAAACAGCATCTTTGGCTACATTCACACTGCAGGCTGAAATGACCCAATTCCAATTTTTTTTGCCCCTATGCGACCTGTATCTGATCTTTTCATGACAGTCTGAACGACACAGATCCGATCTTTTCAAATGTGACCCAGGCCACTTGGGTATGTGGTCCTGAATCCGATACGTATCCAATCTTTTGAAATGCGACCTCCGTCTGAACGGCCAGGGCACATATATCCGACCCGTACGTCATTGATACGCTACAAATGTCATAATTCTGCATTGAAGTAGGTGGGAATGAGAAGAGCCACTCACATCAGTATCTCACCACTAGAGGCTGCAACTCTGCACCCACACGTTTCTCTGTACCGACGTTGCTAACACTGCTCCACAAAACGCCATGGCCAAAAACCTTGCTCTCCTCCTCTTTAATTTTCTTAAAACGAGAAGATTGTAATTGTGCTGGCTCCGTTGGGAAAATAACTTTAATATTGCAAAAAGAGCTCTGCTGTTGACTACACTGTTGTTGACATCCATGTTTACCGTTAGCTACTTCCGCAAACAACGAGTGACGTCGTTCACCGCTGAGTACTCTTCTGCGCATGCGGGTCACTTCTGGGTCTTTTCACGTTCACACAGGAGATCACAAAAGGTCGCATTTAATTGGAAATGTAAACAGCCTTGCAAAAAAATCAAATTTTTTTCAAAAAATCGGATTTGAGCATTAAGTCCTGCAGTGTGAACGTAGCCTTTGCTGTGGGGATAGAAATAGAGTTCATTCAATGTGTTTTAAGATAAGTCATTTTTTAAACTTTGTAAAGAGAAAACTGTACTCTTTGTGCTCTTCAGAAGTCTCTCTGTGACAAAATCCAGCTCCATGGGCTTTTACGCTGTTGTTTCTAACACTGCCTTTAACATTTTGAACCGCCTGCTTGATTTAATGTGCTAACCATAGAGGTCAGTTTATCCTTCTCATCTGAGCCACAGCGTCTCATTTCGGCCTCCTCTAGGTGAGAGCTTTCTCTCCTCTGCAGAGCATCAGCCTTGTAATTTATTCTGACAGCACACTGATACGCTTGCTAATGGCCTCTGGTCTGGCTCAGACAAACTCTATCCATTATTATGTATTGATTGACAAGGACGCTGAAAAGAAGGGCATTGTGTGGGTTTGGAAAGAAGCAGGTTTACAATGTGTGCTGCGAGGCCGTGTTCTGTTGGTCTGCATAAACAGTTTTCTTTGGGGGAGTCGTGGCCTAGTGGTTAGAGAGTTTGACTCCTAACCCTAAGGTTGTGGGTTTGAATCTCGGGCTGGAAATATCACGACTTAAGTGCCCTTGAGCAAGGCATCGAACCCCTAACTGCTCCCTGGGTGCCGCAGCATAAATGGCTGCCCACTGCTCCATGTGTGTGTTCACAGTGTGTGTGTGTGTGTGCACTGCTGTGTGTGTGCACTTTGAATGGGTTAAATGCAGAGCACGAATTCTGACTATGGGTCACCATACTTGGCTGAATGTCACGTCACTTTATCTCTCAGGCTCAAATTGTTGCATTCTGCATCGTTGCCACAAGAGGTGCTATCATGAGGATTTGTAACAGTCCTCTACGTTCAGTTTTCTCTTTCTGCTCAACAGCTTTGCTGGGGGAGGTAAGAGAGTTCATTTATCTGAATCCAGTTTGTTAACACCTCTAGTTTGTCTCTGTTGCCCCCAAAGTACTGAATTGTAGGGTTGCACATTAAGTATGTCGAGAAGTGAAATAGGCCTACATAAAAATATATATATGTATTATTTCTAACTCTAAACAGATGTTAACTTGTGCCAAAAACTGTTCTAGGAGTTGCAGTTTTGGCTGTCTGGGCCACGTCAGTGACGGGTTTTGAGGAGGCGGATGGGACACGCGAGGGCAGATGGGCACTTTGAACACGGCTGTGGCTTCAGAAGCAGGTTTTATCTCCAAGGGGGTGGATGGATTGTGAGGCTGAGGTTCTACACATCAAACAAACTAGGAATGACCATCACTGACACATGCATAATATCAAAGGGTCTGGGAGAGATGAGCGAAGCATGAAAGCGTCTGAAGATGTGCGATTCTCGCGGGCTGTCGCTGTACAGTCTCAGTCTCCCACTGGACCTGCTGCTGCTGCTGCTGCAACAAACACAGAGGCTCAATGGCCTTCATGTACTAACATGTAGATAAATATACAGTGCAAGCCGACACATATCAAATTACTCCTCAGTCTCTCATGGGTTTTATTTTTATGAGTTCTCATGTCCTAGGGCATGATTCTCCGTGACCTAAAAAGGAGTCGTTCTTTCTTTCTTTTCTATCTCAAAATACTTATGTTTCGTAATGGTACTGATACAAATGAAGTGGACTTCATCCAGCGAAGTGTTTGTGTTATGAAGGAGTTTGGAAAGTGCTCTGATAATCATTTATCCTTTTCGTTCATTCATATTCTTCTCCTCTAACAACAGCATTTGTGGCATAACCACAGAAATTAAGGATAATCACAGTAGATTAAATATAAAAAAGCTGAGTTACAATGGAGTTTCAATGTGGCAGGCAATAGACAATGCATAATATACCTTAATGTATTTGAGTAAAAAAACTGTAAAATTATTGCAATTTAAAATAACTGTTGTTTTTTATATATATATATATCCCCATGATTGCAAAGGTATAATGGCCTTGGGAATAGGTCAAAAATTTTTTGTCCGCCATCCCTAGTTAGAAACAAATAATGATGGTAAATTTGCTTCCATAGGATGTTATTGGACGAGGTACTGTAATATTTTTCTCTCCACGTTTGGTTCTTTACATGCTTTAGTCTATAATGTTCTGTGGCCTTTCACATGTTCTCAGTTGTTTTTTTGTTTTCTTTGAAAGAAAACAGCTTTCAGAAAGAACAGTGCAATCAGAGATCATTCTGTTCGTGTATTTGTTCTCTGCTGCAGGTGCACAAGTGTGTTTGTGGGTTCACATTTCAAGTGTTCAGTCTTTTCAGCTCTTTCTTTCCCAGTTCTAATTAAACACACGTCACACGTGATTAAACAAGCTCATGTTTGAAGAAAGAACCACAGAAAGGTGAGGTAGGAAAGAGATGGCGTTAATAAACAAATGTAGCTCCAGTACTCGGGAAAGCAGAATTAACAGGGAGCACAAACTGAGGAGCTCAAAATGAAATCAAATAAATGTCATCCTAACCTCCACTTAGCTGTGATAACCCTAGATAACGACAGATTGCATAATGCATCGCTTTTAGCTATTTATTTCATAGCTGAAGTTTCCATGCTGGTTTGAGGACACAATCCTCAGAGATTTCTGGCAGCCTTTGCTGGTTTTTTTAAATACATTTGGCTGTAGCTTGTTTATGTTTAGTTTTTTTTTATTGATTATGGCAGGATGGAGTATTTTTAAATGTGAAAATCTATTTTCTCTCAGCTCATAACAACTCTCATTCGCAGGCAAAGGCCAAGAGTGCATTACAAGAGAAGCTTGTCCTACGCACATTTACAGATTCATAATTAGCTTTCTGTCATGTCGTCTCTCACTCTACGATTGTAACTACAGTACTGTCCCAAATATTCAGTTCTTACACCAACTCAGCTCAACCCAGCTACACAAAAGTGCAATCTTGACAATGTCAGCAAACAGCAAGGATGTGCCTGCAGTAGTTTTTGTGGGGGAACGTGCTGAAGAATTGTTTGGAGAGATGTGGGCAGCAGTTGAGCTGACACTTTGATGGCTGGTTGGGAATTTTTTTTTGTTCTTAATTGTCTTCCCACTGCCTCACCCTCCATTTGCACTGTTTAGTTTTGCAGTTGGATATTGCTCACTGCTTTTCTCTTTAGATAGTGCACACACTTGGCAGCAAAAAATTTTTAATTAGGTTTTAAGTTTTAAAATTGATGGTAGCATCTGTGACTTATTGTTGCAGACTTGTTGAATACCACAGCTACTGTCTTGTAATGTGCATTTAAGCTTAATACATACACCATATACAACAATGACCTCTGGTACCTTGGTATCAATAAAAAATTTGATGTGTTTCACTTATTAATCTATTTTGTAATAGATTCTGTTTCTTTTAAGGAAATAAAATTATGATTTTGGGTTTAGGAATTTAGTTCGTATAAATTCGTGTAATTAAAAATGTGTGCTGTCAAACAATTAATCGCATCCAAAATAAAAGTTTTTGTTTACATAATATATGTGTGTATATATTATTATGCATGTATAAATACACACACGTACAGTAAATATTTTGAAAATATTTAAATGCATATATTTATATTATTTTATTTTATATTATATATAAATATTTAACATATGAACATAACATATGTTTCATGAATATAAACATGCATGTGTTTGTATTTGTATATGCATAATAAATATACACAGTATACACACATAATGTAAACAAAAATGTTTATTTTGGATGCGATTCATCGCAAATAATCGTTTGACAGCACTATTAAAAATGACAACATACCCCACCCTGGTGGTGGACTCAGAGTTTATACAAAAAATATGATGACGATATTTCATGCTTACTAAGTTTCAATGATAACTAGATTGAGAAGTCTGAAAGAAAAAGTGACAAAGCCTTGTCTGAAATGTTAAATAGTCTGAAGTTTTAAGGAATATAAAGTGACAAAAAGAGTAGCGAATAAAAAAAGAGATGGACTGATAGATAGAGCAGCATGTTTTAATCTGGGTCAGGTAGCAAAGTTTCCAGAAATTATGAATTAGTATATCATCATTTCCTACCACCAGTGCATCAAACAAACCTAGTGTGCGCAATTAAAAGATCGCCTTTATTATTAGTGCAGTTTATAACATTTTAAAAAGCAGAATGAGGTTAAAATTCTTTAATGACATTGAAACTAAAGGCGGCTAATCTGTGATCATGATATACTAGCAACAGATTAACAGCAGCCAAGCCAAGCTTTCACTGGAGCAGTTCAGTCAAAGCTAAAAGCAGCAAATCTTCACAGAGCTGGTTGATGTTAGCAAATAGTTAGCAACACTGGGCTTTCAGTCATCCATTTAGAATGAGAAATGTGGTCAGCATGGGCACACAGTCTTAGCCAAGATTAGCTAATAGTCACAAACAAGAGCCAGTTTTCCTACACCTGCGCTAATGACATTAACTCCGGATACACAAGCTGATCAATCCACTAAAGACTTTGGCCAAAGCCATCAACCACAATTAAGAGATGACAAACTCCATCCAGTGTGTGGTGATGGATTTTTTTAATTTAATAATTTGTTTGAGCCGAACGTTTTGAAAGTGACTTTGAGTTGAAAGTAGCAGGCCCGATGTGCTCATCAGCACGCCGCGGAGATCAAGTCGGAGAGGATTAAAGCTTGCGCGTTATGGAGCATGGGTATTTTTAACCACTAAGTGCTAATCTCTAATGCTGGATTTCTGATATGTGACTAGCTGAGGACTGATTCATGCCGCAGGTTTGAGTTCAATGCTATGATGGCTAGCTGAACAAAGCATGTGTGCAATTTTATTACTTTGCAATTCACAATCGTGTACGTGTGGAGGAAAGTTCACACATGGCACACTAGATACTATTCACTGGTTTTATAAATGGCTAGTCCTTGAATTTCAAGTGCAGTGTAGAGTGTATCATTTGTTGCTTGCTAAGCAACATTATAATTATTAGTTTGTACTTAAGATTAATGATTTGAACCTATAACGGAGGATTGATGTCCATGCAATGATAATTAAAAGGGTCCCATGTTGTTTTGTCCAAGGTTGCTATTTTTGATGACTGTGTCATACATAATAAATATTAACTTATTAACTGAATTTTCCTAAATAATGACATTCTGTGCACCACTTTCACAGGTACACAAGCATGCACACATTCTCACACAGTCAACAAAGGTGACACACTTTTCCTGGAGCTCACTTAATTTTTGCCGTTTTTGTCCGTATGAACCCACACCTAGGTCTTTCTCAATTTATCTTTCCTGTTCTCACTTGCTTTCCCCACAGTCAGGGTTGTAGCTAGGGAATATATATTTTTTTTAATGTTGGCCCCACTACACCCCACTGCACATCATACATTATAAGATTTGGGCATGGAGGGCCACATCTGATGCCATGCCTTTTTAATGAAATAACAAAACAGAAAATAAATACATACATACATACATACATACATAAAAAGGGGTTCCCTGCTAGCATGAATACATCATGGAGATGTCAATTTGATGTCTATGTGCATTTACATGTGCATGTTGTCGTTTTTTCTTATATATATATATATATATATATATATATATATATATAGTGTTTGCTCAACTGCAATATGTCTCCAAGATGTTTCCTTTCAGATGTCATATAGACATTTAGAAGATGCCTTTAAGATGTTTATGATTTACAATGAATCTGAAAAAGCTTTGGAAGATGGTTATCAAATGTTTGTAGACAACAGATATTTTCCTGATGAAATGCTCTTCAAAATGCATCTTGTAGACGAACGTGTGCCTAGGTTTTTATTGGACAGCAGCAAAAGCAATAAAAATGTGGCTTATTTTATATAAATTTGTAGGCAATACAAAGTCCATAAATTTTTTTTTACATCAAAATGGCATTAAGCAATTAATAACTTGAAACATTGTTTTAAAGGGGTCATATGATGCAATTAAAATTTTTCCTTTCTCTTTGGAGTGTTAAAAGCTCTTGGTGCATGAAGAAGATCTGTAAAGTTGCAAAGTGTAAAGTCTCAAATACAAAGACATATTTATTGTCAGAGTTAAGACTCTGCTACGCCCCCCTAAAACAGCTCATTTAAACACACCCCCACATGTCTATGTCACTATGTGGAAATATTTGTGAAATGCCGCCCAAATGTTCACGCAAAGAAAGAAGGCATGAATAGTGTAGAAGCAGTCATGTCAGGGAGATGCTTTGTTTATCTGGTGAAAGCAAAAGCACTTTATTTGGCCTTCCGAAAGTATTCTCTGTATATTATATAATATAAGGAAATACATTATAGTGCAGAAATTGTTCAGCCAGTGCGCACTGGTATAATGACATTTGTTGTGTTCACTAGTTGGGACCTTCGATTTTATTAGGTCCCTCTCCTTTTTGTAGCTGACTGAGCAGAAATAATTAATAGACTAAACCATTTTTATGGAGGGGAGAAAGGCGATATTTGGAAAGCATTGGATTGGATGTTTTTGAGGTTATCATTAAACTCTTGGGCATACAAGCTGACTTTGTAATATACCAAAATGATTTGTATTAGAGTAAGAGAATATATAACTACTGGATTTAGTGGGCCCCTTGGTCAGTGGGGACCCCTATAATTGTGACCTCTGAGCTCTCACCCAAACATCTGGGTCCTAAAGGGTCTTATTGATACTGTCGCTGATTTCATTGTATCTTTTCATTGGCTTTCCAGGTAAGCACCCCACTATCCAACTGACCAAACTAGTAGCAATAACATCTACTCACTCTGGAGTCTACATGAACTGTTTTTTAAATCTTAAAATGCCAGTCAAATATGTCAAGGCACCCGCTGCAGGCTATTATTTCTTCTCTCTCTTTCAGCTTTCTGAGCCATCAGTCTATCACTGATGTCAGTCGCAGACTGTGTCTTGTGGTTTTGCTCACACAGATGTTCTCTGTCCTCAGTCAAGTCAGCTGTTCACACTTAACTGTAAAGAGGCACTTTTAATTATAGCATCCTCTCATTTATAGCTGTCAATCATGTTCGACACCACAGGCCTGTTATATGTTATGATGATAAGGATAACAGACATTATTTATTGCATAGTAATGCACCAAAAATGGATTTCATTAGGAAGAAGTATTTTTGCCAAAGAAAATAAAAGGTGTTTGCAACATCCATTAAACAAAGACCTCAGTACTTATTTGTTAGTTAGTGAATGCAGAGAAGAGTAAAGCATCTGTTGCATTAGAATCTATCAGATAACTGGATGTATGGAGCAAGTAGACAGACAGATAGAAGAGTGGGCGTTTTATTGGAGGCCAAGAGTGAACTGAATGAGTCAGTCATTGAGTATGAAGTACAGTCAGTTATCAGCTCTCCATTCACAAGCTGCCCTGCTTCCATCAGTGTTTCTGTGGAGCTCCTAACCCTCGGCCGTTGATGGTACAACATGTATGTAAATGTCCATATGTTTTGGAATTTCGTAATTGCTCTCAGAAGTGAATAATCCATCATCGTACCTCAGACAAGTCATTTTGTCTGATTTAAGCCTATTGCTATTGAGCCTTTTGAAGTTTTGTGAGTTTCATTTGCAGTGGATCATTTACCATTTAAATATTAACTTCTGGTTGATTGCATTAACACCTCTTTTGCTCTGTACTAGGACATCCACACCGCAGGTCTTCACAGTTGTGATTTTATGGTTGGTCAATTGTCAATTCAGTGCTGTCTGAATTGAACAGATTACAGTTTGGTGTGACCCACTTGGGCCACCAGCGCTGACTGTGTTCCTTCAAGCCAGGAATAAGTAAACAGGGACAACATTCGTTTCTCATTACACACATAACATGCTGTTCTGAGAAGAGTTTCACCCAATCAATGAGCCATTAGATATCCAAATAGGCTTTTTATTGCTAATTGCTAATCCTAGTTTCCATCTCATAAAGGCTGTGCAGACATCCATTCAGATCGCACCTGTATAAGAAGCAAATTTAAGGTTTAAAAAAAAAAACATTGTACTAAATGGCTTCTTAATGTCTTTGTAGCTCTTTATTTTTTTCTCAATTCCTAAAAATCAATCAAT
The DNA here is from genome assembly GCF_023724105.1 of Carassius gibelio. NCBI lineage: Eukaryota > Metazoa > Chordata > Actinopteri > Cypriniformes > Cyprinidae > Carassius > Carassius gibelio. Next base: position 22,647,490 of record NC_068374.1, read on the forward strand.
CCTTTCTTCCCCAAGGCATCAGGATCAAAAAAATCATTGTTCATCATTTGAACGATCAAGAAACTTATGACAGATTCACCAGCAATTCGAAGCTTAGTTAACTTCATTTACTCACCCTCATGTTGTTCCAAACCTGTATTACTTACGTTCTTCCATGAAACATAAAAGAACACCAGACCAAAAATTACGTTAATTCCTGTAAAATCTTTCCATTTGCCTTGGCTCTTATTTGCACTTTTGAATTCAAACTTGGTATCATAGGCAATTCCAGACCTATTTAGGCTTTAGCCCCCCTAAAAATCTGCGGTTAAGCTGCCGGCGTCCTTAAAAATCTGATTATCTTTATTTGACATTTGCTGAAAACAATGGCTGCAGTAATCTACTTGAGGTTATTCCCCTCTGAAAGTGCAACCAAATACACCACCACCCATTAAACATCTACTGACAAATGCCTTTTTAATTGGTTCATTAAAAAATGGTCAGTCGAGCAAGACTTAAACCTTCAAATCACACTTTAAGCAAGATATAATGATCTGAACACAACATCTCATATTCATGAGCTCACGGATCATGGGCTAAGCGACTTCATGAGTAGAATTAGAAGACATGCAAGAACCAAATGCATTTTTGCATCAATGACACCATTCTTATGTTAAATATATGTAAATAATTTGTATTCATTGCATATCATATAATTTATATAAGTATTATATTATAAATGTATATGAAATCAAAATGATATATACATATATCAAAATTAGAGAACAAACTAAAATGTCACTGTTTAGTTATGTGTTTTAAGCAATGTTTTAAGCAAATTGCATCAGTTGTTTTCTGAAGCACAGTATAAAAAACTTGAGATATTTGAAAAAAAAAAAAAACTCTGATCAAAATTAGAGAACACTTACAGATACCTCCAATTTATAGGCGTTAATCTGGCGCCTGGTGCCAGTTTCCTTAATTATATGACTAACCCTATTTAACTGGCAGCATTCCTCCAATTTTCACTGAGATTTTAAAATTGCGGGCTGCTCTAAGGTGACTGAAACCCTCTGACAGGAGGTTGTCCAGATGAAGGCTAAAGGGATGACCCTTTCAACCACTGCAGGAGAACTTGGTCATTCCAAATCAATGATTTCGTGAAAATTGCAGCTTTACAATGTTTAATGTTTAAGAGATGTCAGACTGAAGCATCTCATGAGCAGTAAGAATCAAAAGGCTAGACTCACCTTTGCTGAGGAGCATGTTGTGTGAAGAGAGAAGAACTGGTCCAAAGTTTACTTGAGTGATGAGAGCAAGTTTAATTTATTTGGGTCTGATGGGGAACTTTGTTGTGTAAAGAAGTAAGTGAAAGGTGGAGGAGGAAGTGTCATGCTTAGGGGAATGTTTTCTGCAGCAGGAGTTGGGACTCTTACATAGCTACAAGTGAACGCAAATGTTTACCAGAAACTTCTTCCCTGCAAGCAAATCAGCCTATAAATTTGAGCCATTAAAGCAGGTAAAGCAGCCCTTGACGCTAAGAACATCGAAATAAAAAAACGACCAGCCCAGAGTCTTGATATAAACCCAACTGAATATCTTTAGAGACAAAGTTATGGCTAAGAAACCCACTACAGTTACTATGGAAGAGAGTGGAAGAAGAGTTGACCAATATCAAAAGAGCTGAGTTGACTTTCTGTTAAACATCTTTTGTGTTTCACATGAGAAAAAAATAAATATGGATTTGGAATGATATGAAGTTGAGTAAATTTTCACAGAATTGTTCTCTATAAACAGCTTTTTAATATATAAGTACTATGGAGGCTTGCTGTGTCATTTTGCTCTGACAGCTGCACATAAGCCACCAATGACAGTAATTTGTCCACAACTGTGAGTTACTTCCAAATGCACCTGAAGTCCCCGAGGCAAGGTACAAAAATAGACAACCCCTGTCTTTTTCCTCTCTGAGAAAATATGAAATGTTCACAGAGTGCTCAACATTTTCAGAAAATTTTCTGGATATGTTTAGAACTTATTTTTTCTTGTGGTGCATCCGTCCCTTCCAACAGCAAAAACTGATGGGCAGAGCACAGTCCACCAGTCACACACACATTCACAGTCAGAGAGGGTGGTCAGTCAATCCTGAAAATGCATCAAACTAAATGGAACCCCTGGAGCTTTTAAACTTCTCGACTCTGTCAAGAATACAAATTAACAGGGGGGAAAAACTGAATCAAAAGAACTGAGTTAAAATGTAAAGTACATGTTAGCATACACTGAGATATACTTTATGTTCTTCTAACTGCTGACTCTACTCATGTAGTCCTTTGAAGCCAAAGCCTGGGCACAAAAAGTACAAGAACTACTATTTCGACAAAAATATCATTGCACTACTGTTATTTTGCATATAATACATTGTTCAACAATACTTTTGCACACTCATCCAACTGTATTTATTACCACTGTTCTCACGTCCCTGCTGTTCATAATGTATATATAATCCTTCATTGATCAATAATGTATATAGTAACTCCACTGTACATTCAGTATATCATAGCTTTACTTACTCTGCACTTTTATGTATATAAATATTCTTGCACTTCTGGTTAGATGCTAACTGCATTTCATTAGCTCTGTACTTGTACTCTGCATAATGACAATAAAGTTGAATCTAATCTAATCTAAAAAATGCAGTTCACACATCTTGAGCTCTCTCATCTGCTCATTTCAGAGATTCCACTTCCTGTTAAATGCAAGCCTTCAGAGCACAACACAACGAAACCCAGCTTTCAGATGCCACTAAACACCATAAAAATACTACTGAAAGCATCTATTAAAAATATTAAGGACACATTCAGCATTGGTCAGCTGGGGAAAAATAAACAGCCTATCTACAGTTGTTGTTTTTTTACAGAAGAAATAAACTAAGGTGTCATTCATTATACAGTATTTTAAATAATGGTTGAAATATTTGTGAGGAATTCACATAATGACATTAGAACTGTTTAGTCTTATATGTATTAGAGTGAGGTCCAAACACCTGAGAAAACATTCAAAATCTGAGATTTATATGTATATAAAAAGAATTAAATTGGACCACAAATTGTTAGACCACTACTGAAAATCCTTGTATTTACTATTTAAATGCATGTTCAAAAGTTGTTTTAAATTATTTCAATTTCATTTTTTTAATTTTAAATTGAAATAATATATATTTATTTTCTATTTGAATATATTTTATAATGTAATTTATTCCTGTGATGACAAAGCTAAATTTTCAGCAGCCATTAGTTCAGTCTTCCATGTCACATGATCTTTTAGAAATCATTGTAATATGATGATTTGGTGCTCAATTTTTTTTTTTTTTTTTTGCCACAATATAAATGTCTTTACTTTGATCACTTAATGCATCCATGTTGAATGAAAGTGTTAATTTCTTTAAAAAATTACCACAAACTTTTGAATGGTACTGTTTAAAGTACTATGAAAATAATGTTTCTTTTTTTTTTTTTTTATGGTGCCATGACAAACTTTTAAAGAATATTAGAATATGCCAACTGCAAATATCATAAGATATACCTGTGTCACACAGGTACACACAGGCTGTGTGTGTGTGTCTTTGACTTCACAGATTGTCTTTTTGGCTTCCACCCTTTCATACTGAACTCCTGGCTCTTGGCTACATCAGTACGCATTGGGAAACTTTCAAAGGATGCACTGTCACTCACTCACTCACCTGCTGCCAGCTGCATCCACCCGCAGATCTTATACACAGTGGCTGTGCTGCAGAAGAAGAAGAAGGCAAAGGAGCCAATGCAGGAGAGGACCAACACCATGGACATCCCAATGAAGAAGGACGCAGCTTTGAAGGCGCTAGACGGGATAGAGCCAAACTCTGTGAAGCTCCCCTGGCACGTCAGGTCCCGGGACACTCCATTCCCTATGCAGTAGTGAAAGAGGCCGAAGTAACCGGCCTGTGGTGTGTCCATGCCGTCCCCGATCCAGTAGGGCTGAACGAAACATACCACGTTGACGATGGCGAAGAGGATGGTGAAGATGGCCCACAGGACCCCGATGGCACGAGAGTTCCTGACGTAGTTGGTCTGGTAGATCTTGGCTGCCTCCGTGGCTGGGAGCATCGCTGCAGGTGTCCCAGGGATCATAGATGGATTCAGTACTTAATGGATTCAAACAGGACTCAGGTCCCCAATTGGATTCAACCTTGACTAGGTTTACCCTGTATTTAGTCTGGATTCTGTTCTCAGGCGCTCTCTGGATTCAACCTTGATGTTTGAATTCAGATCCTAAGTGGACTGAATCTAGATTTAGGTTCTATTTGGGTTCAGTTTGGGCTCAGATCCACTGTGGATTGGAACTGCATTCAGTCTTATCTGGATTAAGTTCCTATCAGAATCGAGTCTATATTCTGGTCCACTCTGGATTGAATCTAGATTTAGGTTTTATCTGAATGTAGTTAAGTTTCAGGTCCTGTCTGGTTTCAGTCCAGACTTAGGTCCTTTTTTGGATACAGATCCTATTTGGATTGATACTGGATTCTGGTTAGATCTGGATGAGATCTAGATTTAGGTTGTATCTAGATTCAATTTGGATTTAGATGCGCCGTGAGTTGGCAAAGCAGTGAGCTTCTTTATGGATTCAGTCAGAATTCATATCCTATCTGGATGGAGTGGATTCAGGTCCTATCCAGACTCAGTCTAGATTTAAGTCCTTTATGAATTCAGTCTGGATTGAGACTGAATCCAGGTCCCGTCTGGGTTGATTCTGGAATTAGATCGTGTCTGGGTTGAATTTAATGTTATGAATTCAGTCCAGACTCATTCCACTCTGCATTTAGTTTAGACTCTGGTCCTCTGTGGATTGAATCTGGACTCGGCCCTCTCTGGATGTTGCCTGGGGTGCCACCTAAACTCAAGTACAGACAGAACGGCTCACAGATGTCACAATAGTCTAAGCAGTTTTAGTGCCAGATGTCACAGTGATTCGTTCAGCGTGGATGTGGCAGTCTGTCCGTGATTCCAATGATGTTCTCTTCCAGCTCCCTTCTCATTCAGCCTCTATGCATCCGCATCATTCAGCCAAGCAATCTTATTAAGGTGAATAATCACACTTGGGACAGCAAAAATAATGACTAAACTCAAATGAAGACAGCTCATTTAAAGAAAACGCATTCCAGTGCAGCGGAGATAATACTCCCAGCGGAAATGTCATATGAATACTTAATGATGACCCGAATCAATTAATAATACTGAGATGGTTTGCGAATTCCCAAACCTTAAGAGATTAAATACATTTATCTATTCATTTATATATAGGCCTATGCCTATATGTATATATTTATATATAAACAATGATCTACCTTACACAGTCCAAAGGGTTGTTTCCATGAGGCTATTACACGATATAAAAGACTTTCCGTGATAAATCTGGCTGTTGAGTTTAACAGAAATAACAGATGTTCGAATGACGACACTTGCACTGCATCATATTCTGCCTGTCCATTCCTCTCAGATTGAACGCAAATATCGCTCTCCTCTCGGCTGCTGGTTTAACGGTGTACCGCTGCTCCATCCGATTTAATCCCGTGCGCACATCTCAGAGAAATAAAACAAATTATAGCTGACCACAGTGAAACGCTGGGATGAGAATCATGCCGCGCGTGTTGATCGCAATGAGACGCGCTCGCGGGGATGGAGTGCGCTCGAGCGAACAGCGCAGATTTCTGGCACACCCGAGTATTCAGTCTGCGTCTGTCACTCCCTGTCCGCATAGCAGATGAAGAGACGCTTGCGTGCCTGTGGAATAAATGCAATCCATAAAATCATATCTAAACTCATAACCTGTGTCTCTTTCGACTTTCAGGCTGATGATACAATGGATTCTCGGTTTTAAACGTTTAAAAATTAAATCCGAGAGCGCTGGGATTTAAAACGCCACGAACTACAAATCCCAGACCCTTGTCCGGAAATGACGCGGGCTCCTGACGTCACTCGTGAACAGCGCGGGCAAACTAAGGTGACGTTCTCTGTTCCTCAAAAACGGAAAAAATATATAACGTTCGTTTCTCAAGTAACGTTATATGTATTTATGATGTATTTTACTAGTTTCTATTGAAAGGTGGCATGTTTAACGAAGTGTTCTGTTGGTTTGAACACGTGTAAATATTATTAACAACGTGCTCTTGTAGTTTTAGTTATCCATTGCATCAGATGGATGTCTGTGCGTCGGCTTTCTGTCCCTTTCAGCGTTTTTAGAGAAGCGTTTAAGATCAAGTTTAAAGATCCGCGAGTTCTACGTCACTAACGTTAAAGTTTTTCAAACCAAGCACGTTTTCTAGGAGCTGAAACGTTAGTGCGATAAACTACAACACGTGAGTTTGTTGTTTTTGAGCATGACACTAATACAGGTGTTTTATTGTCAACAGAGGATGTCTGTGCGGCTGCAGTGTCCCGGTTACCCCGAGGACACACTGCGCTCTCTGGCTGACAGACTGCCGTGCAGAGACACACAGCTGGAAACACTGCTCCAACTCATGGGACAGGTCAGTTAAACACCTGTGGTTTGAAGTTGTTTATTTATCGTTACATGGGTTACATTTTTATGTAATTATTATTGAATTAAAATAAATTAAACATGGGTGATTTTTCAATTAGAGGCACTACTGTATATGGATTACTGGAAAAAAAAGCATCTTCCAGCTGTGTGTGATATTGATATCGTTAAATACTAAACCAAGTTACACATACTGCCGTTCAGGAGGGATCAGTAAGATTTATACGTTTTTTTTTTTTTTTAATAATTCTCTTCTGTTCATCTTGGCTGTATACAATTTATTCTTGCGGTGGAAAGCTGATTTTCAGCATCATTACCCCAGTCTTCAGTGTCACATGATTTTTGAGAAATCATTCAGATATGCTGATTTATTATTAAATGTTGTAAAGAGCTGCACTGCTTACAAAATATTTCTATTTTGAATAAATGCTGTTCTTTTTTTAACGAACACCCCCAAAAATATCACCGGTTCCAAGAAAAAAGAAATACATAGCAGGAAAACTGTTCCCAATATTGATAATTAATCAGCATTTAAGAATGATTTCTGAAGCATCATGTGACATTAAAATTCATCTGTGCAACACAGGAATAAAAACCATTGTTTTAAATTGCAATAATATTTCACAATTCTCTGTATTTATCAAAGTTTTCTGTATTTCTGGTCAATTCAGCCTTGATGAGCAGTAAGAGACTTCTTTAAAAAAAAAAAAATTACAAATCTAACTGATCCCAAACACACACAAACGGATATATATACATATATATGTATGTATGTGTGTGTGTATGTCTGCAGTTAATGAGAGCTGTGGTTTCTGTGTCTGTTAACAGCCAGATCAATACAGTTATCCTTCAGTCTTCATCTATGGCCACAGAGCAACAGGAAAGAGTCATGTGGTGCTCTCCGTCATGAAGGATCTGGAGGTAAGATCGTGAAAACCGGATATTTGGAAAGTTGTGGTTCAGAAACCTGTAAAAATGCTAATTTATGGAATACACTACACAACTGTTTACATTTTGAAGGAGTCGCTCTACTTCCTGAAATTCAGAACCAGTCTGTTGTTGTTGTTGTTGTTGTTTTTTTTTCAGTTAGACTTGACGGATTTCACTGAGAATCTCTTAGTGAATGACTAGCTTTATTAGCTCCAGACTATGAATGTGTCCAGTCGGAGGACATCAAACATGTATTAAACAAACACATTATTTTCATTTGTCTTGTGACTTCTACAGCTTGTTGTGTTTTGAACAACATGAAAGTCTGGTTGTATGTGAATCTTTAGTCATGTAGTGTACGATGACTAGTTTTCCTCTGTAACCATTCACAAACTAGGCATGTGTATACTCCCTAGTGCTTTAAAAGTGACGTAGTGTGTGGTGTTTTGTGTGTGTTTCAGCTCCCCCATGCGTCCGTGGACTGTGTTGAGTGTGTGTCCAGTGGGCTTCTCTTTCACCAGGTGTTGTCTGCCTTCTTTGGGCCCGATGCTGCAGCATTGCTTCCCCGTTGCCCGTCTTTGTCTGATTTTGTGCGACTGTACAAACAGATGAGCTCTAATTCACCTGCCACTCAGACACGCTATATAGTGAGTTTATTTAACATGTATGTACTATGCATATACATATATGTAGTATAAAATTGATGAAATAATGTTACTTGATGTGATACCATGTTATATAATGTCCCTGTAGATTCTGGACCGAGCTGAACGCCTGAGAGATATGGATTTCAGTCTGCTTCCTGCTCTTCTGCGCCTACAAGAATTGGTATGGGCTCAGTTTGACTAATGTTTTACTGCATTAAGTACAATACCTGTTCTTTATATAGTCTTATGTCTGATAAGCCAATTCTCTTTTCTTCCTTTTTCTTTATCTGACCTCTGTTGGAGACTTGAGACTTTATAGAGACTATTTTGTTAATAGTCATTGTTATACATGAGAGTTTTAGCTATCTATAGACTAACTGAACCTGTTCTCACACTTTGGCAGGTCAGTGATAACGTGACCGTCATCTTGCTCAGTGAAATCGTGTGGGAAAAGTTTCGACCCAACACTGGCTGCTTTGAACCTCTACTGTTTCATTTTCCAGACTACAGTAAAGGTAAGAGTGTAAGACCATCAGAGTTAAAGACGGGTATCAAATGACGGTTTTTGATGTAATTTTAGCACAAGCTGAACAGTGAGGTCATGTTAATATAAGTGAAGATCAAATTTATCAATATCCCAACGTTTTATCTAACAAAGATTATTCTGCTTTTTCGACCTACTGTAACACAATCAAAGGCTCTCGACTGAGAGAGCATTAGTATTGGGTGCAAACAGGGCCAGGGATATTTAATACTTGAATGGATGAATGAAATGTGTCTAAAATCCCTCAGCGGAGCTTGTGCAGATTCTGTCTTGGGATCATCACCCATCCTACACACCTGAGCTCTACGCGTCCTACATAAACATCCTGCTGGGGGTCTTCTTCTCTGTATGCAGAGATCTGAGAGAGCTCAGGCACCTGGTGAGATCATACTTGCCTTTAAACTACCTTTGTGGCAGTTTTTATGATGTAGCATGTGCTCTTCAACCAGTAGAATGTCTCTAGCTTTACAAAGACACAATACATTAGGTGGTAATACTACTAAATACTCTAAATACACTGTTTAAAATGTAATTTTAACAGGCTGTCCTGAATTTCTCCAAGTTTTGTGAACCCCTGGAGAAAGGAGAAGGTAAAATATTTAAACACGACTGAATGCTTCCATTTAAAATTTCCATTTAAAGGCTTGGTATAGCCAGAAATGTAAATTTTATAATCCGTTCACCCTCATGTTGTCTGAAATCTGTATTCTCATTATGTTGAATGAATTTGATTCTCTGCGATCTGTATTCTTATTACGCCGAACATTGATTGATCCTGTGCAGTGAATGGGTGCCATCAGAATGAGAGACGAAACAGCTGATAAAAGCATCATAATAGCCCACAAGCAATTGACATGACTCCAGTTCAAATAATGTCTCGTGAAGTCAGAAGCTGAGCATTTCTAAGCAACAAATGCAGTATTACGGTGTTTTAACTTTAAACCCTCGCCTCTGGCCAAAACACTAGTCCATAATCCATAATAACACTTCCTCCAGTGAAAAGACCTGTCCCTTGTTGTCTTCTCCCATCAAAACTGATAGATTTGTTTCTTACAAATACGCAGCTTTTCACTTCACTTCTTCGTTAATTGATGAACCGTTGTCTTCCGATGATTTTGGACTCTCATTCTGACAGCACCCATTCACTGCAGAGGATCCATTTGTGAGCAAGCGATTTAATGCACTCCATATCTGTTCTGATGAAGAAACAAATGTATCTATATCTTGGAAGTGTGAGTAAATGTTCATTTTCGGGTGAACAGTTGTCCATCAGCTTTCCTGATCCATATGCCATTTTTTTGTGAAGGCCACGGTAAAAATGAAGTGCTTGATTTTAAAATGAACTGTCTTGATTGTCACTTTTGAGTGACCTTCCCCTTTAAATATAATAAACTCCCCGTTTTTGTGTCAGCACAGTGTTTGAAATAATGTTTTCTTGCTTCCTTCAGCCAAAGAGAGTGATATTCACAAGTTATGGAAAAACATCGAGCCTCATCTGCAGAGAGCCATGCAGACGGTTTACCTCCGAGAGGTGTCCAGGTCAGTTAGTGCTGTGTGATTTCTCAAGAGTGCTTACAGTTGAGATTGTGTGTCACAGCAGTCACTGAGTGTTTGTGTGTTTGGTTTACTCTAATCAGCGTGCAATGGGAGCAGCAGCAGATGGATGAGAAGGAGGCCACGACCCTCAGAGGTACACAGACAGACAGACACACACACACACACACACTCTGCATGTTCAGACAGACCAGTAGAGGCCTCAGTCATGCCCTCAAGGACCATCTTCTGGCACTGCTAAGGGCTGCTTAAATTGAGTCCAGTGCTTTCTCTAGGATTGACTGCCAAGATTTCTACTTTTACCAAACATTAGCCGATGGGCTTCACTGATGGGTCATATTTCACAAAAATGTGAAAGTGGTGTGTTTGGCAAGGCCAGTATCATCAGTGTTGTTGCTGTTATCATCAAACTAAAGGTTAGGGATTTGAACAACCCTACTCTTACAGGGGAAAAAAAAGTTTTATTGCATCACAAATCTTAAAAGTATAATAGAAAACAACAACTGTATTTGCTGATAATTTAATATTAAATTAAGTGCACTTTGTAATTCTGTTTATCGCCAACACTAAAAGTTCATGATTATAATAACTGTCATGTTATTCTATATTACTACATTTTAAATGTATTAAATTGTGTTTTCATCATTAGAAATGTGTAATAACAAATATATTTACGTACATTACATGAAATAACATGAAAGTATTTTTTAGTTAACCATAAACGCTTGTCAGTACACTTTACCCATAAATCAAGGACAGTAGAATTATGAAATTATATATATAGATGTACTGCTCATAAGTTCTACTCATGTGGTTAAAAAAAGCACTCTTAAATTCTATAAATTCTTATTTTAATTTATTTTAAATAGTTCAAATTAGTGTCACAATGTATATCCAGATGATATACACAAATTTATATTTCTGTAAGTACTTTACATGAAGTATGATAAAGAGTACTACTTTTTCACAGGAGTAATCATTCGTTAATTGATACACCATAATTAACTAAAATGTGATGTTATAACAAAAATCTTCTTAAATTGTTCTTGAAACATTAATTAATTTTATTAAAAAAGTTAAATTGCAGACAACTTTTTGAACATTAATTTTTAGACTTTACTCCTCTTCCTGTAGTTTTATCAGCACACGCTCACATAGAGCTGCCATATTACTCCAAGTTTCTGCTAATTGCTGCATACCTGGCGTCCTTTAACCCTGCCCGCACAGACCGCCGCTTCTTCCTCAAGGTGAATCAGAGCGTTCTGATCTTCTCATATTATCTACACATGACTTTTCATGAGTGCATCTTCTGTACGAGTCATGTGATCACTAAAAAAGGCTTGTGTTTGCTTCAGAGTCACGGGAAAATAAGAAAGACTAATTTCTTGAAGAAACATGAGAAGGTGAGAAGTTTGCTTCTGTTGCTTCTTTGTTTTAACTCTGTTTTTCCTGCAAGCTTATTAATATAATCTTATCTTTTTTCCCCCTTTGATTTTGTCGTTTTGCTGCAGACTAGTAACCATCTGTTGGGACCGAAGCCTTTTCCTCTTGACAGAATGATGGCCATATTCTACAGTGTGGTTGATAGCAGAGTTGCACCCACAGCCAGTATCTTCTCACAGGTGATAAACTATGCCATTCATTTTAATCCTCTCATTCAAGGCCAGAAGACATGAGTTGTGATCAGTGCTGTAGCACAGTAAGCACAAGCAAAGCTTGGAATCATTTTGGACACTGGGTGGCAGTGCTTCGTCTTTTTTTATTTTTATTAATTATTTTGTCAAAACGTCATTAGCTTTCCTTGATAAATTAACAGCGTATTTTGGATAGTATTTAATAATCCATTTTAAAACTGTGACTTCCAGGCCTTTAAAAATAATCAACATAATTTTGAATCTAGAGATTTTTTTTTTTTCATAGGTTAGATAGCAAGCATAATAACCTTATTTGTTTTTTAAAGTGAACTGCTTGTGTGACTCATTGTGTGACATTTACATTTTAATAACTTTTTTAATAAGTTTCCTATGGGACACAAATTGGCGGCCCAGAAAGCTTTAATAATCCATCAAATTAAATATTCTAATTGTAAAATAATGAAATCCTTATAACACATATTGAATGCATAGTTTGTTTCTGTCTTGCAGATTTCGTCACTAGTTACTCTGCAGCTTCTCTCTCAGGTGGGGCATGATGACCAGCTGGATTCACCCAAATACAAATGTTCAGTTTCACTGGACTTCATTCTTGCCATCTCCAGGTGTGATCATTTTGTACTGAAAACTACTTGGTTACATTTTGTTCCTTTGTTCAGTGGCTCAGGAGATGAGTCTGTAAAAACCTAAACAAACTGGGAAAAAAAAGTTTTATGAGCTTATATGTAATGTAAGTTTTTTGAGGTAATGTAATCTTGTTAAATTGGAATTGGTATTGAAAAGGTATCTTTCAGGAAGCTTGTATCAATATTTTTTGAACAATACCCAGCCCTGCATATAATAGTTTGGTTGTGTGCTAGTTTGTTGACTATTTCTCTGTTTTTCATTCTAGAACTGTAGGCTTCGATGTGGTGAAGTATCTGTACGACTTCCTGTGATCCTCTTGCAGTGGATATAAACCAGGCATCCAATCAGACAAAATCACATGGCTGTGAATAGACTGCAGGATAAAAGATGTTACAGGAATGTCCTGCATTTATTAGTCCAATCAGATGTGCCCATAGGAAAATACTCCCAGTTTATACAAGAGACTCTTTCCTCAAAGGGAAATTTGATGTTTTTTTTTGTTTTTTTGTGGTAATGTGTGACAACTTAATATTGGTCTAATAAATTACTGTATAGTTTGATACAATAATGGGTCCTCTTTACTTTTCATGCTGTACTGTTTAAAGGTTTGGGGTCAGTATGATTAAAAAAACTTTTTTTTTTTTTTGAAAGAAGTCTATAATGCCCACCATTTGATCAAAAGTAAAGTAAAAATTGTGCTTGTGAAATATTATTACCAATTTTAATAGTTTTTAAAAAGTAATTTATTTTTGTGATGGCAAAGCTTAAATTCCAGCAAGCATTACTCATTGATGAATAGAAAAAAACACAATTTGTGTGAATTAGAAATACTTTTTGTAACATTATAAATGTCTTTACTGTTGCTTTTTTATACATTTAATGCATTAAACAATTTTTTTTTTTAAAGTAAAAAATTACTCCAGATTTTGAAATGACGTGCATAATATATATTTTTCTTAAAGAAGGGGCTCTTATGTGTGCTCTGCGCAAAGTGTATTATGCTAAGAACCAGTACAAACTCTACTAGTAATTGATTGTAGTAAATAATTAATTTATATCTATTAGGCTTTATTCCCATCTGCTGATGTTCATGCAGTGTTTTTGCAGCATGATGGCTGGCATAACATCCCTCCCAGACTTGACGGTAATACCACTGCTGCACAGGTCCATTCAGCCACATTTAAATGAGTGAGATACCTATATTGCAATATGTTTTGTTATTTGGATCCTTTGTAGAAGAGTACAGGTGCTGGTCATATAATTAGAATATCATCGAAAAGTTGATTTATTTCACCAATTCCATTAAAAAGTTCAACTTTTATATTATATGAATTCATTACACACAGACTGATATATTTCAAATGTTTATTTGTTTAAATTTTGATGATTATAACTGACAACTAAGGAAAATCCCAAATTCGGTATTTCAAATTTAGAATATAACTTAAGACCAAAACAAAGAAAGGATTTTTAGAAATCTTGGCCAACTGAAAAGTATGAACATGTAAAGCATGAGCAAGTACATCACTCAATACTTAGTTGGGGCTCCTTTTCTGAATAACTGCTTCAATGTGGCGTGGCATGGAGTCGATCAGTCTGTGGCACTGCTCAGGTGTTATGAGAGCCCAGGTTGCTCGGATAGTGGCCTTCAGCTCTTCTGCATTGTTGGGTCAGGCATATTGCATCTTTCTCTTCACAATACCCCATAGATTTTCTATGAGGTTAAGGTCAGGCGAGTTTGCTGGCCAATTAAGAACAGGGATACCATGGTCCTTAAACCAGGTACTGGTAACTTTGGCACTGTGTGCAGGTGCCAAGTCCTGTTGGAAAATGAAATCTGCATCTCCATAAAGTTGGTCAGCAGCAGGAAGCATGAAGTGATCTAAAACTTCCTGGTATAGGGCTGCATTGACCTTGGACCTCAGAAAAGACAGTGGACCAGCACCAGCAGATGACATGGCACCGCAAACCATCACTGACTGTGGAAACTTTACACTGGACCTCAAGCAACATGGATTGTGTGCCTCTCCTCTCTTCCTCCAGACTCTTGGACCCTGATTTAAAATTTATTTTCATCAGAGAACATAACTTTCTACACTCAGCAGCAGTCCTGTCCTTTTTGAAGCGAGATGCTTCTGATGCTGTTTGTTGTTCAAAATGGCTTGACACAAGGAATGTGACAGCTGAAACCCATGTCTTGCATACGTTTGTGCGTAGTGGTTCTTGAAGCACTGACTCCAGCTGCAGTACACTCTTTGTGAATCTCCCCCACATTTTTGAATGGGTTTTGTTTCACAATCCCCTCCAGGGTGCGGTTATCCCTATTTTCTACCACATCGTTTTCCTCCCCTTGGCCTCTCTATTAATGTGCTTGGACACAGAGCTCTGTGAACAGCCAGCCTCTTTTGCAATGACCTTTTGTGTCTTGCCCTCCTTGTGCAAGGTGTCAATGGTCGTCTTTAGGACAACTGTCAAGTCAGCAGTCTTCCCCATGATTGTATATCCTACAGAACTAGACTGAGAGACCATTTAAAGGCTTTGCAGGTGTTTTGAGTTAATTAACTGATTAGAGTGTGGCACCAGGTGTCTTCAATATTGAACCTTTTCACAATATTCTAATTTTCTGAGAAACTGAATTTGGAATTTTCCTTAGTTGTCAGTTATAATCATCAAAATTAAAATAAATATCATAATATATAATATATCAGTCTGTGTGTAATGAATGAATATAATATACAAGTTTAACTTTTTGAATGGAATTAGTGAAATAAACTTTTTGATGATATTCTAATATATGAACAGCACCTGTAGCTCCACTCAGAGGACTGGCCTCTTCATACTTTTGTGACAAGATGGCAAAGTTGTCATGAATGAATCCCTATCATCCTCTCGGATGCAGACAAACACAAACCAGAACAATGACTAAACGAAGATCTGGGAGAAAGCAGTGTAAGTGATTAATTTAAATTTTGGTCTCTTAATTCAGCTTTTGAGTGGTTACTGATGCTGCATCTGACTCACAAGGTCTCCATGGTAATAGATTGGGGTTGTCATAGAAACTGAAGGACCACAGTTAAGAAGGCTCCAAATGCGAGTCATGCTTTCTCACACACTGTGACGTAGTTTTAATAGGAGGAGGAGGCTTGAGACACAAGGGCAAAGGGTCATTTTGGTGTTGGCATTTAATTAATACATGCATGAACTTACACCAGTGTCATTTATTAGGTTTTTAATTTCCAAATGGAAGCACAAGCAGTTCATTAACAAGCTTAAAGTAGGTCCTGTAGTCCTACAACAGAAGGCACCCTCATAATAGGTCTATGCGAATGCAGAACAAGCCACTTTTTTTATTTTTAAACACTGAACAGACTATAATATGGAAAAATATTAAATGAAGTATTCACATATCTATAAAGAAGTAAACATTCCTGAACTGATGAGTTTGACGTGCAGTGGAATAATTAATCGAAAACTGTTTTAACTTGTGTATTCTTGAAAGGATTTAAATTGAATTTTTAATATAAACCTTTTATTAACTGAGAGTAAATCAGGAGAATCATTTAAAATTCTGTTAAAAAAAGAGATGAAAATATATATTATTTCAAAAAAGGTGACCATTTACAGTACCAAAAATACCTTCCCTTGAACATTAATAAAAAAATAAAATAAAATAAAACTTATAAAAGTGGACAAAAACTGTTGTTCAAAAGTTTTTTTTTTTTTTTTTTTTTTTGGATTGAGCAATGACTCATATCCTAAGTGACAGTTTAACTTTTAAATGGTTACAAAAAATGTATAATTCTAATAATCTTTGTACATTCTCAAAATATATAGCAGATTCCACAAAATAGTAACAACATTTTATGAATGTTTTCAACATTGATAATATAATTGGAGCTGATGAAAATTCATCTTTGA
This sequence comes from Carassius gibelio, assembly GCF_023724105.1. Taxonomy (NCBI): domain Eukaryota; kingdom Metazoa; phylum Chordata; class Actinopteri; order Cypriniformes; family Cyprinidae; genus Carassius; species Carassius gibelio. The sequence continues at coordinate 22,663,911 of NC_068374.1, forward strand.
CATTGCTAAATTACATTTGACGTAATTTACATTTTAAAATGCATTCAAAAGAAAACGGTTATTTTAATTTGCAATAAAATATTACTGTTTGTTTTAATGTTTTTTTTTTTCACTCATTAGTCAAATATTTATAAATGTCTTTCTCTGAGGCATCTGATACAAGTGATGCAAAAATATATATTTAATATATATATATATTTTTACATATTTATTGTTAATAATAAAGTAACTAATAAAACTATAAATGTCTAATCTATAAAACGTCCAAATCAATACTGATTATTTTCCAATGAAGCCTTAGCAAGAAGGCTGTTTTTGGGAAACAGTCAGTTTATTAGATGTGGGATGTCCCACACCAATTTCATGTCTTGGCCTCTTTAGCTCAAGTGTCTGTCTGAAGTGATTGTGCTGTAAAGTGCTTTTAGAATTAGACTGTTGTGTGTTGCTCTTGTTTTGTGATCGAGACTCTAAGGGAGAACCGTAAGTGCCATATATGAATGTGGACAGTCTCTTAGACGCTGTGTCTCCGGTTATGGATCATGGCCACAATGTGCGAAAGGTCCAAACTCTTCATCATCACCTCCATGAATTCTTCATCAGTACGTGCCCCTGCCACAAACTCCTCCAGTGACAGCTCCCCTGTTGAATCGAGAACAGTTAGCGATTATAGACAGGCAAATCCTAATCATAGTCTTTTAAAGATTGAATATGTCTCTTAAGATTAGAATCTTATTTCAATTCCGACTGTGATTACGCTCACCATCTCCATTGATGTCGATCCTATCAAACACTCGGTTTGTAAACTCCTCAGCACTTGATTCATGTGATTCACTTCCATTGATGGCACGGATGGCCTAATGAAAAAAAAAAAAGGATTTATATTTTCTTTTCATAGGCATCAAGGACAGTTTGTACTAACGTTATCTTTCCTACCTTTATGATATTCAGGAGCTCGTGTCGGTCAATGCAGCCGTTGCCATCAACATCATAAAGTCTGAAATACCAGCGCAGTTTGTGCTCCATCTTGCCTCTCATTACAAGACTGAGAGCAGCCACATACTCTATGAAGTCTATATAACCGTCCTGCAAAAGAGACAAACTCATTTAAGAAACCTAATACATTCGAAACACTCGAGACCATTGTGGTTGATGTTATACACTTCATATATACCGTTTGTCTGATACAGCTGGTTGTCTTTTTAATGAATAAAATACATCTGGAACTAAGTTCGCTGAAAGAGGAGTGACCTTTGAGATCTGTCTACCAATCAACATCCACATCTGGATTTTATTTAATATGTTTTATATTAGGTATGTGTTCCCAGTCCGTATTGAATCCTAAAGCAGCTGGCTGTGCTTTGTTCTCTTATATATGTGATGGAGGCGTGGAGGATCACGACTGGGATGATGAGGGTGTCCTCTGGAGGATTACTGCCAATTCCAAGGTCTGCGTCTGAGACACGGACACCAGCCGCTCGTCGCAGACATAATCCTCAGGTCAACACACTTTCCTCCAAATGTCACCTCTCTTTTGTGACACAGATCCCAGTTGTCTAGGGCAGTGTCACGGAGGAAGGTCAGGGGCAACGTTGAGGTTTGTTAATGTGGAGATATATGGATATATTCTATATTGCACAGCTGCATATTGATCAGGCATGCTTTTAAGGTATTAGTAGTGTCTAGAAGTCTGGAGAGTTTAATATTAGTAAATATGTATCGTATGCAGGCCTCCATAATATGGGGGAAAATTTGTGCCAATTATAAATAATTTGAGAAATTAATAAATCAATTACAGAATAAATTATGAAATCTGTAATCATGGATAAAATAATCTCAAAATGTAAAAAAAAAAAAAAACAATCATTAAAATTATCATTATGGAAATAGTACAACAGTTTAAGATTTAGTGTCACAATGATGTCAGTGTCACAATGACAGATTTAACAAAATAACCACTTATAAAGCAATGTGGAAATTGAAATCCAAAAATAGTAACAATTTATGTGTATATATATATATATATATACACACACACATACACATGTATTCGTTTGATAATGACTATTGACTCTACGTCAGAGTTAAGGACATACTCATTAAATAAGATAATTAAGATGAACATATTTGAAATAAATGCTGGGAATCTTGTATCAAATGCTTATATCGAGATATGAGTAGCAATAACATGAAGCTTAAAGCTGTTTTCGTGCTGAAAATCCCATTGGGATCCAATTATGAAAACATGTTTTGGTGTGGAGAAATTAAACAGTTGTTACTGCACGTGAATGGGATTGGTTTCTATAATACAATCTCAAACCTGTTCAACAATCTGTAAATCTTAATCTCGTAGATAAGCTCATTATTCATTGTATTAACAGTCTGTAAATAAAAGCTGACATGAAGTGCCAAATATAGCCCTATAAATATAGATCCAGACAACATGGAAAGAATAATCTGAGATTTGCTAGGATCTGATTTAATAAATAATGAACTCACGTGTGCTGACCTGTGTACAGTAATCGGCAAATATGCATTGATATACACACCACCATTCAAAAGTCTGTGGTCTGAGATTTAAAAAAAAAGTTTTTACATCTTAATACTCACCTAGATTGCTTTTATTTGATCAATATTAAATAATCAGTAATATTGTGAAGTACAATTTGAATAATATGAATTAAAATTACTGTTTACTATATTTTATTTATTTCTAAGCTTAATTTTCAGCAGCCATTAGTACAGTTGTTGGAGTCAAATGATCCCTCAGAAATCATTCTAACATACTGATTTGGTACTCAAAACATTTTATTTAACAGAATACAGTGAGTCTTAATACCTGCATATTATAACATTAATAAAAACTGAAACATCAAATACTCCATCTATGCTGAAACCGTCTTTGAAAGCAGAAAGTTTTCAAAAGCATCCTTAGCAGCCGTTACTATCCACTCAAAATTAACTTGTCTTTCACTCACCTTGTTCATGTCAAATGTGCGGAACATCTGCTCGATGTAGGCATTGGCCTCTGAATCTAGTCCTCTGAGCCCGAAGAATTGTTTGAACTCATGCAACGTGAGCTGACCAGATGGACACTCAGTCATGAACTTCTTATACCACAGATGCAGTTCAACGGCCTGCAGGTCGTCCACGGTGCTACTAGTTGAATTCCCCATTCCTCAACTGAGAACTGATTCTTTTGATGAGCAAGCCTGGAGCTACTCTGTCAAAAATCCCAACTGGTCTGCTGTGCAGGCGAGTGTTTCGCTTCTCACAGACACACGACACTGGGACCTAAGAGAGAGGTGGGCACCCTCAGGAGGTTTTTGTATTGGCCTGGGATCAGGCACGCCCCTCCAACTCCATCTTATTGATATTAACTGCGACTAATCCAGCTCACTGGGTATGTGAGGCTTAAGGATGACAATGGCTGGGATGACCATTGGTAATTGCATGTGAGATTGGGGACATGCTGACAAATGTTCCCATGTGATGGCCTGTGAACATATTCAACTGCATCAGCATTTCTCTTATGCAAGTAGTTTAATTTCTAATTGTCAGCTGATAAATATTAATATGAATGCATGTTAGAAGCCATGTCACAATTTTGAGCCATTATCATATGCCAAGGTAACAAGCTTCAGCAGATTTTTTTTCATACATGACAAAGTTATGTATCAATATTTGCAATCTTCCTAATGATTGCAAAAAAAGAAAAAATGCAGTTACGAACATCATAGTGGCAAAGTTATATATAATGTATCTTAGAATTTGTTGTATAATGCCAAAAATAATTGGAGCCTCCACATTCTTCACATGAAAAAAAAAAGTTTGTTTCCATTTAATTGTCAAATTACATATCACATCCATATTATATTCATAAATTTTAACAATTCATAAATTATTCAACAATAATGGTAATGATAGTTTTACAGATCAAAAGCTTGCATATCATAGACAGTATAACAGGAATGAAATGTGTCCAGATACATTTCCACAAGAAAAATGCATTTTGTTGAGCATGACAGTACTTTGTTCTCAGAACACACTGTTTTCCGTTACAGAGAAATAGTCAATATGATGTTTTGGATAAGTAATAATATAGACAATATTCAAAGCTCGCATTCCTAAAATAGGATACTGGCACACAATCAAAATCTGCCAATAGGAAACCCTACTGTAATTTCTTTCTTTTGCTATTGAAGCAAATGGGAATGCAAAAATCATATTTGCTGTTGTCTCCCATTCACCACTATAGAAGTTTACCAAACTCAGGGTTATTATTATTAACTAAAACCATAAAAATAAACAAATATTACGCTAAATGAATAAACATTGCCTGAAATGAAAAAAAAAGCCAAATAACAAAAGAAAATATAAAAATATATTAATAAATACAAATAAAACTCTAATGGTACATCAGTGGTGCTGAAGTAGCACTGCTCACTTCTGAGAAACCTTGAAATGTACCCCACACAAAGAGTTTCGTCTGCTATTGATGATACAAATTCCCACTTGTTTCAAAATATATTTTACTATGATTATTTAAGGTTATTCTTTTACCCAACATACTGTATATTTGCTCCAACCACAGACATTAAATAAAGTTGGTAAAAAATGCATATGTGCTAATGGTAATAATTTTGCTCTTCTCCCTGACTATTAATCTACATTCAGTGGATAAAAAAAGCAGAATTTGCTAGGGTAAAAATAGTCTCGCGTAGCCAGACCTTTAGACTGATGATGGCTAAAAGTCTGAAATCCATGGCAGCTTTCATTGGCCAAGGCCCACCCATGAGGCCGTTTGACCGACACGTCAAACAACCAATCACAGTTCGTTTCATTTCAGTGTCACGTTTCAGGGTGTGGAAATGTTGCCACAATAACAGACCAGTGTGTAAAACTCTCTGACATATGTTAAAGATTATATGCCGCAAACTTGAACAATTTCACACACTTCTGAAACTAAAGTGTTTAGTTGATCTTGATAAGCGCTCATCGTCACAGTGGTAAACAATACGGCTTTCTTCTTTCATGAGGTGCCACGGTATCTTTGTTTCCAGGTGGAATGTTAAAGAACGTGACACACATCTCGCGGAAATCCTGTAGAATTTAACCAATCTGATGACGACTTCGACACTCCTGAAGTGTTTACACTTTTGTGTCCCATATTCATCAGATGTTTAGCCAACGGTCCGTGGGTATGACATCTGAGGCTGAGACTAGGGTAAAAACAATGCTGTTTAGGATTAACTGTTAGGCAAAACGAGATTCTATGAACTTAACCAACTTTTCTTGATTGTTTTCTTCTGGTAGAAAACTGGTTTAGACCTGAAAAACAGGTGTTGTGTTCAGTCTTCAGTCTGTCAGGTGTGGTTATAACAGTGGTGGACTCTTCCTAGACCTTTAGACTTCGATGAGCCCTTTGAAATTAACAAAACCTCAAACAAAAAAAAAACAAAAAACGTAGTACAGAAACATTACAAACTTCTACATGTATCGATGCATTGATATTGTTCTCCTTGGAATTTTTTCCAGGAGTTCATAAGCACTTTATGTCCATCAGTCTGACTCTGTTTCGCTGCTGGAGAGCATCTCTATGGATGTCCTTCTGTGGCTTCTGGTCCACCAGTGTAGGCTCCTATACATCGAATCGAATACCGCCACCGTGTATCTGGCAAACACTAACATCCACTTGATCACTTCCAAAAAACAGTTTACAGAGCGAGATACAAAGCTTACAAACACTGTGGTGTAGTGTGCCAGAAGAACAAGACTGCGTCCCAACTGTTTTCCATAATTAATAATCATGTTAAGCTTTAAATCATGTCGTCCCATTCTGTTTTGAACCATGATGTTGTATCTGGCTCCTATTATCTCTCGCAAACAATCATACTCAATTTACTTTGATTCTACGCTTTATTTTTGTGGACGGTCCCTTGCAGAACAGTTTTGCGGCTCACTGTGTCACCAGTAGTTTTCACACGCTCTCTTGCGCGGTCCAATCACAGCGCTGCGTTTCTGTTTCCGGGATGTTTGGTGATGTGGCTCTAAAATCCTGGAGACGAAATTGATCAAATAAACCACGCATCTCTTCCCTGCGCCGATTACACAGGTACGTTTTATGCTTAAACAATATTAACAAGATGCCTTTAAATGTATTCAGCCGCTGACATGCACAAACACAAGTAACATTACATTTATAAATATCGTTAGAGTTGTTTACGAATCATCAGCTAGAGCCCAGTTACAGCTTGCGCTCATTACTGCCGCTCGATGGGCTTTAATGGTGCCATTTTATCACCAGTATCAAATATAAAAGTCATACCTTTGTGTCTCGAACATGTGTTCTTATACAAATCGATTTTAAAAAACAAAGTAGAAGAGTCGCTCAATAATCTTTGCTGTTGTGTGGACAAAATGAAAGCGACGCAGCCGCAGTCGTCAGTTTCTATGTTTCGGTGTTGCTCGGTTCTGCTCGTTTTTCTCCGCTTTATGGCTCTCCAAGGTGGTTATTTATTATCAGGAAATACAGTCGGATATTATTGTTATACAGGCCTTCACGCCTACTGTAGTTATGGTGAGTAAAGGGGACACACATTGCGTAACAGATATGAGCTCATCAAGTGTTCTAGCTATGAATTATGCATTTTGAGTTATGCATATGATGTGTTCACGGCCTAACTGTTAATTAATAGTAAGTGCTATTTAATTTAAAGAGGCCAAATGGTATTTCAAAAGGTACTTCGACATAAAATGCGAATTTGATTTGAAAATTACCTTGGTCATATTCGATTTTATTTCTAATTGTTGGTTGCCTGATATGGGATCTACAGAGCCAAGTGGCTCTTTTAGGTAGTTTCGCCAAAGTTCTGCCCTCATGGAACATTAATATGATTTTTTTCAGTAATTTTGTAATCATTTGAACTTTTGATGGTGTTGTGCATAAGTCTTAATTATTGATTTATGATATTGGCTTCATCTTTACTTGTGTCTTAAATGTGTCCGAGCAGTTTCAGTAATGCGCTTGATACAGAATACTCTGTGCATTTACATGCAGGTCAGCCATGTTTAGCCGGCTGACCCAAGGGGTCTCCTCCGTCCTCCAGGAGCTCTCGGGTGAGGAACGCTCCGATGGAGACTTCCAGGTGAGTAGACAAAATCTGAACAATCCTTGGAGTGATATTTTGGGGCAATACCAAGAAACTTTGTGGAACACACATGGACATTGTAACAACTCAATTAGTAACTGTGCTGAAAGATCAGATAATAGTTCACATTTCCACATTTAAGTACTTATTTACAGATTTATGGGTTAGTTTACAAGCCTTTTACCATCTTAAAAGGACCACTAAAAAACACCAAAGACAATAACTAGAACAATAAATATTTAGTCGTTCTAAATTTAAAAGAATAGCAGAGTCCATAAAACAACTAAAGCAATAACATCACAGGCGAACAATATCATTTGAATCACTTTAAGAATGTTTTTTGTTCTAGTCCAGCTTATGAGAGAGGAAAAATAATAAAAATCCATCTGACTTTAAACAGCTTGAGCATGTAAAATGGCAGATGACAAAACTGTGGCGAATGCTTAGAATAAACAGACCGTTATTGTAGCAAGTACCAATGACTTGAATTTGATGCAAAGCGTGACTGGAAGCCAATGCATGGAGATGAGAAGCAGTGTGAAATGAGAAACATACATGGATGAATTGTTCACAATAGGATCTGTAACATGCATTTGGAAAATATGTTGAATTTATTATTTTATTTTGACATGCTGTTCGGAGGGAGTGATTAACCATCTAGAGAGCACTCACTAATTTTTGAATGTTGTCTTTGGAGCAGGATGGTCTGGTGCCTCAGCCTGATGCTGAAGCATCCCCGGAGGGCTCGGGGCCATCAGAAGAGGTCCTGGAGAGGCTGGCCCAGACCGAACAGCTGGTGGTTCAGCTGAAGGAGCTGATTCGAGAGAAGGACAGCCAGCTCGCCAGCACTGAAAAACAGCTCAAGGTGTGGCCTTGCACAACAAGAAAAGAGCAAACAAGTAGACCATGAACGTCAACACGTCTGAAGCTTGATTTTGCATATATGACTGTTTTTTTTTTTTTCTTGTACAGGAGGAGAAAGAACAGGCAGAAGTCAAGTTTACAAAGCTTAAACTGCAGGCCAAAGCCAAGCTGGCTGCCCTGAACAAACAGCTCAATGAACTGAAAGGACAAGATGCATTGAACAGCAGTCAGGTAAAGACACATTTGTGTTATTTTTTAGATTGAAGTGGACTTTAATAGGTTTTTATAGTGTGCCAACTTAATATAATTATTGTTAGTAGTGTATTCTATTGTTCATCTTACGCTCCCCTTTAGGGTTGTGCTGAAAGACGATAGTGTTGTGTATCAATCATAGTCAAAGATATCAATGATAGCAGATGTCTCTGTCGATAGTGAAGATGACATTAGACTCATTCTCCTATTAATTTATTAAATAATAATAATGATAATAACTTATTATTTTTATTAGGCGGCCTATTATAATTTGGCTATCAAACTGCCCAGCTATTTCACTTCAGCACCGCATTTCACACACACACAACGCGTGCGCGCAAAAGAGGATTAGATCCTGTCGCTGAAGAAGTTGTAACGCGTTGTCTCGGATAACTCGTTAAATCCATGAAATGAAAGAAACAGAAAAAGAGGTGTTGGTGTCCCACACATTTAATGGCTGGTACACGGCAACATGCTCTTCTCATTCATGAGAAATTAACTCTTACTTGGCGTTACAAATAAAGTGAAGACCATAAACTGTATAAAAACAGGTAAAGAAAAAAATAATGAGGCAGAGCGAACTTATCATCCATAGTGGTTCTCACGTAGTCCTTCTACGTCATCACCACATAGTGTGCGTCGGTCTCTTCGTGAGGTGCGGTTCGGAGCACTGTATGACTGATGCATCAGTTCAATTCAACTTTACTCCTAATATATGTTTTATAATATATTACCTGTTTGGAAATACTTTATATTTAACGTGTTCGTTTATGTCCAATATTAGTGTTAAACTGTTGGACTTTAAATGAAATCTGCTATTGATTTTCACCGTTGACTGATTTTGTAAAACATTTAGACTGATAACCTCCGTGCGCAGATGCGGCAAATTTGTCACAGGACACACGATATATATGAACAGTAGCTTATATTTATGAATATATATATATATATATATATATATATATATATGAACTAGCTTATATATGAACTGAACTTACAGTATATTTATATTTAACGTTAGTTTATCGGTATGTTTGAAAGGATATATTTTTTTATTATTGGTGATTCCATAGTCTCTCTTTCGCGCACTTGCACGGTTTAAAACACCAAATAGTTATGATATGACAAGAACAAAGAGTCTCTCTCTTGCTCCACCCATGCACGATAATATCGTGTAACATTGATCTCACGGGCTGACGATATGATGATTTGAAAAATGACCATATCGCCCAACACTATTCCACTTAGAAGATGTGCAATAGATATGGGCGACTGCCGAATGCAAAAACATTTTCTGAATGGCAGTATGAAAATGAAATGTCTGTTTAGAATTCAGAGAGCTCCTTCCAAATGGCTCCCGGAGTGGAGGAGGAACTCCAGCAGCTGAAAGAAAAGCTCAGTCAGGCGGAGACGGCCAACAAGACCCTCCAACATCAGCTCTTGGATGCTGAACAGCGTGCAAGAGATGAAGGTCATGCAGAGCAGGTGTGTTCGCAGGTCCAATTATTCATTCAAGCACAATGAATAAGTGCTTATTTTCTTCACATCTTTAAATGTGTCACATGACGGCCAGTTCTTTTGCAGCTACTGTTTTCTTTTTGTAATAAACTAATCTCAGACTTCAACTCTCAAAGACTATATCTGCTGTTTTATTTTTCAAATGTCATCCAGGTCCGAATTCTGCAGGCTGTGGTGAAGGAAAAAGACGTGCGATTTCAAGAACAAATACTCAAACATGAGCAGGAACTCCTCGATCTTACACAGGCCTCAAACCCTGACTTACAACAGGTGTGTTTGCATTTCTCATTGTTTGCATTTTTCATGTTCGAAAAAGAGTCCACTTTGATATTTTGATAAAGCTCCAAATGTGATAGTGTGTTATGAGCTTAGGTTTTTTTCTTTAAACAATAAATAAACAATATTATTATAGTTTATATATATATATATATATATATATATATATATATATATTAGGGGTGTAACGATACGCGTATTCGTATTGAACCGTTCGGTACGACGCTTTCGGTTCGGTACGCGGTACGCATTATGTATACCGAACGGTTCGTTGGAGTAATTAATTATATTTGGAAAAAAAAAAAGAGAGAGATAGAAATATAATGATATGCGTTCAACAAGGTAGCCCAATAACCCAAACAACGTAACAGGCAACGCCCCTGACACTCCCGAAGAAGAAAAAAACACCATCTTATATGTTTATGTTAGGCTACTCAGCAGGCGCTCGCTCACTCAGTACACGCTGAAGGCTCGTTGCAAAATAGCCAATGCGTTTAACAGACTAGAAATGAGAAGATCCCCCAATAACCAACAGGTCTGGTGTTTGGGTGCACTTTGGATTCCCTTTAAGCTATAATGGTGATGGCAAGAGAGTGGTGGATAAAAAAACAACGGTATGTCGCATCTGCAACATGACAGGGTACACCAGCGGGATTACAAAAAAAAAAAAAAAAAAAAAAAAACAGCGGGAATATCTGGGATATATGCGTCAGTACTATCTGGGAAAAGACGAAAAAAAGGAGAAACATGCACGCAGCAAACTATCCCTGCAGCATTTAGACACTATAGCTTACAGGGAATCCAACCCAAACACCAGACCTGTTGGTTATTTTAGGATCTTATATTTCTGGTCTGTTAAATGCATTAGACATTTTGCAACGAGCCTTCAGCGCGTGCTGAGTGAGCGAGCGCCTTAGGGTCGTTCACATATCGCTCCTAAAAACGCGTGGAAAACGCTAAGCACGTCTTTCTCCTCCTTTCCAAAGCGCTCGGGCAGAAGCGCTCATGAGGCGTCTGTCTTTGCTAAGCAACAATGACGTGCTCTCTCCATGAGACGCGGAAATTTCAGCGAAGGATAAATGGATTTGCAGCTCTAAAAATCGCTTGCAGTAGCTCTGCTACTAAATTTATTTCAAAATTGCAATCCATATACAACTATGATCAGCTGATCCTTCATCTTGGCTGAGCTCTCAACCTTGTTACGGGAAAGGATGAAGCTGATTGGTTGGTTCTTGTCACATGACCCGCGGTGCGCTTGCGGCATTCTGAAAAGTTGAGATGTTTTTACATTTTGCTGTATCTAAAACGTATCGAACCGAACCGAACCGTGACATCAGTGTATCGTATCGAACCGAACCGTGAATTTTGTGAACCGTTACACCCCTAATATATATATATATATATATATATATATATAATATGCAAACAAAGATGTAAAATGGGGAAGAGCAGCAAAGCCAGAATAACATTGTCTTGCTGTTTCCATATTTGTTGGATTTTTCTTTTGGGACACCCTGAAGTGTTGTAGCTATATTTGTGTGTTGTTATAAAGCATGAAATCATAGCTCATCATGTTTCCATGGCAATTTTGATCTAAGCTGTCTTGCATGGTTCATCCATTTCCACATTCTAAGAGCAGCATCCAATTCATCATGTTTTTGTTCATGTTGTTGGACAGGAATTAAGAAAAAGAACAGGCGGATTAACACTGTGTCTACCCCAGACATGACAATAAACATATATCAAACCCTGCAGCTTTTTTAGGATGTCTATCAATACACATGGTTCTATTCTGCTTTAATCCTACTTATTCTTTTACAGGCTCTTCATGCATCCCAGCAGCGCATAGAGGAGTTGGAGGAGTCTCGTTCAGAAGTCCTAGAAATGTTGCAGCAGGAACTCAACAGTGCAGACCAGCAGAAACAGGTCAGCACAACACATAGTTCTACACTGTTTCCTGGTCATTTTTGAAAGCAAAATGTGTTCAAATCAAGAGATTTTTTTCACATTAAGATATTTTGTTCCTTAACAACATACAGCTTTCTGGTGATTTTCAACCAGTGAGATTTCACTGAGGGTAGGGACACCCAGCAGTGTGATTTAAAAATAGAATCCAAGTAACCAACAGAATTTCTTGTTGAATGCTGTGGTCACAGCTGGTTGGCCAAAAATCTTTTTTTTTTTAAGATTATAGAGCATTTAGCAAGATTATAAACATGATGAATGTTTCATTTGCACAGATTCTGACTAGTCAGTTCAGGCAGATGGAGTTGGAGTTGGCAGAAGCCCAGAGACTGAGAGAAGAAGAGAGGCAGCAGTGGGCAATGCGTGTTGAGGAAGATCTCCAGGCTCTTAGAGCCAGACTAGAAGCATCTGAGATTGAGAGAGAACAGATTGTCAATTCTCTCAACACTGAACTGCTGAAAAAGACCACAGAGATGGATGAAATGAGAGGGAAAGTTGAATCTGCTGAAAGAGAGAAAGAAGAAATGCTGGAGAAATTGAAAGAAAAAGAAAATGGCTTTGAGGAAGAGCTGGCCAAATTGAAAGCATGTCTAGAAGCCAGATTGGAGACGTCAGAGAGCGAACAGACCATCAGTGCACTCAATACTGAGTTACTGAAAAAGACCACTGAGTTGGATGAGATGAGAGCAAAACTTGAATCTGGGCAAAGAGAGAAGGAAGAAATTCTGGAGGAAATGAAAGAGAGAGAGACTAGCTTTGAGGCAGAGCTGGCCAACATGAAAGTATCTCTAGAAGCCAGATTAGAACAAACCGAAAGTGAAAAAGAGCAGACCATCAGTGCTCTCAATACTGAGTTACTGAAAAAGACCACAGAGTTGGATGAACTGAGAGAAAAACTTTCAGCTGAGGAGAGAGAGAGACTGGAGACATCACAAGAGAGACAAACAAGGTTTGAGACCGAGCTGGCCAGCTTGCAAGGCTGTCTGGAAGTTGCTGAGAAACAGAAAGAGGAAATGACAAAGAAGCTAGATGTGGAGGCGGCAAGTCGCATGGAAGAGCTTCATCATCTTCAGGAGAAGCTCAATGAAGTGGACAGAGTAAGAGAAGAAGAATCTCAGAGTGAAGCAGATCGCTTAGCACAGATGCAAAAAGAGCTTGAGTCCTTAAGAGAGACACTGGATGCCAATAAAGAGGAACAGAAAGCAGCACAGCAAGCCAAGGATGCACTGGAGAAACTCTGGAGAGGGATTCAGAATTTGTCAACTGCTGGGGAGGCAGAGGTGGAAATAGCCATTCCTACTGACCCTGCACAGTTCTTAGAGGTGTTACCTGCTCTAGAAGCTCAGCTGAGCAACCTTACAGATGAGCAGCAGGAGAGTCAAGCACGCTTGTCCCAGATGCAAGGTAAACAGCCCAGGAGAACAAAGTTTAAAGCAGTTTTTGTGGTCCGAGTAAACTGTCCTTGGAAGCATTTTATCAAACAATGCCACAACATAGGGCAAATTGTTTGCATTGTGATCAGACAGTAATTATGTCTTAATGCGCCCGATGCTTTAGGTCAACTGGATAGGAGCACAGCTGAGAGAGAGGAAGCAGTTGCTAGGATACGGGAACTAGAGGAACAACTTCTCACTGTTCAGGTAGGTGGACTGCAAAATATGTTGGAGTTTTAAACATTGACACTGATAAATATTTGTTCTTGTTATTTGAACTTATTAGTGCTTTGAATGCAATTATTAAGAGCTAAGCAAATATTACTTTCAGTCATACTTGCGTGTTCAAAAAAGTATTTGTGGTTCTTGGTATTAAATCTGTCCTGCATTATTTATGCTATGGACATGGATGATGCTTAAAATTGTATGGATTGTTGTACAGAGCTCTGCTGTTACTTTGCCTATCAGATTTAGCATTTGCACGTAATGATCAGGACAAAAAAGTTATTAATGCAATGGAGATGGTACATAGAATAAGTTGTACTTGTTTGGAGTAATGTGTCTGAATGGCAAACACATTTGGATGTATATAGCACAAGCGGTGTCTGGTGCGACAAATGATGTAATAAGTCTCACAACTTATCAGGTCAGAAATATCATAATCCTCTCGATTTTCATCATTTGTTTTGATTAATGGCCCCCACATATAAGGGCATAATTATGAAGTATTAATAAAGGTATGGTCTGTAATAGGCTTGAAATAGCTGCAGTTACAGTGGCAATTCATTAAACCAGTACACTCTCAGTAATAGGGATATGCCGGTATCACATTTTCCTGTTGCGACTAATTGCTCATGCTTTTATCACGGTATATAGTATTATCACGGTATTGAAATTTAGTTTCAAAAAGGGGTCATAATACAGTATAACATGTTAAATAATCTTTTTATAACAAAAATAACTGAACATTTAAATACAATAAAGCAATACAGAAAAATATATAAAGTTAAACGTTTCACACAGATTAAAGTAAATTTAACTAAAGACCAATCGGTATCACTTTACAATAAGACCTCATTAGTTAACCATTAACATTCATGATGAGCGATAGCTACATTTGCTACAGAAGTTATTAATCTTTGTTAAAAAAATACAAGTCTTAGTTAATGTCAGCTTATTAAATAACTTTCAATTTTAACAACTAGTGATTAAATATTGGAATACCTAAGATTAATGAATGTTCAGAAGAATTTGTCATTGGCAGTTTGTTAACTAATGAGCGAGAGATACAGTTAACTAATGAAGCCCTAATGTAAAGTGTCAATTAACAATAAATAATCAACTCTAGGGCATATTGTAGTCCAGATTAAAACGAAGTTTTTTTTAAATATTTAAATATCAACACCAGTGCAAATACACAAATTTGAATGGCTATTTGAATACGTTTTAGAAAGTAGTGCAGCTGCTTTATTTGTGGGGTTTCCAGAGTAAAGGCTGCTTTTTTCTGCAGTTTAGCGCCATCTGATGTCAGACAGTGAATGTGCCGTTATTCAGCACGTCTCTCATGTTCCTCCATGTGTTTCTCATGCGTGCTTGTTTACATCAGAGCGCACACTGTCTTTCAAGCATCATACAGCAGTGTTGTGCATTTGACCAGTTGATGGGAATAGTATTCTTAAAATGCATTCCAAATTCGGAATAATTTGTAATATATAATTATTCACGGTATTTAGAAGTACCCACGATAACAATATCATGCATATTAATTGGCGTGATATATCGCATTACAGAATACAGGCACAAGTCTACTCGGTAAGCATGCATTAGTGTAAGCATAACGTTTGTTGTAACTGGGGCTTGTCTTTTCTAGGTTACTGGTGAGTCATCACATGATCATGTGACTGACCTGTCTGTAAGGGATTTGGACAGGGCACACCAGGGTGAGTTAAATGTTTGCCCTTGTCTAGCTGAATGTACTTTGAACTGCAGTGCAGTCTTATGTTCTTCCATAATAGCCTTGCTCTTTAGTAGAGAACATGCCTTTTAACATTGTGGCTTGTAAACTTGTTTGTAATGTTAAGATATTAGTTAGGACAAACCAGAAAGACTGGTTCCCCGAGTCAAAACACAAAAAAAAAACATGTTAAGAATTTATTCTTGAAACAATGCGTTTATTTTTATGTACATGATACATTTTGCATGTTTAATTTTTAGTTAATTGATGATTTGCTCATAGTTGTCTTATGATTTTTCTTTCTTCTCACAAATGCGACCCTTAGATAACAGTGAAGATGGACATAGTTCAGAAAACAAATTACAGACAGATCGGATACTGTTTTTGGAGCAGCAGCTTGCAGACAGAGAAAGGGAACTCTTTGCTCTCAAAGAAAACCTTTCACTCACCACAAGCAAAAGTATTCCAGTGGAGGAAAGTGCCGACAGTGCAAGCGGAAGAGATATCCCTGGGTTGCATGATACCACTACAGTTCTATCTGAGATTCTTGAGGGCACACAAGAGGAAGAGACCACACTTGTGGCAGTAGACACATCTGTTCTGTCGGTCTCTGCTGGCAATGAGAGTAGCCCTGAGCTTATAACACCTCAGCCTGAGTCTCCTGGAGAATCAAAGGGTACCTCCTCAGATGAGATGGTGACAAGCAGTGACTCCGAGGTGGCTCATAGTAGCTGGACTCTTCTAGAAGCAGTCAACCAAGATGGGACTCAAGAGTGGGCACCCCAAATTCAGGACTTTGCCTCACTACGCTTATCCACGCAATCTTGGGAAGAGACCTGTGAAGATCATGTTGCATCAACCAGCTGCATAGTTGATCTCGAATCACAATCTTTAGTTATCCATGAAACTGTGCAGGTACGTCTTGACCAACAGGAGGGAAGTCTGTTTAATACAGATTCAAGCAAAAGTCAGGCTTTTGCTCAGGTCTTAGCAGAAGAGATTCAGAAAAGATATAGTGAACTTCTGGGAGAACTTCAGCAGTTGAAAGACTCCGCTTTACAATCACAGGAGAGAGTTTTCCAGCTGGAGGAAGCATTGAAGTCACTTACAGATTCCAAAAATGAGGCTCAGTCTAAGGCAAATATATACGAGAAAGAGCTCTTTGAAGTTAAGGCATTGTTTGAGCAAGAAAAATTACATAGGCAAAATGTTGATGAGCAGTTTGAAAACTCACAGGAAGAGGTTCTCTCTAAAAATGATAAGCTGAAAGCCTTACAGGCAAGCCTTGATGAAGTTAATCTAAGACTTGTTGAACAAGAAGGTCAAGCTAGAATGTTAGCTGCTCAACTTGAGGATAGAGAGCTCACTACCTCCGAACTTGAACAGAAGATTTTGGACATGGAGGGCAGGTTAGTGCAGGTCTCTCAGGAGGCTGATATGGCAAAAGCTGCTCTCATCGACAGGACTGCTGAGCTGGAAGATCTACAGAAGTGTATTTCACAGAAAGACCAGGAGATGGTGGAACTCAGTGATAGCATGACTGCCAAACTACTCCAGACTGGAGAGGAAAAGTTTGCAATATCCAGTGAAGTCAAAAAGCTAAAAGAGCAAATACATGAGCTTAAGAGTGTCAGGGATGACCAGCAGAAAATCAAAGACGATAAAACAACAGAATGTGAGGAGCTTGTTGCTTTACGAAAGGAGAAGGAGGACTTGAATACTCAAATGGCTGCCATGAAGAAAGATGGGGAACAGGTCAAGAGAAAGCTGCAGGCAGCTCTGATACAGCGGAAGGAATTGATAAAAAAAGTTGCAGACTTTGAGAAGGAGGCTGAGAGCAGGGAAGAAAAGGAAATAGATGAGGAAATGACTCTACAATTCAAAAATGAAATTAAGGAAAAAGAGAAAGAAATACAGAGACTTGAGGCTTTGTTGCAAGAGACCAGAGATGACTTAAATTTAAAAGAAGAGACCTTAACAAGTCTGAAACAAAAAATCAGTAACCAAGATCAAGCATTGTTTGAGTCACGTGCAGAAATACAACATTTGACAGAGCAGTATGCACAACTCACTGAACAACAAATGTCACCGATGTCTGAGGACAAAAATAAGCTAATTTCACAGATGGCCTCCATGGAATCTGACATTGAAATATTGCATAAAAAGCTTCAGGAAGCAACTGATGCTCATGAGGACGCTGTTGTGAAAGCTCAAGAGAATGATCGCCATCATCTTGATAAGATGAAACAACAGAAAGAGGAGTACAGTGACCTTTATGAACGCCTCCAAACTGAAGAGAGAGAAAAAACTGGGTTGTTGAATCGTATTATGGAGCTTGAGGGTCTGCTAGAATCAAAGAACGATACAGATAAAGTGGTGAGTGTAAATGTGGAGAGGAATGTTGGGTCTGCTACACAGAATTTGGAGAAACCAGAGACAAATGATTGGGTTCACGAGGACTGGGTGGATTTTGCTGAGACTGAGTCACAACAACATAACAAACCTGGTGAGCAAACTCAACAGCCCATGGTAAAAGATCATGAGGAAATTATAAATGCTCTCCAGGAGGAATTAAGAATTGAGCAGGCTGCCAGAGCAGAATTAGAGGTGCGTCTACAAGAGAGCCAATCCTCTCAATCACTCACTGAGAGCAAATTCAAAGAGCTTTGCGAAGAACTTGAAGCCTTGAGAGAAAAGGAGAGGCAGATTGATGCTCTAACTGAGGAAATGGAGGCTCTTAGGGAGAAATGTCAGAGATCCGAAACTCATGCAGCAAAGCTGAAAGCAGAGGTGGATGAGGCTTGGGAAGTGGCTAAAAGAAACATCTCAGATGCTGAGTCCCCAGTCAAAGCACTTCAGTCAGAAGTGGAAGAATTTAAACAATTTCTTAAAAATAAGAATGATGAGATTATTGATTTAAGTCAACAGCTTAGTGAACAAAGTTCTCTTTTACTTAAGATGCAGGCAACAGTACTGGAGAAAGATCAGCAGATTGCTTCCCTACAAGAAGGGCTTAAAGCTGAGCAAGATAGAGCTCAAAAACTGGAAGCAGAAATGCCACAACGCGAGGAAGAAGAGAAAGATAATAGTGCCAAACTCCAACAGCTTCAACGCAAACTGCAGGCTGCACTTGTGTCACGTAAGGAAGCACTCAAAGAGAAACAGGTGCTGAAGGAGGAACAGGTTGCTGCTGAGAAGATCAAATTAGAGCTACAACAGAAGCTGGAGCAAAAAGAGTTGGAGCTGAATAAGTCAAGAGAGGAAAGAGAAAAGTTAATTGAGGAGGTGGATCGAACTTTGTTGGAAAACCAAAGTCTGCATGCCTCATGTGAGAGCCTTAAACTTGCTATGGAGGGTGTTTTGAATGAGAAGGATGCATGTAAACGTCAAATTGAGAGTACCAAAGAGGAATCCGAACAAGCGTGCAGGCAGTTGGAAGAAAAGGTGCAAAGCATGAAAGAGGAGTATGAATCCCTCCTCAAGTCATATGAAAATGTGAGTGATGAGGCTGAACGAGTGAGACGAGTGCTTGAAGCTGCTCGACAGGAGAGGCAGGAGTTAGCAGCCAAGGCACGAGCTCATGAGGCAGCCAGACAAGAGGCTGAGAGGTTAGCTGAGGAAGCTATGAAGGAAGTGGATGTTGTGAAAGAAAAAATGAGAAAGTTTGCCAAGGTTAAGCATCAGAAGATTATGGATCTAGAGGAAGAAAATGAAAGGCTTAGGGAGCAGGAAGAGAAGAAATTGACCAAACATAAAGAAACTGAGCTGAAACAAGAGCTTGAGAGAGTCAAAAAAGAGTTTGTGACCTTGAAAACAAATTACAATATCATTATGGATGAAAAAAACTCTTTGGAGCATGAAGCTGAGGAGTTGAGACAGCGTTTGGCTGAGGAAATTGACAAAAAGGGCAGTGAGACCCTGGACACATGCTCTGTAGAAGCTATTCATGAAGTTAAAGTTGTCACACAGCAGAGAAGTCCTGATTTAATTGAAATTCAAGAGCCATTGGAGTCCGTTGGTACTCCTCTTAAACAAGACGTCACAGAAGTGCAAGCAAATGTTGAGATGACTGCTCAAACAGAGGAGAGGCTCAAGGAACTGGAAGCCTCTCTCAAAACAGCAGACAATAAGATAAAGGAACTTGAAGCTGCTCTTGAAGATCAAATGGAATCCAGAAGCAAGCAAGAATCAACGATTAATGCAGAGCTTGCTTCCCTCAAGCAGGACCTACAGGAGTCTTTAGAAAAAGAGTGTCTTCAGAGGGAAGAGCTCTCCAAGAAAGAGACCGAACTGCAAGAACTTCGCACTAGCCTAGAGGCTGAAAGGGATGACTTGGAGGAGCGGTTAATGAACCAGCTGGCTCAGCTCAATGGCAGCATTGCAGGCTACCAGCAAGAGGCATCTGACAGTCGCGATCGCCTAACAGACATGCAGAAGGAATTGGAGAAACTGGAGAGAGAGAGGGCTGAGCTGGAGGCTGAGGTGGCAAGTGAGAGGGACCGGGCAGCCAGGATGGAAGAGGACTTGAGGCAAGCCCAAAGAGAAAGAGCAGAGGCTGAGGCAGAGGCAGACAAACAAAGAGAGCTGGAGCAGAAGTTGAAATCAGCACAGAGGTTTAAAGAAGGTAGTCAAAACAGGACACGTCAACTTGAAGAACTGCTGAGAGAGAAGCAAATGGAAGTTCGTCAGCTACAGAGAGACTGCATTGAGTACCAGGAAAGGATAAGTGAACTGGTTAAAGAATTTAAGTCGTTGACTTTGGGAAGAGATGAGGTGAGTGCAGAACTTGAGGCAACACGCTTGGAAATTGCAAAGATTATGCAAGGCAAAACAAGTATTGCATCTGAACTTTCAACATGTAAAGGGAAATTGGACATGGCGCTGGAAGAAGCAAAGCAGGCCCAAGCAGACAAACTAGCTGCTGAACAAATGGTACAGCGCAAAGAGGCTGAGTTGAAGGCAGATGCGGAACGCACACTGGATGAAGTCAGGTATCGTCTTGGAGCCGAACTTAAACAGATGGAATTAAGACTAGAGAAATCTTACCGGGAGCAGGAGAGGGAGGAAAAGGCAACTCTTGAGGCAAGGAGCATTGCTGAGACTGCAGACAGGCATGCCCATGAAATGCAGGCACGTCTGGATGAAGCACTGGCTCGGCTAGCAGCCTTTTCGCGCTCCATGTCGTCCCTGCAGGATGATCGTGATCGAGTGCTGGATGAGGCCAAGCAATGGGAGAGTCGTTTTCATAGTGAGCTTCAGGAAAAGGAGGCTGATGTTCGGGAGGCCGAGACCCATGCTAAAGAACTTGCTGAGCAACTCCAGAGAGAAACCTCCCAAAAAGAGGAGCTGCAGAATTTATTGGAAAGGTTTGTTGTCTCTCTTATTTTTCAATAAAATTTAGTTAATTTATGTTAATTAAACTTTAACTTAAAGTAAATAAAAATAATGAATATGCTGTTTGTCTGCAGAATGCAAAAGGCAGAAGAGAACCTACAGCTAGAGCTGTCTGAGGCAGAAATGAAACATAATAAAAGCCTTGCAGCTCTTGAGAAAGAAAGAGGGGATCTGCAGCAGAAGCTCACTCTGGTAGAGACCAACCTGACCCAAACTAGTTCCCAGTTGACTAGCCTGGAGACAGAGGCAGAGGGATTACGGCACCGGACTAAAGCTCTAGAAGAAGCAGTAGACAAGCTTCAGAGTGATGCTAATGAGGCACGTGCAGTGATCAAAGAAAGGGAGACAGAAGAAAGGAGACTATACTTGAGGCTAGAGCAACTGGAGACAGACCTAGCATCTTCAAAGAACCTTACTGATAATCTTCAGGCAGCATTGGATGAGAAGGAGAAGAGGGAGATGGAGCTCCTTGGTGAGAAGGAGCAAGCTGTGACACAGGTACTTAATATACTGAAAATAAAGTTTCTGAAACAAATACATGCATATTCATTCATCTCACTGTAGGTCATTTTAAAACCATAAAATTATAAATATTCTTTCTCTTCTTTTAGGCTGTAGAGGAGGCTAGGAAGGATGCTGATGGAAGGGCCGAAATGGCAGAGAAAGAGCTGGAGCAGAAGAGAGAGGAGTTGCGTGGTTTAAAAGAGAAGCTTCGTAAGGCTGAGGAGGACACCTTCCAGAGCAGAGCTCAACTTGAGTCCTTTACCAAGGCTATGGGCTCCCTGCAGGATGACAGAGACCGAGTACTCAGCCAATACAAGCAGCTAGAGGAAAGGCATCTCCAGGTAGTGTGGCTCTTAATAGTAAATTATATTTTGAAAATATATCCTAATTTGGATTCATGAATTTATAATTCATTTGCATAAAGTATCTTTTTCAATTCCAACCCGTCCTTGGTCTCATGCTGTCTCAGGTTATGCTGGAGAAGGACAGTCTGATCCAAGAGGCTGCAGGTGAAAACAATGGGCTAAAGGAGGAGATTCGAGCCTTGTTGTCACAGCGAGATGACCTCAATGCTGAGAATGCCAAGCTGGCTGCCCAACTTCGTGGCTACAGAAATGACCTGAACCAGGTCCTTGCTATGAAGGACTCCCAGCACAAGCAGATTCTAGCTGCCCAAGCAGAGCGCATCAGTTTCCTGGAGAGAGCGAAAGAAGATTTCGAGAGCCAAATTCAGGCTCTTGTTAAAGATGCTGCACAAAGAAAGGTACCTCTATTGGAGCAGGAGAACTTGAGCCAAGCCAGTGAAGGAATTGTTAGAGTCGATAAGCAAGAAGCACCAGGGGCTGAGGTAGAGAAGCTTAGGGAACAGCTCCAAGCTGCTAGAAAGCGTATCACCACCTTGGAGGAGACCTTGGAATTGGAGAAGGAGACCAAGGCAGTCCACAGTAAAGAGTTGAAGGAGCTGCGTTGGGAAGGCGGTATTCTGCGCACCGAAACTGAAACAGCCGAGGAAAGGGTTGCGGAGTTGGCACGAGACCTGCTGGTGATGGAGCAACAGCTTCTGGAGGAGAGGGAAGCAGCCTCTCAGCTTCGAGCTCAGAATCAGTCTTTTGGTCAAGCCATGGCCTCACTGCAGGATGCAAGAGATCAGGCTATACGTGAGGCCAAGGAGCTGCGTCTCCATTTCGATGAGATAAACCGGACGACTCACCCAGCATCTCCATCTCCATCTCCATCAAGTGGCTCCAAAGGAGAAGTGTGGAGCCTAAAAAATGCCCTAGCAGCACTGCAAAATGACCGGGAAAGAATGGTTTGTTATTAATTAATTGATAATTTATTGGAAGCCTAAGTATTCATTTTTTGTATCCTGCCTTTAAATAACTAATAATTAATTGCACCTCAGTTGGAACAGCTGGAGTTGCAGCGGTCTGAATTGGACAGACTTGGATCTGGTGAACTATCCGGGCTCACTCAAGCTCTGGAGGATGAGAGAAGAAGGGCAGGGGAGCGAGAAGAAAAGATAATGGCGGAGCTGAGGGATAGAGACACACAGATGGACAGATACAAGCAAGAACTGGAAATGCTCAGGTGACACTCTGGGATTTAACTAATGATAGTTGCCCGCTGCCATTTTGCTGTTTTGGTGGTATTCTTACAGAGCCATGCTTCTGATTGTTGGAAGTATGGTCCTTTTGGTAGCTTATTCTGTCCAATTTGATTGGAGTGGAAAACGTAAATTAAAATGTTTGTAAACTTGGTGACCATACTGCAAGTAAAAAAAAAAAACTTTTTTTTTTTTTTACAATTTCTTATAAATTCTTCCTTGTGTAGACTTGAGAGGGTGGACTGGCAGGGCCAGGCTGAGCTCTTGAAGCAACAGACCCTGACCACCCTCTTAGAAAGGGACCAGCAGGTTCACCAGCTTACTGCAATGCTGGAGGAAGCGCAGGCATCAAAATTCCAGCACAAGCTCACACAAAGACAGGTAAAAAGCTATAGTCTCCTTTTCAAATACGAGACACTGAAAGCAACCTAGAAATGTTGTTTTCCATCAATCTATCTGCCTTTTTTTGTGTAGCTAGAGACTTTTATAAGTTTTATTCTTTTTACTGTAATACTGTTCATTAATGCGCCTTTTATGAAATTGGACTTGTGCCAGTTTTGCTTATTTCGCTAGTGGTCTCGGTGTAAATCTGAGAAGTCCTTGATCAGTTTCATTGTCTTCAGTGTGTGAGGCATCCAATGCTAATTTATTTGTCCTTTAGGGAAGCCTTGCAGTAGATGCTGCCCCTGGTGGCCCTCTAGAACACAACGAGGGCTATAAAGCTGAGTGCATTGAACTCCAGAGAAGGTACTGCTGCCAAGTTTATTCTTATTTTTAATTATACTGATTCTCAGCTGCATGCTGCCAATCTCTTTAGCCACCTGTGCCACAAACTGCATTGATAGCAGTTGCAGATAATACTCCAGATAATAGCTAACATACAACTAATACTGTATTTGAAAGGAGTTTGTATCACTAATCACATAAAAAAAAAAAAAAAAAAATATATATATATATATATATATATATATATATATATATATATATATATATATATATATATATATATATATATATTTCTGTTTGGTCTTTTGCCCTATCAATTCCCTTTTTTTTTTTTTTTTTTTAAACTTAATCAATGGCTTTTGTATAAAACCAATGCTGTACAGTAACATCAACTCTCTATGTTTCTGTCAGGCTGGATGAGGAGTTAGAACAGAGACTCCGAGTAGAGGAGCAGCTCATCGCTGCGCAGGATCGCCTCAAACGGTTTGACCCTAATCTCAGATTAAGATCAACTCACTGCCTCTGGCTCTGGGCGTTTTAAAATATAGCACTATATTTGGCCACTTTCACACACTAAAGTCTTAAAAAAAGGCATATGAATGTCATATCATTGTTTTAGAAATCATCTGGACCTTTCCTCTGAACCACTTATATTTTGGGGCGACTGCATATGAACCAACTGCGGTTTTTATTCACGTATTTCATGCCTCACTTTTATTGATTAAAGACTAAATATCACATGTCACTCCATTATTTATAGCTATACACACGGGGAGTGGCAGACAGCGTCTGAAGCCATGATGTCAGAGACGGCCGTCCTTATCGAGCCTCCAGAGGGCACGGTTACACGGGTAAACACAACCCGTTTTAACGCATTCCACACTGTTTTGTTTCAACATGCATTGATTATTTAATGATTAAAGCCTGAGTTTGTTTTTTATATACAGTATTGTTCAAAATAATAGCAGTACAATGTGACTAACCAGAATAATCAAGGTTTTTCGTATATTTTTTTATTGCTAGATTCTCAGAAAACAAATGAGACCCAGCATTCATGATATGCACGCTCTTAAGGCTGTGCAATTGGGCAATTAGTTGAATTAGTTGAAAGGGGTGTGTTCAAAAAAATAGCAGTGTGGCATTCAATCACTGAGGTCATCAATTTTGTGAAGAAACAGGTGTGAATCAGGTGGCCCCTATTTAAGGATGAAGCCAACACTTGTTGAACATGCATTTGAAAGCTGAGGAAAATGGGTCGTTCAAGACATTGTTCAGAAGAACAGCGTACTTTGATTAAAAAGTTGATTAGAGAGGGGAAAACCTATAAAGAGGTGCAAAAAATGATAGGCTGTTCAGCTAAAATGATCTCCAATGCCTTAAAATGGAGAGCAAAACCAGAGAGACGTGGAAGAAAACGGAAGACAACCATCAAAATGGATAGAAGAATAACCAGAATGGCAAAGGCTCAGCCAATGATCACCTCCAGGATGATCAAAGACAGTCTGGAGTTACCTGTAAGTACTGTGACAGTTAGAAGACGTCTGTGTGAAGCTAATCTATTTTCAAGAATCCCCCGCAAAGTCCCTCTGTTAAAAAAAAGGCATGTGCAGAAGAGGTTACAATTTGCCAAAGAACACATCAACTGGCCTAAAGAGAAATGGAGGAACATTTTGTGGACTGATGAGAGTAAAATTGTTCTTTTTTGGTCCAAGGGCCACAGGCAGTTTGTGAGACGACCCCCAAACTCTGAATTCAAGCCACAGTACACAGTGAAGACAGTGAAGCATGGAGGTGCAAGCATCATGATATGGGCATGTTTCTCCTACTATGGTGTTGGGCCTATTTATCGCATACCAGGGATCATGGATCAGTTTGCATATGTTAAAATACTTGAAGAGGTCATGTTGCCCTATGCTGAAGAGGACATGCCCTTGAAATGGTTGTTTCAACAAGACAATGACCCAAAACACACTAGTAAACGGGCAAAGTCTTGGTTCCAAACCAACAAAATTAATGTTATGGAGTGGCCAGCCCAATCTCCAGACCTTAATCCAATTGAGAACTTGTGGGGTGATATCAAAAATGCTGTTTCTGAAGCAAAACCAAGAAATGTGAATGAATTGTGGAATGTTGTTAAAGAATCATGGAGTGGAATAACAGCTGAGAGGTACGTGCCACAAGTTGGTTGACTCCATGCCACACAGATGTCAAGCAGTTTTAAAAAACTGTGGTCATACAACTAAATATTAGTTTAGTGATTCACAGGATTGCTAAATCCCAGAAAAAAAAAATGTTTGTACAAAATAGTTTTGAGTTTGTACAGTCAAAGGTGGACACTGCTATTTTTTTTAACACACCCCTTTCAACTAATTGCCCAATTGCACAGCCTTAAGAGCGTGCATATCATGAATGCTGGGTCTTGTTTGTTTTCTGACAATCCACTGAACCTACTGGTAACTTGTTTGCCACGTAGCAATAAAAAATATACTAAAAACCTTGATTATTCTGGTTAGTCACATTGTACTGCTATTATTTTGAACAATACTATATATATATATATATATATATATATATATATATATATATATATATATATATATATATATATATATATATATATATATATATATATATATAGGATATATATATATATAGGATATATATATATATATATATATATATATATATATATATATATATATATATATATATATAGGATATATTTTGTTCTATGTATTTTCTCTTTTACCTTAGACTCGAGGTGGTGGACCTGGGTTACTGCGGATGCTGCGAGTTGCATTCTGCTCTCGTCAGAGAACCCCTCTGCTGATGTCACTCTATCTGCTGACTGTTCATGTGCTGTTGCTGCTATGCATGGGAGGATATCTGTGAGAGAGATTCATCACGCTTTACTGAGAGAGAGATGGTTACATGCTCATTCACTTATCAGACAAAACAATGGACACATTATTTAACACAGGATTCATTTACATTATTCTAAGAATATTTTTCCTTGCTTATTTACCAAAGTTACAGCTGATTAGTTTTTCCTTTTTTTTTTATTTTTTCTTTATCAGAGCGTTCTGACAAAATAAAACTTTCCACCCAGTTGTAATGGGGCTTGTCCATACTAGTAACACCTGGGCACAAACTGTACTTCCTCAAGGAAATTATTTTACCCTTTTAGAAAGACCAGATTAATGAAGGAATTTTTATGCGCCTGGAAAATGTCAGCATCTGTTTAACTGGATCTTTCACACTGCCTGTCGAATGCATTAAGGTAAACATAAAAATACTTATTTTGACCACATTCCAGCTTCCTGTAATTAGTTTTCTTTCTTGATCTCTCTTTATTTCTGCATAAAGTCCTTCAAATGCATTCATGTGTAATGTAACACAAAACTGATACAGATACAGGATGTGTCTGCATGGCAAGAAGTCAAAAGTCTCCTAGAAACGTATTCTGGTGTGCTGACTGCTTCCTTTCATGGCAGACTAGTTTGCCAACTTGGTGCAATACTGTCATTTATATTTCCGGTTTATTTGTTAATTTTTGTTAGTGTTTATTTTCTTTAACACACTACACATCATGTTCTTTACATCTGGGCTACTATTGCTTTTATTCACTTTAAAGACATAAATGAAATCCCATGAATTTCTTCAGGTGTTTTGATTCTGTTTCAGTTTTTTTTTGTAAAAGCTTCATCAACTCATTCATGTTCTGCTCATTTCCAGTTTTCTGAGCTGGAGCCGTACTTCCTATTCTCACTTAACTACTGTAATGCTAATCTGTTTGGGCTGTATAGGGATGGTTTAGGTTGAGGTTAAAATGTCGTCTCTATTTACAGTGCGATTTTAAGAACAGCCCAGTAAGTGTTTTATCTGTAAAATCCATGTAAATTATCCTTTCTCTCCCTCCTGCTACCCTGTTCTAGGGGCTATTTTTTGGAAATAAAGTCTATTTATGGGAAGACATACACATCTGGTGTGGTTACATGATTTAATTAATTTTTGGACCTGGTGCTGCCATTGCAGTAGATTTACAGTAAAGCCTTCAGTTTGAGTTTTAAAAAAGTTGGTAATTGAAAAATCTTTTTGAAATGCTTCACTCATCCTGCACCATTAGTGCTGCGGATATAAATTACATCCCAGTGGCGTTTCTACTTTTCTAAGCATTCTGATTTAGGATTTTCACTTGGCTTCAGAATGGGCTCTTTTGACCGAGACCATTGAGCAAACCACCTAGCAACCACCCAAAATACCCTAACAACAGTGAAACGCTTAAAAAACACAATAGCAAACATCCACCGGTAGTGAAAACTACCCACAATGCTTCACCAATCACTCCAAACAACTCTGATCATCTACCAGTGGTCTAACAACCACCAAAAACATCCTAGAAACGACCCAAAACTTAACCATCCATCAAAGCACCAACAATCACCACCTCAGCAACCCCTTTCGGTTCAGATCCGTCCCAAACATAACATTTTATATTTCATAAATATAAACAAGAATCCTAAAAATGCATTACTACTTCTATTACACATTAATTAATTCGTATTTCGAGGCATATGGACCAAATATGAAATAAAGATGAGTATTTCAGAGTATTTTTCTGTGTTTTTATTTAAACTGTCAGAAATGCATATGTAGTTCTCAGCTGCGCGTGAGCGCGTGCCCGACGCCTTTTCTACTAAAGTAATAAGCGGCGCGCATTCGAGCGCAGGTCTGATCTGCTGTTTATGTCGCACTGATACTAATATTTGAACAAGAAGACTGAGGAAAAAGCGTTAAAACGTGAGTGACCATTGTTATTTGCTCATCTTGTTAATACGATTCATATAGAAAAACGCAGCTTCTTTTAATCAGGAAGTGGTTGATACATGAGCTGCCCAAAACTTTTTTTTTTAGTTGCAGGAAGTCAAATTTATACATTTCTGTACATTATCTCCAACTTTGCTGTGCAGTTATGGTCTTGATTAGTGTTGAAATTAAAGTGTAAAGTTTTTTTTTTTAATTTGGTCGTAAACTTTGTAAAACACGCCGCTCTAGAAAAAAAATTGAGGAACTTGCAAAGTGCACAAAAACTTGTTGCATTTATTAAGACATTGTAAGTAAACGAAAATGCAGTTTTTCTTTTTCTTAAAATATGTGGAATTACAGCATTAAGCTGTGATGATCCTGATGTTTTACTCTCTTTATGTCAGTCGTGAAATAGTCAGCTTGACAGTATACAAGAAGATTAGGCTACTATAATCATTCACTTAGTGATACATTTACTCATACATCATATCTGTAAATATTATATATATATGTATATATATATATATATATATATACTGATGCAGTTTGACCATAATACATTCAAATACTCAAAAGTCTGAACATAAGGATATCTAAGGAGCCATGAAATTTTGCCTTTGCTCTATAGATGTGGAAATCTGTGGTGGGACATGATGTTAATGTGAAGGTCGAATCGGAGGGGGACGACTGGGAAACAGACCCAAATTTTGAGGTACAGTAAGCAGACCTGAAAAATACTACTCCAAAGTTTGCCTAACATCACATATTTGAATTTATTTATTGTTTATTTGTTCTTTTATTTCTCTTTTTAATATATAAAAAATGTGTCTATGTATCAGAACGATGTGTCGGAGCAGGAACAGAGATGGGGTTCCAGGACCATAGAAGGGTCGGGCCGAAAAGAACACATCAGGTAACAGTTAATACACATACAGATGCTGCATGTTATGTTGAAGATGAATTAATATATATATACATATTTTAAATGATATAATAACATATAAGCTGGCTTTATGGCACCATGTTGCAGTGTACTTGAAAGCGCTACTATAAAGAGTGTTGCTCTCTGCAGAGAGGAAATAGGAAGTAGAAATGCTGCCGACTTGAGTTGCATTTCCAAATATGGACTTATAGGTGCAAGCTTACATCACGTCAGAAGCGGAATAAGATATTGCACTGACACACTGCGTTTTAAATGCAACATGTACCTGTATTATTTAGAATAATAGTGTTGAAGAATTTAAACGAGCAACATAAGCAAATGCAAACATTTGAGTGCATAACAAAAGTGCCACATTCCATGGTAAAAATGCAGCATGTAGTAACATGCAACGTTGCCTGTGTTTGTGTGCAGCATTGCAGATCTCAGGCAGAATGTGTCTAAGGAACACGAGGTGGTTAAGAAGAAAGAGATGGACCAGGGCGCTAAAGCCTCTTACGGCTATGGAGGGAAATTTGGAGTCGAGAAAGACAGAATGGACAAGGTTAGACTCAAAAGAACAGACTTCTGTGTGAACTGTGTGTCATGCAACGCTGCATTAATGACAGTAGACAACGTACGTCTTTTTGCCCACTAAATTTCACTGAAAATTTGCTAATGAGAACATACATTACATCTAAAACCGGAGGGCAAACTCTGCATATGTGAATATTCAAAGCTGCTGTTTAAATGGACGTTGCACCAGGTTTGATGTCAGTGACACCAAATGCTATTGGTTTGAATTTTCCCAGGGTGCTTTAGGGCACAACTATGTGGCGGAGGTAGAAAAGCACTCATCCCAGATAGATGCAGCAAAGGGTTTCGGGGGGAAATATGGTGTACAGCAGGACCGTGTGGACAAGGTTAGAAGCTCTCTCTCACGCTCTTCCCCTTGATTTGAGAACTGAATAAATGTTATTGTATATGAATAAATGAAGTGACGTGTTCTTTTCTTTACCTTTTATCATTGTTTCACTACAGTCTGCCATGAGCTATGAGTATAAGGGTGAGGTACAGCAGCATGCATCTCAGAAAGGTACATCTCAGCATCTCAAATCCAGAACTTCATGCACATCTTGTTTTCCTGTCTTTTATATAATAATCACTTCTTTGCTTTTTCGTAAGATTATGCTAAGGGTTTTGGTGGCAAGTATGGTGTGCAGAAAGAGAGGGTTGACAAGGCCGCAATGGGTTACGACTATAAAGGCGAGACTGAGAAACACCAGTCTCAGAAAGGTCATTTCATTCTTCCAGCATCCTGGTCCTCAATCCACGTTTTTTGGTCTCATTTTGATGGAAGGATAGTTTAGGAAGCATAATTCTGTTTTCATCTCAACAGACTACGCCAAAGGCTTCGGGGGGAAATACGGAGTGGAAAACGAAAAAGTTGACAAGGCCGCTTTGGGTTATGACTATAAAGGAGAAACAGAGAAACATCAGTCACAGAAAGGTCATTTTAATCTCTGCTGCTATACGGATCAGCATTCTGGACCTCCGTCCTTATATTTCCTCCCTTTTGGTGGAAGAATAGTTAATAAAGCATAATTCTGCTCTCTGAACGTCGCACAGATTATGCAAAAGGCTTCGGGGGGAAATACGGAGTGGAAAAGGAAAAAGTTGACAAGGCCGCTTTGGGTTACGACTACAAGGGAGAAACAGAGAAACATCAGTCGCAGAAAGGTATGTAAATATGTCCAGAGATTTCTTGACTAATTGCAATATGTCTTTAAAAAAAAAAAAAAATATTATGATTTTATAGCATAGGCTGTATCAGTGTCACATTACCTGCTATCTGTCTCTAAATGTATGTCCATTGAGGGCCCTGGGAACTTGATTTTGGAGCCTTCTGCCACAATTAGTTCCCCCCTCCCCCCCTTTTAAACCTTTTTTCTCTTTTGAAAATTTGGCTAAAATCTTGTGTTTTCTAGCATTAGATGACTACTAATCGTAGCGGAGGAACCTAGTGATCATCTTTCTCTGTATTTCGCGTGTGGCCCTAGGGCTAGCTCGTAATTTAAGCACTTTTTTGAAGGCCCTGGTGTTAACTAAGAGTAAATCATATAAAAATGTAAACTGACAGCTGAAGCTAGAGATGCAACACAATGTTGGCCTGTTTTACATAATACTGTATAATATATGTATGATCTTATCCTTTATTTCAGACTATGCAAAGGGTTTTGGAGGACGTTATGGAGTCGAAGCGGATCGCATGGATAAGGTACAATCTCGCAGGATTTGCATCGCGTTATTATGGAAGTTTCTGTTTTAGAGTAAAAAAAGGTAATTGGTAAAGGGTCACATATTGGAAAATATAAAGTGACACTGCAAGATTCACAAGGCAAAATTACATTTTTACAAAAAAAAATTTAAATTGGGAAGTACATTGTTATATATATATATATATATATATATATATATATATATATATATATATATATATATATATATATATATATATATATATATATATATATATATATATATAGACAGTTTCCCAATGAATGTACATCGAGTTATTATTATTTTTCCACAGAGTGCAGCTTCATTCAGTGATATGGAGTCACCATCATCATCTTATGAGAAGCCTCAGGCTTTCGAGGCCTGTGAGTGTTTGTTGTACAAGTTTATGGAAATATTACATTTGAAGTGTTGCGTTTGAGTAGTCATGCAGTGGCATTCATACATTTTAAATGTGTTGTTTAAGGGTCCATATACTTTTCAGGGACTCATTAGTTTCTTGCTCTTCCTGGTGTTTATAGCAAGTGTAGGAGCTGGAAACCTTAAGGCTCGATTTGAGAACATGGCGAAGGCCTCAGATGAGGAGAACAAGAAGAGAGCAGATGAGGAGAGAGCCAGAAGACTTGCTCGAGAGAAGAGAGAACGGGAAGAGGCACAACGCAAACAGGAGGTTAAATTTGTCTTCATATCCATATTGCTGCACTTTTAATAGAAACACATGAAAACAATAGATCCCCCCCCACACACACACAACAGCCTTTTCTTTTTCACACACTAATGATCACATTGTAATGCTGGTCATCTTGTCTCTTAAGGAGCAGAGCAAGTGTGAAGAGGAGGAAGAGAACCAGAGACCTCCACCTGTGCCAGCATCCCACAATCCCCCAGAGACATTCAGAAAACTGCCTGAAATACCCAGAGATGAACCGGAGGAAGAAGCTCAGGCAAGACCCTTTTTGTTATATTTTCACTGCTCTTTTGAAGACACCCAGAGCAGTGGGCAGCCATTTTTTTCTGTGGTGTCCAGGGAGCAATTGGGCTTAGGGTTACAAGTTGGGTTAAAGGTGTGTCTCCCTAACCATTAGGCCATAACTGCACCTATTGTGAACATACCCTAATGTTCACGATGCACAACTCTGAAAACAAACAGAAATTTAATGCATTTTTTTTTTTTACGAAAATCCCAACCTTAGCTGTTGATTTCTGTGCACGGCTACACGTTCTTTAGACTCTCATTAGTGCAGCAGTTCACTCAGAAAAATCACACAAGTCGTAAAAAAATCGAGATCCATAAAAACATGACATGATGCTGGTCTCACATGCAAACAGACTAGCCAATCATCACATGGGCTATTTACATATTAAGGTGTTAAAGGTACAGTAGCAAATAGAAAAAGTATTCAATTCTAAAGGTGCTGTCACTTTTACAATTGTTCGTCAGATTTTTGTGGGCGAAATCCATTTTAGTATAAATCCACACGATGTGTAAGTCTGTCTGAGGGTTTCCCCATTCTGATTTGGTAACCGTTTTGTTAGACAAATTCCCCACACTGACCAACAGAATGTTGCTTGGTTTTAAAGCAACTTTGATGTGAGCTGTACTTCATACATTGTTACACTAGCAATACACAATGGAACTTTTTGCCTATGAAATTTCAATGAAAATTCGCTAATGTGACTGCACCTTAATGGTGCGTTCACACCAGATGCGAATGAAGCGTTAAGCGCGAGTGATGTACATGCAAAGGTTTGTGACGCGTTAACCAATCAGGAGCTCTAGTGACGTGATTACGACGTAGCAACCGGAGGCAAAATCCCGAGACAACTATTGTAGATAAATTATAAACAAAAATATTTTATGTTTAACCACAAAAGAGACATCAGAGTCAGCAGCAAATATCAGAATGACTAGCCGAGTCGAGACGGCTCTCGTCGGTAACATGATCGCGTGGAGCTGATCGTCTCAGAATTCGCCAAAAACCTTTAAATAGACTCTTTATTTATAAATAAACCACATGAGTTTAAAACAACTACATTCTTGCCTGAAATACTTTTAAAACTACATTTCATGACACGATAACAGTAATATTTTGAAAATTATCTGGATAAATGGTGGTTGAACTCACAAGCTGCGTGAACTCAACTGGAAGAAGCCCCTCCCATTTTTTGTGTGCTGCCGACATGAATGATACCTCAAATAATGTGGCTTAATTCACACCGAAGGAGAAACTTGAGTCATATCTAAGGACTGGAAAATTATAGAAATTTGACTTTTGACCAATAAACAACCACCTGGCGAAAACCCATCACACCCTAGCCATTTTAAATATTGTGCTAAAACTACTCAGAACTGCATAGCAGTACAGTACTTTCTGTACCCTTCTGTTTTAAGACAAGTAATGAGCTATCATAATCATTCGAAGGACATATATACTGAAATAATTGATCCTCATCTGCTCCGTGTGTGTTTCAGATAGAGGAGCAGCCTGAATATGAGGAGCCGCCATTACTGCCGCCCCGTTCAGGTGACCTGATCGAAGAGGAGGAGGAGGAGCCGGAGCAAACTTACAATGAATGTGATCCCGCCCCCGTACCTCAGGAAGGAGATTATGAGGATATTGGCTCATATGCTACTGCAGGTTTGACACACACATAAACATTTACTACATGTCTTCACTGTGGGAATCAAAGCCACATCAAGAAAAAGTAGATGGTTCTGATTGCTAACAGCTGTATTTCTGGCTTTTTCAGAAGCTGTTGATAATGATTATGAAGATATAAGTGGGGCAGGAAACACAGCCACGGCCATTTATGACTACCAAGGAGGTACGTTTTGATACCTCATTGA
Source organism: Carassius gibelio (assembly GCF_023724105.1). Classification (NCBI taxonomy): domain Eukaryota; kingdom Metazoa; phylum Chordata; class Actinopteri; order Cypriniformes; family Cyprinidae; genus Carassius; species Carassius gibelio. The sequence goes on from NC_068374.1 coordinate 22,698,419, forward strand.
GATTGTATGACTCTGTAGAGCTATGCAATGTTTTTTTGTTTAGTCTGGTGTGTGTTATGAATGTCAATCAAACTTTTGCAGAGGCCGGTGACGAGATCTCCTTCATGCCGGGGGACATCATCACTGACGTTGAGATGGTGGATGAGGGTTGGTGGAAAGGAACGTGTCATGGTCGCACAGGCCTGTTTCCTGCCACTTTTGTGCAGCTCAATTAGTTGCTGATAACCAGTGATCAAATTTATGTTTATATGCCACTTGCAGACAATTACTTTTATTGCATTTTTTATGACATACATGTGCAATATACGAACATGTACAGAATGAAAATTTGAATCTGGCTGAAAATGAGTTCTCATGTAGCCTGCATCTATTAACTGAGCAGAACTGTCCATTCAGTGCACGTGGTTAGTAACCAGTTAATTTTTTTTTCCTAAAGATATTAGATTAAGATGTAAATGATCATATATGCAACCGATCAAACGTTTGTAGTGTTTTTGAAAGTCTCTTTTGCACACCAAGGCTGCATTTATTTGATCAGAAATACAGTAATATTATTGTGAAATATTATTACATTTAATATATTTAAAATATGCAATTAATTCATGTGATGCAAACCTGGATTTTCAGCATCCATTACTCCAGTATTCAGTGTCACATGATCCTTCAGAAATCATTCTAATGTGGTCCTCAAAAAACATTTTATATTATTTTCAATGTTGAAAACAGTTGTGCTGATTGATATTTGTGTGGAAAGTGATACTTTTTTTTTTTTTACAGATTTTTTTTAAAATAAAAAATGAACTCATAAGCAACAGCATTTATTGAAATAGAAATATTGTAACGTTTTTTTTCCTGTTACTTATGATCAATTTAATGCATCCTTTCTGAAATTACAGTATTAATTTAAAAAATGAATTACTGGCCCCAGAGATTTGAACGATAAAGTGTGTACAACAGAACATCGAATAAATGTTCAACTAGTCACAATTTTCAGTTACTTTTTTGAGTTGATTTACAGTGCTAAAATATAAATATTTGATTTTTAAAAGTGCAAATATTCCATTTAATAGTATAAGTATTACATGGAGAATCATTACAAAGTGATTGTGAAATGCTGTTAATAGTTTTTTATTATTATTGAGGAATGTCCTATCAATTAGCAGTTTTCTAAACCTTTATGCATGCAGTATGAAGTGTGCCAAGTATAGTTATAAAGACTTGGTTTGGTGCAGAGATTAAATGTAATAGTGTACCATGCTGCCTTTTAGCTATACACAAGCCACTGGCTTATGCTCGTTTCTTTACTGACTCAATGTTGTGCATTTTTGCTGACCACAAAATAAAGCAAAATCCTGCAGAAAGGTATATTTGATTTATTAAGTGGAAAAAAAACAAAGCTCATCCATAATTATCTGCCAACAGAGGAAATACCTAATACTTCAAAGTATAGCAGACCCACAGAGTAAAAAAAAAAAAAAAATCAGATAATACGCTGACCGTGTCTCACTCCATCGCCCACCATTCATTTCTAATTAGTTAATTAATGTTGAAATCAAATTACATGAGAAGCCACAACCATTAACAACAGATCATTACATTTCACAACTGCATACACTCTAAAGTATCTATCTGCTCAAGGTTGCACAAACAGTCCATAGAAATGTACATAAAAAAAGATGCACAGCAAGGCTCCTGTCCGGCTGTGACAGGAATAATGTCCGTGCACAAGCAGATCAGTTCATCTACCAGGCGAGTCCTTTCTTCACCTTAGGCTTTCCTTTCTTAGCCGTTTGGCGTTTGGCTTTCACCTTCCTCGCTTGCCTTTGGTTCATCCAGACCGGATACCGTCCCTGATCGTCTAACATTGTCTTTTTATTGCGTTTAGTGTCTAAATCCATCTTTCCACCATCCGCTGCAAAGCAACAACAGATCTGCATTTAACATGGTGAAAAGAGAAAACCCGAAATGCTAAACGTTTTAATAAATGCTCACCATCTTCTTCCTGCATGTCAACATCTCCCGGCTTCTTCACTTTCTCGGGTGGCACAACGGTGGCGATCTCGGCTACATCTTTCATGGTGATCTCACCTTTCTCTCCCTGACCCAGCACTGTTTTGAGTCGAGCCAGTTCTTTAGGTGCAACCTTCTTTCTTTTCTCCGCCCTCATCTTTCTCCTCCACTTGCTGCGCAAACTCTTTGCCATCCTGATTGAAACTGAGAAGAGACAAAGGTAATAAAAAAATTTTATCACGAAAAGGTATTGTGTGTGTGGGTGTATATATATATATATATATATATATATATATATATATATATATTAGTGCTGTCAAATGATTAATCGCATCCAAAATAAGTTTGCGTTTACATAATATATGAATGTGTACTGTATATATTTATTTTGTATATATAAATACACACACGGGCATGTATATATTTCAGAAAAATGTTGTGTTTATATATAAAATATATTTTTTTGTATGAATATGAAAATAGACATGGAAATACAGGGATATATACCTTATAATTGTACACAAAATATAAACTACTGTACTAATTGTACACAAAATATATACTGTACTGTGTATGTATATATATATATATATATATATATATATATATATCCACACAAATTTTCTCTGTCTATATATATTCCCCCTAGTCTGGAAAACACAATGTTTCGTTGATATTTCCACATTTTCCATAACCATTTTGAGTGTCTACAACACCTGTCTACAATTCAATAGCTAGCTCTCATTATTAGAGAAGCTCTATGAACTAAGTCGACTGAAAACATCTAAACGTGTGTGTTGCCCACTCCACGAGCGTGACTAAAACACACGATCCGCTTACGATGATTAACGTTATTCATAATCTTACATATCGGTTATCATCTAAATAACCGTTCACCCACATCTCTTTAAATATATCCAGATGAAAGAGATCAGTGTAAGAAAAATGAGCTGAAAACTAAGATGTTTGTTAGCCAGTTAACGTTAGCCATTTCAGAAATGCAAAGATCGCTTTCTATTTTAATAGACACCAACGTACAAACACCACTAACAGGCGTAAAAACAGAAAATATAAGTTACGGACTTCAGTTTTTGTTCTGTGTTTGAGCTGTATTAATGTTTTCAGTGTGTAACTTACATATATCTTCACGACACCTCTGGATACACGTGTATGTCTGTACAGCTGCCGCTAAGCAGATTCTTTACGACAGTTCCTTTTTTTTGCGACAAAACCACGCGTGTTGACAGCGGGCTTAGTCCAGTAGAGGGCGACAGAACTGCGGCCTTCATTTAACACATGAAACACTTCAAAGCCGCAGGTGAGTTGAATTACAAATACAAACGTATTTGTTTTATAAATGTTTTATAAATTCACAAATGTATCTTAAAATGTTCCCCCTCCAGTGAAAAATATGTTCCTCCCCTTTTAAAAGTGTAAAGATTTATCAATCCCAGTTTAAAATGAGGAGTCGACTATAAGTAAGTTGATTTATCCAAAATGTGTAAACACTGTTGCTCTGACTCCTGTGTTGTTTGTTTTGTTAACATATTGTTCCAATATGTTAACTTTTTCACACAAACTGTTTGTGTGATTCAATGACAGATGGGGGACATATGGGCATCATTGTTTTTGTAGTTCACTGGCACTAGCTGTGCTGAAATGACACACTTCACATTGACAAACCCCAGTAAATAACAGCTCAACTGCTGCAGTTTTCTTGACTGTGTTGACCAAGTGGTCATGGTTTGGTGGGGTAGCAGACAGTAGCACAACCCAGTTATCTCCTTATGTTATGTACCTTTTCACACATTTTATTATTATCTACCGTAGTAGTTGTTGCTATTTTGTTTTGGAGGCCTTTTGGTTTGTTACAGCTGAGTGAAGTGTTTTGAACTGTGTGTTGTCAGTGCTGTCATTTTCCTGCTGCTGTATTTTTTGTTTTTGTTTTTTGTTTTCCTGAATGAAAAAGTTAAAAGTTTATGTTGAATTAATTATTAGAATTTTGTCAGCCTTTTGGAGTAGACCACAGGTTTTCAAACTAGGGTCTAGGGACCCCAAGGGGGTACAAAGGGATTTTTGGGGATCTTTGGAAAATACAAAAAATTATTATTATACTGTGGGACTAAACAAAGCTATAAAAATAATTAAATGAATATTATTTTTAAATGGTTTCTCCTGAGGTTCATACGAAGTCAATATTTTCTAGATAAGTTCATTTTGTGTTCTTGTTTTGTATTACATTTTATTTTTGGTCTTTAATATATATATATATATATATATATATATATATACACACACACACACACACACACAAACACACACACCCATACGTTTTCTATGGTTTTTAGTTAACTATAATAATAACCATGCCTTGCAGTTAATGAGGAGAATGCTAAAGCTTAGCTCTGTTCTCAACACATACCAAAGATTTAAACGGGTTATTGTTCTATGCGAATGTTGGATATTGTTCTTTTCATAAAATAAACAAACAAGCGGAGCATAACCTGCGACCAGTCTGCCATGGGACCAGCGAGCACTTGTAAACTGAAAGGCACATCAGCTGGGCTGTTCCAGTGACATTGCCCTTGGCAGTCAGCTGAGGTCTCGATGTAGCACGGGGAGTTGTGCACGTTGTTGTGTGTTTTGATTCCCCCAATTAGGGTTCCTTCAGTGAGAGTGACGTGAATGTGTGTGTGTGTGTGGAATAATTAAGTCCCAGGACAGCATGTTCTGAAATGATCAGCATGCAAACAACACACAAACACACACAATCCGTGGCTCTCTTGCACACTCGCTCACTACTTGGATGTGTTCTCGTATTGGAGGTAGCATTGACTGTAACTATATAATTTGAGGCAAAGGTTTTTGTATCATAGGCCATGATTGTATTTAGATATACAGGCACGCAATAGCTCTGTTCTAAAATCTAGTGAACTGCCTTGGTGTCTACTGGCTACTTAGGCAGCTTTCTTTCAAGGCAACATCTGGACTGAAATGAAATCACACACACCACACAAATGCTTAATTCAATATGTATTCAACTATGTATGCATTCACTGCCATACAAACACTTGTATTCATTCTACTATGCTACTTTTCCATTATACTTCTGTTAACATGCATGAGATGACATCTTTTAGTGTTACACAAGCTACTTTTGCATTGTTGCATGACACGGTGTTAATACGGTTAAGTTAATAGTAGTCGTCTATATACCGTTTTTTGTTTTCTTTTTTTACATCCCACTGCCATGTATCTCATGTTTTTAAATGCAAAATTCATGTTTAAATGCCATCCATGTTTACTCTGTGTTAATATGCACTAGACAAATGTCTTATGCATCATAAAAATGTTCCCTCAATTTAAAACTAGTTTTACTCCACCGCCATGCATGTTGCATTTTTTTTGCATTCCACTCCATTATCTCCATTGTTTTTCTACATAACTATGCATTAGACAAATGTTTTTGAATGTTTGGATGTTCGCATCCTTTGCATCATCTGACATGATGTTTAGAGTTAACTAAAATTCAACTTTTAAAAAACTTTATTTATTTATTTTTTGTCATTCCATGAGTGTTTCATGAAGAAGGTCAAAAACTTTTGTCTAGACAGTTTTCTCACTGCCCTGTGTTTTACATTTTAAAACACAAAATCACATTCTGTGTGAATGGCCCCTTAGAGAGCATCTTCTTATGTAGGCAACAGACAACCAGGCGGCTCAGATTTGGGAAGAGAGCTACAGACTCCAAAACTAAAATGAAAGAGTGAGGTCATGCCCTTGACTTCTTGTTCATTCATTGCATCTCTTGCTGCTCTGAACCTGCAGATCCCCTTCAGAGGATTCAGAGAGAGGACTGCCATCATCCCCAGGCGTCTGGTTTCTTGTAGACACAGCTGACGATGCCTCGCTCTAATGAACTATCATGTGTAACATTAACACTCAGGAGGGACGTAGCTCTTGGTTTTGGTCTCCACGGAGCTCAGTTGCGACGGCAAGCATCAGCGGAGCAGCATCCTGAACCAAGGTGAAATATAAATGCGAAGCCTCTGTTTTGTAGATTTTAGGCTCAAGCAAGTTTCCACATACAACACTGGACATCTATCACACACTCATTTGTGCCGGATGGGTTTCTTATTTACAGTATATAGTGTAAAATGGCAGTTGAATATGTGGAGATACATAACCTGCTCCTTGTAAAAAAGGAAAAAGGAATATTTTGTGGGCATTTTTATTATGACATAATAACACATGACTGCCGTGAGTGTTGTTAGAGGCCAGTCTATCACTGTATTATTAGAAATGGCACACTTATGACTGCAGGCTACATTCTGCAATCTATTACTTGTTTTCATCATGGGGAAGTTGATTACTCTGTAATGGTGGGTTATATGGCTGTGTGTGTGTGTGTGTTTTTGGCTGAAGGCAGCGTTGGTGGCTCGTGTACTTTGATTGTGGTTGTTTATAATAAAACGATCTCTCTCAATGCACTCTCTTTGCAATTAAAAAAATATATGACTAAAGAGCACCTGAAGCTAGTACCTGGCAGCTGTAGAATTTCGTATATATAGTGAGGTGGAAAACCAACCGTTCATCTTTCAAAAATATGAATTTTATGTGAAGAAAGTGGCATATCAAACCAGTGGGCATCTGCAAATAAATGATGAAAGAGCTTTCCTTACATTTGACTTGAGCCACGAATTATACTTTTTTTGAGTCACTGATATGATAATCCATTTAAACAAGTTGCTTTCAACCTTTTTGTCTTGAAGCTGCCTTGTTGTCCAATACGATATATTCTAAGATATTCTAGTGTTTCTGCTGTAATTATGATAAAGCTGCACTTTAAATGAGTAGCAATAGATGGTATTGATATATTAAATGATTAAACCATGATTCATTTTGTGATTCCAGGAGTTTCAAGAACTGGATGTTCTTCAGCCAAAACAATAGTTATTATCGATTTCAGTTTGATATTGATTTTCTTTTTTAGGTATTTAAATTGCCTTAATATATTCATAACAGTGGATTAATTCAAAAATACTTTTAAGTCATCATTGGAAATTTGCTGAGGCCCTTAGTTTGAGAATCATAGTTGTTGTTGTTTTTTTTACTGAAATTCACACTTTATAATTGTGTAATTTGGTGGGTTTCTCCTACAGTGACACCCCCTCAACTAATATTAATGCATATTATTATGATTATGGTTGAAGTTGTTGTTGTAATCAAATAATGTAGTTTCTATTCTCAAAACACAGAAACAAAAAAAAAAACAAAAAAAAAAAACATAAAATTACTTCTGCATATAAAAGTAAAATGAATCCACTGGTGTAGTTGGACAATCAGAAAGTGTCCAAACATAATCTAATTTAGTGTGTGTAACTTAAAGTGCCTATGCTTGCTGGATGCTGGATATATCCAGTTGGCACATATACAATAAAAAAAAAAAAAACTAAAACTTTTTAAATGAGGATTAAATCTGTCCGACCTGTGCAGTAATCTCACACTAATCTGTAATTAACTGATATAAACAATATGGCAAACAAGATGCAATAAGCGGCCCATCTGTGCTGATGCTCATGTGCTGCTCTTGATAACTCACACATGGCTTCCAGTGATTTTTAGCGGCCTTGGAAGGTGGATTTCAACTTGACATTCACTTACCCAAACTACCAGGGAACTGGTATTATACATCACTGCATGTTTAAATGAGAAGCGATGCAAGCACGCTCATATTTTAGTGAAGACTAATACTGTTGTGATTCATTCTTCATGTCCATCATTAAGCTACTGACGGCATGTGCAGCAGAATATATGTTGCCATGGTTAAGTGATTAAAATGTATGGAATATATGGAGGTGGATGAATAATGAATGAGATGTGTGTAGTCGTTTGATTTTAATGAGTCACAGTTTGACTCTGTTCACTGGTTCATAGCAGAACTGACATAAGGTTTATAAACACTGTGATTAGCATTTCCTCAAGGAATTAGAAGTGCTTGCAAGGCAGAAAAAGAATAATGTTATATAGGAAATATTTGATTTAGAGATCCATTCAGACTACTTTGCCGATTGTATGACATTCAGCACGTCTTTAACACATGTACTTTGTATAAGCAATTATGATGAATGCAAGGAAAAATCAATATCAATTACAATTATGCTATTACTATATAAAAGTAAATGCAATTTGGTATGCAAATACTAATGACGCCATTGCTGTTGGTTATGCTGAACATTAAAATATGTAAGAAAGTAGATTTAATTTAATTATTTGAATCATTTTTTTTTTATTACATCAAAAATTTGTTCACATTAGGCTATCTACAGAATGGTTTGAATGCAGTTTGTATGTAATACTTTAAAAGTCTGAGGTGTAATAATCTTAAATACAATGTGATAAAAATATCAGTGTCTTTCAGAAATATATTAAATTACGTTCAGAAATATAACCAGTCATTGGCTGTTCTAACGGGTTTTCTAACCATTTTGACCACATATTCAGACCTTGCTGTTTATGATTTTATTTTTATTTCAGTTATTGAAATCAGATATCTACTAAAGTTTTTTCATATTCATGTACTGTGGTGTTTCAAAAAAAGGAAAAAATCGGGGTAAATTGAAATAAGTAATATCCTGATTTTAATTAGTTTCAGCTTATTTTAATGCTTGTTCTACCACTGGCTTACTCGGTGTTAATCAAGTGAGAAGTTAAATGCATAATATCAAAAAGACTAATTAATATATTTGTACTGTATATTGTAGTAATTACAGTTTAGACAACAATCATGCTCAGTAAATCAGTTGGGCAATGTTGCGTAGTCAGAATGCTGTGATTATGAATCGCACACATTCAGCTTACACTTGCACTTTGTGACATGTTTCATGCTGCTGTCGCCATCTTGTTTCATAATCACTCAATCAGCACGTGTTGTCATGTGCTGCTGCATGCTCTTACCTTGAGGTGACACTTGTTCTGTATGTTCGGAATAGGCCGCTTATATAAGCCCTGCTTTTCCGCTAAGCAAAAAGCATGCCACTCCTGCCTAGCAGGGAGAACATCACCTAGAGGGTCTGAATTTGCAGATGTACAGTTGGGTGGCTGCCACAGAAGTCTGCAGGAATATGCCAGACTGAGTGCTTTGCCCTGGGCTTCGGTGCCCACTACTGGGGACACTGGCACAGATTCTCACACCACTGCACAGTTGCCGAGGTCTCTGATGCTCATTTGATTTGTCTGCTTCTGTAGCTGTTTCAGACAGTATTTCTGCAAAAAGCACCTTTGTTTAAATGAACATCCTTTCAGTCACACATAGATCCACTCCCTAGCACAGCTTGGTGTCCTTCAGTTTGAATCCCTTGTCTTGGCAACACAAGAAAAGTACATATTGCTCAGATCCTATAGTAGGGCTGTCATCAATAACATACTGCCAGTATTGATCACCTCTGCTGTATATAATGGTGTTATCACATCACCTTGATGCCTTCATGAAACATTGTATGATTGTACTGTACATGAGTGATCCTGTGCAAGCTTCACTTTGATATTGTTTATCATACTGCAGTGTTTGAGGAGCTCCTTCACACAGATGGCTATTTCCAGAAAGCAGGACTATGTATGTTTTCTTCTAGAATGAGCAGGCTGACTGTTTTTGCAGAGATTAATATTATTGCACACTATTCACACTATTTTATTAAACAATATCCTAGAGTGGACATACATGTATCACAGGATGATTGGTTGATTGGTGGTTGTGGAGAACTTTTTTTAATAATTATCAAACTCAAAAGATGTGTTGTGCTTATTAACAGCGTTTTGCTTGTGGGAATGACATTTTGAATATTTTTTTGTCTTGCTGAAGCAACTTCTTAGCCAGCTTGTTATGTATCTTGAACATTATTTTCTCAAACTTCTCCAATTTTGCATGATTTGAAGTTTTACAAATATCTGCAATTTGTATGAACTGAAACTTAAAAACAAGCCCTTTTAACAGCATCCATAGCATTCATTTCAGATCACTCCTTTGATTTGTAAAATAAAATGCGTACAGTAATGCACTTCCAGTAGAGGTCTGTGATGTTGGACATTGCAAAGACTTTGAGAAACCTTATCAAGACATTTTTATTCATGTGTATGCTGATAACTCACTTACGCTCTCCTTCATTCTGACTAGAAACAGACCTTTGTCTGTATTCACACAGAAATGATGTGTCAGATCGGTGATGAATGGGATCGGGAGGACTTTCCCATTCGCTGTTTGCCTGGATCTGGCCCCGCTCCAGAGCTGAAGGTACTCTGAGCTCAGAGGGTCCCTGTACGGCTCAGGTGGATTACTGTAAATCGATCGCACAATTGATGGGGCTCCAAGCTTTTGACTTGGCCTGACAAAGACAAATGCACTTAGTAAATAACGATTAAAAAAACGTTAACAATACTTTCACGATTTAGTGGAGTCATTTTTTTCATAGTAAATCAGAGCTCACCATATAATACAGGCTGCTTAGTGATCTTTGTTCATTGTTTAGACTGACAGTTGGCTGTGCGGTGGTGCCCTAGCACTCACGGACACTGTCCTTTACGCTGAGAGGGCTAGCTTTGTTCGCCATTTGTTGCCAAGCAACACGTTTTCCATGCACCGGTTTAATGTACTGATGCATCAGCGTTGGAGAGTCATGTCTACGTGTGTTTTGAGACCCATGTCAAAACGGGTGTGACGTCAGTGCATGTTAGAGCGATGGACAAGGTATGCCATATACAATTAAACAAAGGAAATGCGAATAAGAGGTATACTATTCTAAATTATTAAAAGTATAAATAGAGTTATTTGGTATTGCACATTGGACAGTGGGGCATTTAGCTGTTCATACAGTAGATGGGCTGGGGAAGGAAACGTTTCTTGTGCCTGGCTGTTCTGGTGCTCGGTGCTCTGTAGTGCCCCAACAGTTCAGAGAGGTAATGGCCTGGATGCAAGGGGTCCAGTGTGATTTTTTTTCATCCCTTTTTCTTACTCTGGATGAATACAGTTGTTGGAGTGTAGGAAGTGGTGTACCAATGATTCTCTCAGCAAGGGCCAGTCTTGGGGGGTGAACGAACCGACGGGGATCACCCGAAACCACCCCTGCGAAATGTGATTGGGAATGGACCGAGGACTCCATCCGCTCCTGAGGGCCGATGGGAGCCACACTCCCTGTGTCAGCTAAGGACGACACTGCTCTCAGCAGTCATGACTATCTGCTGTAGTCTACTGAGGTCTGAATTGGTAGCTGAGCCAAACCAGACATTTAGTAGAGGACAGACTCCAAGACTGCAGCATCTGTGGCAGGTTGAACTTCTTCAGTTGGCTAAGGAAGTTCAACTGCTGCTAGGGTTTTTTCATAATAGAGTATATGTGGAACTCCCACTTTAAGCCCTGACAGATGGTAGCGCCCAGGTACCTGCATGAGTCCAATGCTGCCCCAGTGCTGTTCATGATGGTGAGTGGAGGGAGTACTGGGAGGTTTCTCCTTGAGTCCACTATCATCTCCACATGTTCAGCTCCAGATTGTATATGGCACCTAGTTGCTCAACCTCCATTCTATAAGCAGACTCGTCACCATCCTGGATGACGCCAATGACTGTGGTGCCACCTACAAACTTTAGGAGCCTGACAGAGGGGTCTTTTGCAGTGCAGCTGTTGGTGTACAGGGAGAAGAGCAGTGGACACAGCACTGAGAGGTGAGAGGTGCCAGTGCTGTGTGGGTGTTGGACATGAATTTTCCCAGTCTCACTAGCTTTTGCCTGAAAATGATCAAACAAAAGGAGCTATGGACGGAGAGCTCAGTTAGTGTGGTCTGGAGGAGTGCTAGGACGATTGTGTTGAAAAACAAACGGAAGTCAACAAAAAGGATCCTTACATAAATCCATAGTTTGTCCAGACGTTGCAGGATGAAGTGCAGTCCCATGTTGACTGCATAATTCATGAACTTTGACTGCATTGACTGCATGATTCTTATTGAAAGAACAACAGCGGCAGCAGTATGGTGTAACATTTATTTGAAACACATGTATTTGGTACTTCTTTTATATTTCCTTTCATTCTTTTCATGGCTTTGGAAAACTTGTCTCAGATGTTTCTCTGCGTCACTTTTTGCATAACTCCTGGTCGCCTACACCAAGTTTCATTGCAATTTCTTTCTAGGAATTAAATACTTTCTCTGAATCTTTAAAGCCTCTCTGTGAGCGATGGTACAGGTGCGGATAAATTTGTGCAGCTCAGCTATTCAACACTCCAGTGTATTTAGGAGATGTTCCTCTTCTGTAGGACCTCTGCGGAATTAGGAACGAACCGGGAAAAAAAATTGCATGTCAAAGAAGGTGGAGTTTCAGAACACACCCACCGATTGCGTAACCACCACGAGAAAGTTCCCTTTGATGAGCTGTTTCAAGCTGCCAAAATGAACTCAAAACCCTGTTTCCTAAAGACTCGACACGCATCCTCACTCATTCAGGTCATTAGTAAGCTGTCGATTCCCAGCAAAGTTGGAGCATGACCTCCAACTTAAAAATTAAAAATGAATTAAATGTTATTGCAGATGCATTATAGGATGTTGTTTTGATTCTGATTAGGTGGTGAGGTCTGCAGGTGTTGAGGATGTTGGTGGGTGGATGCCGGTGACAGTTTTCACCTGTCATCAGCTAGCGGTAAACAACAGGTGGTGCAGTGCGGAAAGAGCCTCTGCAGAAAGCTATTCTGATCCTCATTCTCCCATAGATCCACAGTTCCATTGCTATCACAATGCACAGCCTCAGTGGGAACTGACCGCATATACATCCAATCCTTCAGACTGGTCCCATCTTCTCTTCTTTCTCTGTTATTTTGTCTGTTTTAAATATAGGCTATATCAGGAGAGGAAAAACCTCACCAACTAACACGGCACAAGCAATGACACATTAATCTCTGTCCACCACCCAAAACTCGCACCTTTAACTGTAATTTGAAAAGGCAGATTAGATTGCATCTCTTCTCCGGGTGTCCTGTTGTAGCAGGCGGTCTGTGTTAAATATTGCTATATAACAACAGGACGCCTATTGCACATTTTTAATGCTCATTGTAGTATTGCCTAAATTCGAAAGATTCATAGTGTTGCTTTCTAAAGTTTTATTCTTAGAGCATGAATGATATGATACCTTCAGTTGTGTGGCAGTTTTGAGGAGAAGTGCTATTACTTTCTAAGTAATCCTTTACCATCTTTGGGTATCAACAGCTCCTTTGAATCTCATTCAGTTACTGTTACCTACCCTTTTAAAATACATTTTTTAGTTGTCTATCGACCCCCAGGACCACTGGGTAACTTTTTGGATGAATTAGATGTGTTGCTCTCAACCTTTTCTGAGGATGGTACTCCCCTAGTTATGCTTGGAGATTTCAACATTCATCTAGATAAACCTCTGTTTGCCGATTTCCACACTCTGCTTGCCTCTTTTGATCTCAACCGAGTGTCAACTACTGCTACTCACAAATCAGGCAACCAACTGGACCTTATTTATACACGAAACTGCTCTACTGATCATGTTCTGGTTACTCCACTGCACACGTCGGATCACTTCCTCCTCACTCTTAACCTCAACATGATCCCTGACACATCACTTACCCCTCCACATGTCATCTTTCCACGTAACCTACGCACACTTTCACCTTCCTGGCTATCTGCAATGGTTTCATCTTCACTTCCTTCCCCTAAACTGTTTGCATCTTTGGACGCTAACAGTGCTACTGATACTTTCTGCTCCACTCTTACATCTTGTTTAGACACTGTTTGCCCCTTATCTTCCAGGCCAGCCCGTAACACCCCTTCTGCCCCTTGGTTATCTGATGTTCTACGCAAACACCGTTCTAAGCTTAGAGCTTCTGAAAGGGTGTGGCGCAAGTCCAATAATACTACTGATCTTATTGTGTATCAGTCACTCCTATCTTCTTTCTCTGCTAATGTCTCCTCTGCTAAAAGGACATACTACCATAACAAAAATAACAATTCATCTAACTCTCGCATGCTTTTTAAAACATTTTCCTCACTACTTTGTCCTCCTCCTCCTCCTCCTGCTTCATCTCTAATAGCTGACGACTTTGCAACGTTTTTCATTAATAAAATTAAACACATTAGTGCATACTTTTCCACACCACAATCAGTCAAGCTCATATCACCAGCAAACTTACACTCATTTATATCCTTCTCTTTACTCTCTGAGGCAGAAGTGTCAAAACTCATCCTTTCTAATCACCCTACAACTTGCCCGCTTGATCCAATTCCATCTTAACTCCTTCAAGCCATTTCTCCTGAGGTTGTACCTGCACTCACTCACATCATCAACACTTCCCTCCTAGGGGTGTCACGATTTCGATTTTAAATCGAAATCGATCGAAATTAAGTCACAGTCTCGAACTTCGAATTAAAAAATGGAATCGTCGATGCTGCCACGCCCCAATGTTGTATGACGGCAAATCAATGACAAAAATAACCGAGCATTCAACTGATGCTGGCGCGCGCGCTATATGGCTTCCGCGAGATGAAAACTGAATTGGATGCGAAGAAACGGGAGCCCGCGAGCTCATTTCAAACTCCCGCGTGCGCGACATGTACTCTGCGCGCAATAAAAGCCCTCGCGCGCGCATGCTCATTCCCCACATCCTCGCGCTCGATCATCTCACCTCTGCTCGCGCGATCAATTGTATTTTTGTCAGTCGTGGGGCGGGGCTTGCTGTTTTAGTTGTTATTTTAAATGTCATTGGTTATTCCCCTTTTCCTAAAGTCAGTATTCGACGCCTGTTAGAAAATGAGTAATAATTCACTTGACTTGACCCATGACTTCATCAGTGGACCAGATACATGCGAGTAATAATTTATTTTGCTTGTTTAATTTATTTTTGTCTTTAATGTAATTTAATGCATTGTTTATAGAGTAGATCTTTTGTAGATACTTGATTAACTGGAATTCGTGATTGCAGTCTTGTAATAAGAGATAAACATATTTTACAGACTGTAATGATGCACACACACATACACACACATACTGTACATACATACATACATAATAAATATATATATATATATATATATATATATATATATATATATATATATATATATATATATATATATATATAAAAACCTAAATGAATGACAGTGAAGTGTTTAACAAGTGTTTTTTCTTTAATCTTTTAAATAGATACGTTGTAATATTTGAAGGTTAGTTTAGTCATTTTTTATTGTTTTTGTTTGTTTTGTTATGAACTTGAATGTCATCTTTTGTGACTGCACTTACAAAAGAGAAACTGGATGGCAGTTTAAGTTTTCATTTGACTAAAGATATAAGTTATTGTTACATTATGTTGTTAATAAAAGTTTTAAATTTGACAGTGTAATGTGGTACATTGCAAACAAAGGTCAGATATTATATTACATAAAAGTCTAGTTTGAAAAATGACAATCTGTGCTTTAAAGAGAGTAAATGTAAAAATCGAGAATCAAACCATTACCTTAGAATCGAAAATGCAATTGAATCGAGGATTTGGAGAATCGTGACACCCCTATTCCCTCCACACTGGTGCTTTTCCTTCATCATTTAGACAGGCACTTATAACTCCACTACTTAAGAAACCCAACCTCAACCCATCTTTTTAGAGAACTACAGACCTGTTTCCAGTGGCGTAGCCAGGGGAGGGGCCATGGGGCACTGGCCCCTCCTGAAAACTGATTGGCCCCCCAGTGTGCCCCCACCCTTCTACTTGTCTGTCACTCACAAATTCAAATTATAATCTTTCAGCCTAGTAAATAACTCATGATTGCGTCGCGATGCTTCTCAACGAGGACCAAGAATAGCGAGCTGCTGTTTTCCAATGAAAAAAGCACCTATTTTAAATAGCTTATGTTTTTCGATTAGCGAGTTGTTGCAGTGCAAGAAGTGTTTGGTACTAACGTTAACGTCTTTCGGTGTTAGACAGACCAGGTTCGATTACAATGTTATCTCCTAGAGCAGACAGATGCTAATCATTATATTTACTATGCTCCTCTGATGCTGAATGTAAAAGGGGTTTACTGCGTTACGATTTACTTTTTTTTCTTTCGGCCGAACGCGCCGATATAGGCAACAACGCAATTTAAAGCAATGGTTTAAAAAAAACTATAATAGCAATTCTAATAAAGTCATTATTGAATCATGCAGTCGATTAGCGACTTTTTTCACTCAAGTGAGGTGATGAAACAAATCGTGTAATGTTTATCTAACGCTCCACACTTGAGACTTTTTTTTTAAAGTCTATGGGTGTTTTTCTATCTATCTTTTTTACTGGTCAATTTTGAGATTTGGGGCTGTTTGTCTTCAGTAACGTCTTCTTTCAGACTTGTGGTGAAAAAAAAGTCCAAAATACACATATAGGTCTTTATTTTTCTACACCTTTAGTTTATTTGCGTCTGTAGATTCCTAATAAATTCAGTTGCCGTTCTAAATCACCATGGTGCTCCGCGATTGCTGTCTGCACCCTGGAAAGCTCTCTCTCTAGCTCTCTCTCCCTCCCTTCACAGAAGTTATTGACAAAACGTCATTTGATGACACCCAGAAACATTCTCAAAAAAATCATACATAATTATTTAATGCATGATTAAATAGCAAAATAAATAACTTATACTAAAATAACACTGGACTAATTAAGCTATTCTAAACTGTTTTATAGGATCCACATATTTTACATGTTAAATTAAAGCTACCTTTTTGAACAAGTAGCTTTCTAACAAAGTATGGATATATGATATTTTTAAATCAATATGCTCAAGATTAATTAGCCTTGACATAAGTAGATTTTGTTTATTCATCAATGCAAATTTACTGCAAATGCTGCTATGCAAATTGAATGGGATGTGGATAATAAACAAAAACATATAATGAAATTATATTAAATTTATATTAGTTATATTAATTAATTAATTGTGTATATATTTCTATGAATTATTAATGTTATTCTGCATTTATATAAATAAGGCTATTATATATATATATTATATAAGGCTATTATAAATAAATTATATTATTATTATTTGTGAGTTGTACACTATTCATACATTGGATTATTTTATTTATTACAGTTTTTCTTTCACTTTTGTAAAGTGAAAAGTTAATACAAATTGTATTTGATTTTTTTATTTATTTAGAGCAGTGAATGACTGCTATTAAAATATAATAGGGTATCACTGTTTATTACTGAGTTTAAAGGTTACTGAACTCTTGAAATGATTTGGATATACAGTTCAAACAACACAAGATTGGCCCCTCTGTATTAATCGTGGCCCCTCTTGTGCCCCCCAGTTGAAAAAATCCTAGAATCGCCCCTGCCTGTTTCCCTTTTTCCTTTTATTGCAAAAACACTTGAACAAGCTGTGTTCAAACAAGTCTCTACATTTCTCACACACAACAATCTCCTTGACAGCAACCAATCTGGCTTCAGAAGTGGACATTCAACTGAGACGGCCTTGCTCTCAGTTCTTGAAGATCTAAGACTGGCAATAGCAGAATCCAAATCTTCAGTACTTATCCTGCTTGATCTGTCCGCTGCTTTTGACACGAAGATCAAGAAGATCAAGCCCTTTCTTTCGGAACATGCTGCACAACTCCTTGTTCAAGCTCTTGTTCTGTCTAGGCTGGACTATTGCAATGCTCTCTTGGCAGGTCTTCCAGCCAATTCTATCAAACCTTTACAATTAATTCAGAACGCGGCAGCAAGATTAATTTTCAATGAGCCAAAAAGAATACACGTCACACCTCTGTTTATCAATTTGCACTGGCTTCCAATAGCTGCTCGCATAAAATTCAAGGCATTGATGTTTGCCTACAAAACTACCACTGGCTCTGCACCCATTTACCTAAATTCGTTACTTCAGACTTATGTGTCCTCTAGAAGCTTGCGTTCTGCAAGTGAACGTCGCTTGATTGTGCCATCTCAAAGAAGCACAAAGTCACTTTTACGGACTTTTAAATTAAATGTTCCCTTCTGGTGGAATGAACTCCCCAACTCAATCCGAGCAGCTGAATCCTTAGCCATCTTCAAGAATCGGCTTAAAACACATCTCTTCCATCTTTATTTGACCCTCTAACTTTAACACTCACTATTCTAATTCAATTCTTTAAAAAATCTAACTACCTTTCTAATCTTTTTGTATTCTATTTTCTTTTCATTTATTATGCAATTGTATATGTATGTGGGTGTATGTGTAAAGACCTCTAACTAGCTTGCTCTATTCTTTTATTTTTTTATTCTAGCTGTTTTCTTTTTATTTATTATATTAGTTAAAATCCCATGCTACGTGTACTGTGTTAACCTAACTGAGACTTGTTATAGCACTTATATATCATTGCGCTTTTTGTTGTTAATTAAGTCACTTTGGATAAAAGCGTCTGCTAAATGAATAAATGTAAATGTAATGTAAATGTAATCAGAAAGTCAAAATAAATAAAAATTTGCATCAGAAAAATTACCATTGGTTTGTGGTGTTCATTCCTTGAAGTATAGGCGTACTGTAGACTGAGTCTAGAGTAAAGTGAGGGTTTTGTTTTAAGTTTTGTAAGATCCATATTCATTTAAAGGAATGGAATAATAGGTTTCTGTCGTTCATCTTTAAGACTAGATTTAGTGCATATTTGTGCCTTGTGATTGATATTGTGTGGTTTTCTCTATAAGAAGTTTTTCCATCTCAGGTGTAACACTTACTGTACAGAATCTGAACTTGCAGAGGCGGATGTGAGTGAAATTATCTGCTTGAGAGAGAGTGAAGACAGTCCGCATGAAGCAGTCTCTTTGTGTGTGTGTGGGGGAGTTTGGACAGGGCGCTGTAAATGAATGAGTGTCTACAGCATCTTAGCATTTTAAAATAAATCTTCACAGTCAGACACAGCCAGATCACTAAAATCACATTTGGAGGTGGTCAGGGACAGATTCTGACAGCATTTACAGAAATGCAAATACTGATGTGTTTTCATTATCTGCATACAACGTCATTGCCTATATAATAAAGTGTTGGTTTCCATTGAGGTTCAAAGCTGTGTGCCATAGCAGAAAGTGTTTCAGCTGATATTCTTTATATGGTGTGATTTAAAACAACTGTCTACGGGTTGTCAGGAGCTTTAACAAGAAGTAACTTGTCGAGTTTTTATTAGTACTCAAATGGCAGTGGTGACAGAATCTTTATAATATACCAAGACTTTCGCGGCCTTCTGACACTTTGTGAAATTGATATTGATTTTGTTATTCGGGGTTCTGTAATGACCAATGGAGAACTTAAAAAGCCAACTGAGCAGGCTATATTCAGACTGATGTATCGCTGGATTTGTTTGCTTTTTATTAATTTTTTTATTATATATATATATATATATATATATATATATGTATGTATATATGTATGTATGTATGTATGTGTAAATTTAAATAGTAAAAAAATTAATGAAAATAAAAAATTAATATTAAAATTATTATTATTTTTTTTTTTTCGCCATGCTTGTAAACTAGACTTATTCGTTGACTTGAACTTTTCAAAATGTAGACAATTGGTTCAAAGTTTGGGGTTGGTATGATTTTAAGACTTTGAGTCTTATGCTCACCGAGGTTGCATTTATTTGATCAAAAACAATAATATTGTGAAATATAATTAGCATTTTCTATTTTAATATATCTAAAATGTAATCTGCAGCCATAACTCCAGTCTTCAGTGTCACATGCTCCTTCAGAAATCAGTGAGTAATGCTGAGTAATATTGTTGTTAAACTGATATATTTTTTCAAGATTCTCTGATGAATAGAAAGAGCAAAAGAACAGTATTTATTTGAAATAGAATCTATAACAGTATACATGGCTTTACTGACATTTTTTAATGATTTAATGTGTCCTTGCTGAAGTATTAGTTTCCTTCGGAAAATAAATTAATGAACGAATAAATAAACAAATAAAACACTGAGCTCAAACTTTTGAACTTTAGTGGATAAATGGCAATCGACAATTATGAAAAAATAGCATTTCGTTTTTAACTTGTTTTATTTTCACCAGGCAAATAAATAAATAAATAAATAAATAGTTTTAGTTTCTAAAAGTATGAGCAATAGGAAAAGCACATGCCACTAAATATAATTGCAGAATGGCCTTTTAATATCACATTCAGGCAATATTTGAACCTTCCTGAGATGCTTTGAAAGAAGCAGTCTGACTAATGTTTTTAGAAGCGCGTACATTTCTTGATAACCTCCAGACAGAAAATTCATCTGAAGCTCTCATAAACGAATCTCTTTCAAATTCTGTCGTGAAATGGATTATATTTCATGGCAGATAAGTGCCTCATGTTACTCATATAGCCTTCCAGCAAGCTGCAAAGCTGAATAATTCGAATTAAACAGCAAAAACTGAAGAAAAGTGGCAATCACTTATATTTGTACAGACATAATCCTGTTAATATACTAAAATAAATTCTGTGTCAGAATATTGCTGTCAGATTTTCTGTGTTGAGGTTTGGTGTAGATTGTAAGGCTGAAACAGTGTGTGATGAGAAGCTGAGGTGGTCCTGTGTGACTCGAGCGTGACAGCAGTGTGGCATAAGTGACAGAGATCTCAGTGTGACTGCTTTGACAGACGGCAACAAAGGCTCCACGTTCCCCATCCATCTTGCACCGTGAGTGACAGCTCTTGTCAGCAACCTTAAACTTATCAAGAGGGTTACAATTCAAATAAAGCTGAGATGGATGAAGGTGCATTTGCCTGATGTTTTCCTTTTTTGTGAGAGTAGATGCCAATCTTCTTTATACGTTTAAACAAGACCAAGGAAAGTTTAAAGTAGATGGTGCAGGGGAGCGCTTTGGTGAATGCTCTTGGGTGGGTTTATTTTTGACTGTCCGTTTCTGCATCCAAGTATTGACCAAAAAAAAAGAAAGCTATTGAACATTTCTACCATTCCTGCCTTGAAAAAAAATAGAGCAGATGTTTTGTCACAATAAGATGATTTTTATTGACTAAAATTTTAAGGAGAAAAAAATAAAATCTTACACAATAGAGGCATCTTGCAACTCTTTAACATTTTAAAACACCCTTATTTAGAATGTATTAGAAGCAAATCTAAAAAATAATATCCAAATATAACACGTTTTTTAATATTGTGAAACACCAATGTTTTTATATTGTGAAAACAACAACGTGTATGCTATAATATACCAACAATAAGCATTAATAACAATTATTGTTGTTGTTTTAGTATAAACAATAAATACTCCATGATAATAATAATAATAATAATAATAATAGTTATGTTAGCTGTTGTATTATATTATATTATATTATATTATATTATATTATATTATATTATATTATATTATATTATATTATATTATATTATATTATTCAAATGTATTCTATTGTGCTTTTATTGTGCTCACTATTTTACCCAACAGCGGTAGCAAAAATGTATTGCATTTGTTTTGATTTTAATTCTGTTAAATGATTAAATGTAAAATTGAAAGGAATGTCTTTTATCCAGTTAGAAGTGCTGAGCTTTGATTTAGACTTGTGAGAATGCAGGACCAGTGCGAGTCGAGACGTCTGACGATATTAGAAAACACGGTCTTGTCCAGAACGACACAGTCAGCGTGGTCTACATACATAGATCCACAGCATGGGGTCCAATTAAAAATGTTCTCTTTAGTTTCCAATTGCCATTCTGTGTGACATAAAGGTTAATATCTCCCATGTACTTATAATTGTATATCTTTGATGTTCTATCAGTGAAGAGCTGACTGTATAGCGTCATTCGAGAGCGTAACGTCTGTCTGCCTGGTGAGACAGAGAGCCAGGACTTTCCCCTGACACCAGCATCGATTCTCCTGTTGAAAGACTCTCCTTTCTTTCCTGTAGTATTGATGAATGATTCATGAGGCTGCACAACAGGAAGCCCAGTGTGCTTTGGACAGAGAGAATGTGTTAGGAGCACATGGGCAGAGATTAGCCACTGCACCTATTCTCAGAGACGGCGCATGGCTGTGGACCCTTGTGGGGCTTCAGCGTAGAATCTGCCTAACATGTTGTTGCTGATTAGCTTAAATGTTTTTACTATGGCCAGACGCTTATGTCTCGAGTGGACCACAGAGAAAATTCGTATTTATGCAACCGAATTAGCTCCTACGGGAGACCGGATCTGCTTCTTGTTGTCGAAGTGTAACAGTACCATTGATCAATTATTGATTGATTGTTTCAATTTCTGTTATTTTACAGTTAGACACAGGCAGTCAAATTAGTGGGATCTATTTTTAGGGAATCATAAGTAAGAAACTTGGACTATCCAGAAGTGTTTAGTACACTTATAAAAGCATTAACATGATGACACATAAGAGGCTGTGTGTTACATTCATTTAAAATGGATTTTATGTAAATTATAGTGATCCTAAAACCCCTGTATAACTTTTATCTGCTGTAGGTGGGAGGCTTATATCATATATATTAAACACCAATGTAAGAAACCTCCAAATGTATTGATAAAACACCAATAGTTATGTTTACTGATCTGAAACAAAAGGTGCACAAACATTTCTTCTGCCAAGCGGGGTAGAATATGGGCAATTCACATTTCTTTCTGTATTTTTCCTAAATTTTGCAAGTAGATTTTATTATTGCGGGGATGTATTTTACAACACTGAAGAAGAGTTGAACACAGAACATTGAGCTAAATGTGATACTCTCCTTTAGGAATTTGCAGCTGACCTTATCCATTGGATTTCTTAACTATGTTTTTAATGTAATAAAGTTCCTTTTGTAGTCCTTACTTTGCAAGTTTGGCTTACACTTTCTTTTTTAAGCTTAGGTTTTTTATGAACACTGCCAGACTGTTTCTGTAACTGCTCTCACCGGACATTCACAAAGTTTGGGCCTACATCACTGTTCGGTGTATCCTGAACTGTGTTTAGCCCTCTGGCTCTAGTTTAATGTATGAACGTTAGCCTGAGACTGTCCTGGGTGGATGTGAATGCTGTCCTTTCATTCTGTAATAGTTTTTTTTTTTAAATCTGAATGGGCTTGCCGGTGGGCCGAAATGATTAGTGGTGGTGTTTTTCTCAGCCTGGTCAAATCTGTTCTAACGGAGGGCATAAGATGAATTACAGCAAAGGAACCATTTGTAATGCCGCAAAACCTAATCCATCAGCTTAGTGGCTCAACATCTTACTTTACAACACGTGTGAGCATTACTCAGAGCAAATAAGTGATCATAACAGTACATTAAGACACAGAATACACAGATCTATATTACAGCCATAACTTTGTTTTACTTCTTTTATTTAACGCTTGTGTCCTTGGAGGCTTTACTTGAAAATGTGTGTTGTCATGGTTGCAGTATGTGTGTCGGGGGGCAAAAACAAGACTGGTGAGTCATCATTGATGAGAGTAGGGTAGACCTTGGAAGAAATCTAGGCTAGATCCCCTTCCAGCTATGAGAGAGAGAGATGATGGTCGAGTGAGCTGTATGTTGCAGATACTGCAAATCATTTGGGATTTGTGTTGTGGAAGGATCAAAAGGTGGAATGATATCCATGGTATTTTCAAAGAGGAAGTGAGCCGTTTTCTGTGCATGTGCTTCCAATTCATTAGCCGCAATAGGGAAAAAACGATAAAAAAAAAACAAAGTGCTGTAAATTGTAAAACCGTTTGCGCTACAAACCAGTGTGTTCATAATTTAGTTAATCCATTAAAATAATGTGTTAAAACCATGAGTTTGCATCAAGCGGCAAACCGAGCTGTTTTGTACAGCTAAAAATAGCTGGAAGTGGATGACACTGGAAGCCAGACACATTAAATTTACAAATGGCCACCCACTCTTACGCGAAAAATACGGTGGATACCATGGACATGTATCATGGTAATACCACAACATTCTTTGAAATTCTTTGAAATCTTGGATGATTCCAGTCTGAAAAAAAAAACACACAGAAAAGTACTATGCAATTATTTCAATATTATAATGAGACATACCATGGTAATACTGTATTTCTGTATTTTATTCTTACAAATAAGTACCTATATGTAATTACCATGTGATTTTTGTGTTATTTGACAGTGTATGGTAATATAAAATATAAACTTAAAATATGGTATTACGTTGTATGCTGTTTTATTTTGAGTAGATGTGGCATGATAATGCCATGGTATACTTTGAAGTGTTATTATCAGTGTTTTATTGTTATTACTATCTTATTACCATTGTTTTATTTTTAGTAAAACCATGGTATTATTTGTAGTACCTTAGTAATACCATAGTACTTTGTGTAAGTGAAATTCATCTAGTAATTTTCAACTTATTCACCTACAAATAAGTACCAAAATGGTGGCATGGTAATACCATAGTGAAAATCATGATGTTCCACTGTAATAACATTGTATTATTTCAAGCACATAACTTCAAAATAATTCACCTACACAGAAGTAGCAAAATATACTACTGTAGTAATTTACAGCAGAAGTCCTGTAGTACTTTTGGAAGTACCTTTATCCTTTTTAAATACATGGATTTCAGTAGTCTATGATACCATTGTGTGATAACATGGTACCATTATAGTACCTTTTTGTGTGTTACCTTGGTAAATGTATACAATGATATGAGGTACTTTGGATTATAAGGTAAATATTTGGTATAATTTGTGCACTAAGGTGTATATAAAAGCACAATGGTATATATAACCTCTGATACGATCACTGAATTATTTGTAATTGGGAGCAACAGAGCGGACCTCTATTGTGATTCATTTGTCATTTCCACTTTTGAGCTCGGTGTAATATTTATAAAAATTAGATATCATCACTGTCAGTAGCCATAACAGTTGTTGTCAGACCAGTCACGCATTTGCAAACAGTTGACACCTCTACATGAACACATCCTAATCCGAGCTGATTGAGTCACAGTGACTGAACGAGTTTGCTTTCACACTGCCCCTCTGGGACTAACTATTAGCATTAGGCATATATTCTTTAATTCTTCAAACTACATGGAGCTTAATCGGGTGTTGTGAGAAATCGGGTTCTTCCTCGAAATTGGGCCCTGATTAAAAGAACTTGTAATGAGTACCCTGATTACAATTACTACAAAATCATGTTTTGATAAGTGTCATTTGAACTACGCTATAATGACTGGTAATGTCTCTGTTTTAGGTAGCTTACATACTAACTTAGCATGCAGGTTTTGATTAGCCTGGAAGCTTGACTTGTACACCAGTTAGTACTTCAGGCCTATTCACACAAACATAAATGTTCAGCATGAAAATGTAGTCCAATTTTTGCATGTGATTTTGTCTGTTCAGACCATTGCGTAAAAAACGCAAAGAGGCTGAATGAATATACACATTCAGTCTCTGTCTTGTAGGTGATGTTTATATAAATGCAGCCATATGGCCAGTTTTCTTCACAATGTGAAGGGGGGAAGCAATTATTGAACCCTTTTCTGTAATCCAAAAAAAGTCAAATTTATGGCAAATGAATGTTTGTATTGGTCTTAATTGATGCATTAAGACATCTATTTAAATTAAAATGTTTTTCGCAATCTTTTTCTTACTGAATATTTGTCTTGCGGTGACCTACTTTGATGTTCCTTGTTGGAGCATCTATAACTCTATTGGTTTACCTGTGGATCTATCCATCTTTGTATCCCTTTATCTAGCCATGGTTTATTACATCAACGCATCATTTTTACTGACTTGGAAGATTATGGCAGTTTGTCTTTGTTTCTTTACACTGACGCATTTTTATCTGCATTATCCACAAACCTTCCTAAAGATCCCGATTCCAGCTTCCTGACAAAAATGAAAGCAGTAAAAGCCATCATGTGCTCTTTGGAATGACCTAATCAATCTCTGCTTCAAGCGGTACACTTTCACTGGTCCCTTTGGAGATTTTTACCATATCTTGTGATGAGATTATTCCCTTCCTCCTCCATTTTCTGGCCAACACTTGGTTTTCTCTCCTATCTCACTGGAGACTCATGCTCACTCCTGCTTCGTTGTGTGTGATTTCTTTGTCAAATCTCGCTGGACCTTACTGTGCTCTCACCCGGATGATTTCTGAATTATTAATCCCATTCTGCCATTGGAATTCTCCATGGATTGCCAAGCCAGTGCCAGAGAACCTTTGATGCTGAGGTTGAATAGGGCCCAAGCAGCTGGGAATACTTCAGCCAGTTCAAGGGATGGGAAGTTATTGTGTTTCCTTTGGCTTGGCCTTTTCCTTTTGCTTTTCTAGACTCCATATTTCCACATTTATCCTTCTTATTTTGTCTAAAATGGGAAGCAAACCTCACTATTAAAAGGCTGCCATGCTAATATTTTCATGCTCTTGGTCTTGTCATGGAGCTTTTATACGCGGTCTTGACTCGGACTCAAGTCCAAGTCTGGTCTTGAGTACACTGCATCTGTTTTGGGGGCTGGTGCTGATTCTCACATATGATCAGCTTATGTAGCTTATAAATGCAATATACTTGCATTTAGTTTGAATATGCTACATTACTTCAATGCCTGTATATACATTATAAATATATTCTGCATTTCAAATAGGCCATATCTGATGTCGGCAGTGTCAATCCGGACTGATTTTCTTTTCTCATCATTGATGTAAAACCTGATTGAATGCATCTTCTTGTACTATATTTAAACCGAACACATGCACGAATGAGATTTGAGAGCAGTGGAAGATGGGGAAGATTTTCCATAGATAACGGATTAATACGGCTTCTGAAAAGTACAAATCATACAGGCTTAGGATTTGTTTATGTTGATTGCTAAAGGTACGGATTAAAGAAAGAAAGCAATGACATGAGGGTGAGTCAATAATAAGAGAGTTTTACATTTTAGAATGATGAACTGTCCCTTTAAGAACTGTGTAATATACGAAAAGATCAAGGATCAATCTAAGAACTATCTAAGATTTTGAAAGGATGACTCATTCTTAGTGATATTGAGGTCTCGCCCTTGTGACACTGCCACCATCAAACTCTCATAAGCAGTGATGAATCAGCTATCACATGTATGAGGCATTAAGAGACCTTTAGAGGAAGCTCACAACTTCCATTAAAGAGAAACTGCTCTGTATCTCACTCTTCTTTTTCTCCTTGTGCGGACTCTCCAGTCCGGTGCTCTTTTGGCCAGACTTCCTTCTCTGCTGCCAAACTGTGAGTCTCTAAGGATACCTGACTAGAGCCGGGTAGTCTGAGGTATTCTGACCTAATCTGTGTGTGTCCGAAGTAGTGTGTGTGGGCACCATATTTAGTACCAAGGCATAGTTTTAGTGTGTTTGCACACTTTTACTACGTTTATTGATAGCCATTGAAAAGAAAAGACAGATAATTATGTGTAGAAATGTTATGATTGGGAAATGATGCAAACCAGAATTAAACATGCATTATTATTATATGTGAATATATCAGTTTGTGCAGAGTAATAATTCAGCCTATTTAGTCTCAGGTGCTGGAATGCTGTTCAGCATAATTTAACCCCTGAAAATGCGCTTTCATAAATGTTCATAAAATCAATTCCAGGTGGTAAATATTGCCTCTAAATAGGCAATGTTTTACACTGGTCAAAAATTGTGTAATAGCTATTAGACCGAGCTTACGACGTGAATGGACATTTCTCAGAACTACTGCTCCTCTGTGCTGTCTGAATATGGAGGACAACTAGACACTGGGGAGCGCAGCAGCTTGAGTAGACTGCAGAGGTATGATATGGTGCAGTGTTAAAAGCAGATGAATGGACCTGTTTGTCCTGTGGTCTTGAGCAGCTCAATAAAGACATCTCGGCTTTATCAATGAAATTTGAGTTGGAAAGCAGAGTAGTTTCTTCTCAGAGCACCTCATGCAATTACATCACAACACTCTATCTCTCCTGCACTAGCTTCCATTAAATAAGATTGTTTGGAACATTGGCAGGTTAACTACTTCACCAAATATATATATATATATATATATATATATATATATATATATATATATATATATATATATATAGACATTTCAAAGGGTTTACCATATTTAAAATTTACAGTAACATGCATTATAATTTTACAGTAATTACATTGTATTGTAAATATGTAATATAGTGCATTTATTGGAAAAAATCGAATGGAATTCTCTTTTTCTATGTGATTAAAAAACCTAACCTATTTAATAAAATACTAAAATTATCCAAATAATAAAAAAAAAGATTAAATAGTTTCTTAAACTAATTTGAGTTGTGTTTGTGTGTGTGTGTGTGTATCTTTTTCAGGACTGAACAGAAAGTTCAAAGGATCAGCATTTAAATGAAATGGGAGACTTTTATAACATTATACATGTCTTGACATATCTAATTGTCACTTTTGCAACCTAATGTGTCCTTTCCTTTCTTGAATAAAAGTATTAAATTCTTTAAAAAAAGTCCTACTTTTAGAAATTGTATTCTACAAAAATCCAGTTCAAGGACAGAAACCATATCTTGGACTTCCTTAACTGCCTCATTCCCAACAAAAGGCCTCTGTATTCTGCAGGACAACCAACCATGTGCTCAGCAATGACTGCACAAATTTAAAGACAATGGGCCCTATTTTAACGATCTAAACACAAAGTGTAAAGCGCAGGTGCACTCAGGGCGTGTCCAAATCCACTTTTGCTATTTTAACGATGAAAAACGGTCCGGGCGCATTTTTGGAATGGGTTGTCCCTATTCTCTTAATGAGTAATGGACATAACGTTCAATAAACCAATCAGTTGGGTCTGACAAATAATAATGTTTGTTGGAAATGTCAAATGTCAATGTGATGTGATGGCTAGAGTCATGAGACACTGGAGAACTCCATAAACCCCAGAGTGTATGAACATTTGCTTTACAAACGACATAAGAAGAAGAGAGCATGTGTCCCTGTGAGTATCCCTGTCTGGGAAGATTTCAGGTCTTATGTGACATTGTCTGTCCATGTGACATATTAACTTTGACTTCATTTTTTTGCTTAGATGCAAGATCATGCAATTTTTTTCCCTCTTTCTTATTTAGTTCATCCCTTTTTTTTTGTCATTTTTTGCTTATTAGATATTTCTTTATTTTTGTTAATTGCAGCCACTGTATAAATTCTGGCTTTATATGTAGCATTTGTATATATTCGAATCTGTGTTTTGTATGATATATTATCATGTACTGGATGAAAACAATAAAAAACAATAAACACATTAATTATATATATATATGTGTGTGTGTGTGTGATGTTTCTGGCATCATACAGAAGTCCGGCTATGTTGTGTTGCACATTGCCCTAAACCCACCACTCCGGGTGATATGGTCATTAGCAGCTGCCTTTCGGCAAGCTTCAGCCACCGCTGGATGGTTGCTTGGCAACTGAGACCCTACACAGCCAATCAGCATGTAACAAGAGTTTATTCTGCATAAAGCAGGTCAAGAATCACCCCTTAATTCCACTCACATGTCCTCTCTCTTCGTTTCAAGGCTGAAGCGAATGCCTCATGGACACATTGGGACAAGGTCATTTTGGTTGGGAAAAAAAATCCTCTTTTTATTACTGCAAAGCATTCTGTGTGGGTGGCTCCTTAAGTACCTTTCTTTTCATACATTTCTTGTGATGTATGATCTTGTTCTTGTTTTTTATTTTTATTTCTTTTGTTTTCTATTTTATTACCCAATCATCCATAGCAATTAATAAATGAAAGAAAGGGTGCACTCCGTAATTCTTAGATGTTCTGATTCGTCATATATGGGTCCCCTCTTCAGTAAAAGTAACTTTTTCCCACCTGTTTTATCATTTCTAATTGTAATAGCACACATCTTCTCAACAACCATGATTTGATCCATCCATAATTGCAAGAGGACTCTTCACAATAAGCGGCACGTCTTCTCATTTACATTCTCATCATTCCAAGATGGATAAACACAATGCTGAACGAATCTAGGAATGCCTTCAGCATTAGAAGATATGCAGCATTTGATCTTTGATAAAGTTAGTCTTGTCTGTGTGTCTCTGAGGTCTTGCACGTTTTCCTATTAAAAATCCACATTTACTGCAACCGTCTCTCTACATGCAAACACCTCATCTGTCTGCAGACTGATATCCCCAAAAAGGCATTTTTCCTGATCTATAGCATTATAGTGCCTCTGAGCTCACCAGTTTCTTCTTGCAGGCACAGTCCCCAAAGGTTGTGCTGTAAAAAACACTTGCACCAATTGAAGATACACATCATATCTGGAAACACAAGATGTGGAATGTTTTATTCATGTCACATGTATTGTGAAAGTAGCAAGACAGAGGTGGGTTTGTAATGAAACATAACGATAATCTTGATTTTATATTTGGTGTATTGGTTTGTAAATATATCAGGTGTGGTTCTAAGCGATCTCGTTTCAAACCGGGGGCCTCCTTTATGAAGTCTGAATGTGTGACAGTTTCCAAAATGTGAATAAATTATATCACCATATGCAAAAAAATAAAGAAATAAAAAATGTTCCTAAATGCATTGCTTCTTATAAATCACAGTTCATCTTAAATACAAGAGCTATGTGTACAAGCGCTTCAATTCCTTCTATAAAATATCTCTTTATGGTTCAGAAAAACTAAATTACTCATCAGCAATTGGCATGGAAATCCATGTTTAGTCATATATTATTTTCAGGAAATCAGATGCAAATGAATTAATTTCAGTGATGTGTTTATCACAGAGAACTTGAAACACTGCTCACTTGATTTATGCATATAACCCAATTAATGCTATATATCATGATTGGCTACTTGTCTTTATATCTTCATGTTGAATCAATTGAATTACTTGTAAATGGCTGCCAAAAAGAACAGTTTCTTGTCAGTTTCTGCCCTTATAAATCCCAATTTGTACTTCTGAAGTAGGATAAAATCCATGGAGTTTAGGACCAAATCCCAACCGTACGTGTGTTTTATAAATGAGACCCATTATTTTCTTTTTCTTTTTTTTCTCCATGCACTCTCTGAGCACATTTCTATTTGTTTTATTAGACAGCTCAAGCTCTTTCTTTCCAAAGGAGTTAAGTGCACAGTTAAAAACAGAGAGAGCCGAGCAAGTTTACAGCTGGCAGAACTGGGATCCCCATCCAGTCTGAAGCCAGTGTCTTTTGTTACACCAAAGTCCAATTAGCTCTCAGCTGAATGTGGCCAATCTGTTTGAGTTCCCCGTGTGGTTTGAGTTTGCTCCTATTTGTTGCGAGTTAAGGATTCCCATCAGTGCTTTGGCAACTAAGCATAACCAAAAATTTTGAAATAGCACAGGTGGAGATAAATGAGCAGACTTTCTGTGTTTGATATGTAAATCATATGTAGTTCATGATGGTAGGATTTGCTAATTAGAAGGATAATTCCATTGGAGACAAGTGTCCAGTAGGTTTCCAGCACATATATACATAAAAGAAGGTAGTCCCTCATATTTTCTTCTTACATTATATATATGTATATACTGTGTATGTATGTATGTATGTATGTATATATATATATATATATATTTGTGTGTGTGTGTGTGTGTGTGTGTTCATACATTTGTCTGATAAACTGAAAATGTGCTTACTGTGGTAACATCTAGATTAGTGAATTCACTCATATACTTCAAGATTTTTTGAGAGTAGATCATGTAGAAGTGACACTATCCATCTGATTTATTTCTAAATGCTTTTTGTCAAAGAGATTTGTTATTATAGATCTACACTGCTGTTCTTTTGTTATTAATGTCTTGTGTGAGAGAAGATGTGGAAAGGGCCTTTTCTGCATGGATTCTCTTTAATCAATGCATATGAGAATGAAAGCAGAATTGGCAGTTGTTTATTTGAAGATTTAAACACCCTAGCTGCAGTCACATCCAGTGCAAATGGAAATAACAGATGAAATATGATTTTTATAATCTCACAAGGATGTTTTTGTTGCTTGCCAGGATGTTGATATTTGGTTTCCGGGGTGTTCTTTGGGTTGGTTTTTGGCATTAATGTAATCAGTGCTAAATATTCCTCTGTACAGATGTGTTTTCAGTTGTTTTTGAGGCATATGTTAGGAAGGTTGGGAGCTTGACTCATGGACAATGATTATTTCTGGGTTCTGTATTCTAACATTAGACCCTTTCATTTAATACATTTAGCTGTTGGTGGTAAGGATTTTGATTCTTTTCATTCTGAATTTGCTTCAAATCAAACTAGCATGACTACAAATGTGGTTCATTTTATTTATTTATTTTTAGTTGTCTATTATTCCAAAATACATTAAAATGCAATTTGGAGATATAATGACATAAAAAGATCGGTAACACTTTAGTATAGGGTCCAATTCACACTAATAACTAGTTGCTTATTAGCATGTCTATTATTAACATATTAGCTGTTTATTAGTACTTATAAAGTACATATAATGCATGACATCCATAATCCTACACAATACCCTAAACTTAACAACTACCTTATAAACTATTAATAAGTAGCAAACTAGGAGTTCATTGAAACAAAAGTCATAGTTAATGGTTAGTAAATAGTGAGAATTGGACCCTAAAATAAAGTGTGACCAAAAGATCTCTTCTTCTATGAAAATGAAAGCATATTTTTATTTATTTATAATCTCCTTTATAAAAGTATTTTAATACCGCTTATTTATGTGTGTAAAATAATTTATCCACTGAATCAAATAGAAGTCGTGCAAACATTCAGAAACATGCATAAAAAATAAACAGGAAACAATATCTTTTAGGGAACACATGCCCTCATAATTATTTGTCAGTTTCAGTAAGTCAATTAAAATATTGGATGAATTGACCTTTTTAAGGCAAGTTTAATTCAGGTTGTATTATGGTGTGAAAAAGAAGTAATGTAATGCATTAGGGATTTGTTCAGCTGTTGTCCACCATTTTCATTTCAAAATATTTACTCAACAAGCATCTAAAATGACCAATTTGCCCCCTGATATCATGATGTTTCATGTGTTGATTTACGTTGATATTATAATCCAGACAATTGGATTATGTTAGAAATCAATCCTTTCCTTTCCCAGGTTGAAAGCGTTAGACAATAAATCACCTGAATTAATTCATCTAACAGCTCATTTGAGCAGCCATAAAGAGCGTCCATCAAACACAAATGCAAAAAATAAAAGACAAGCTCTAGTTTTTATGTCACTTATTATTATTGCTGTAATTTTGAATAGCTAGTTTATTGCCATGTACCTTACCATATCCATCACTGTGATTAAGGCTAGTAAACAGCTTCACTACACAGGTTTATGAGGAGTTTACATGCTAGTAGACCCCCTCAGAAAGTGTAATAACGTGGCCTCCGCTGGGATGGCACTGATAAAATAGTTTATCAGGAAGTAGGGTCTCGTAATCCCTCTTGAACAGCCCTCGAACACCGGCCTAGTTCATCTGCTCCTCTTCACTGCATCAAACAAAACACAAAGATGTCCTTTCTAGACCTCACAGGAAATTATAAGAGTTTATCTATTCTTTCCTGTCACACATTAATCATATGTCGATTTTTGTTTCGGTAAACTGAGTCACTGGTGTGAAATCAGCAAGGAATTTATCAAGCTGAGCAGGAATCAGGCGATACAGCACGATACCTTCAAAAGAGCTCGTAAAGCTGGAGTGAATGTCAAGCTTGATAAAACACATTCTCTTTGATCTGTAAAAAAAAAAAAAAAAAAAAGAAGAAAAAATCAGTGTGACTGCATGGTAATATTTACCATGTTTATTAATATTCACATGAGAAGATGATCTGTTTTAGCATTAGCTATCCTAAAGGCTGAATATCTTGGGCAGAACCTGAGGATGTTTTAAAGAGATATAATTGATAAATCTGTCATTTAATCACCTTTATATCATTCTGAACCTATATGAACTTCTTTCTGCACCAAAAGAGATGTACTGTATATACAGTATACTCTACAGTTCAAAAGTTTGCAAGGAGCCTCTTATGCTCACCAAGGCTGCATTTATTTGATAAAAGTACAGTACAGTATAGTACAACTGTTCTATTTGAATACATTTTATAATGTATTATTTATTTCTGGCAAAGCTGAACTTTTACCAGCCAATACTTCAGTCCTTAGTGTCACATGATCCTTCAGAAATCATGCTAATATGCTGATTTAGTGTTCAAAAACATTTCTTATTGTTGCCAATGTTAAAAATAGATGTGCTGCATAATATCTATGTGGAAAGCATGATATATATATATATATATATATATATGTGTGTGTGTGTGTGTGTGTGTGTGTGTGTGTGTGTGTGTGTCTACTGTCACTTTTGATCAGTTTAATGCATCCTTGCTTAATGTCTAAATTTATTTTCCATTTTTAAATATTTATTTTTTCCCCAGCATAAGTACAGACATAATATTAAAAAATTAAAGCCATTTACAATACGTTTATCTGAGATTGAATTCTCCGTGCAGGAAAGAATTACTGTATGTAAAGATGTGTGAGCTATTTTTTTCCAGTGACCCAAGAGAGAAGTACAACATAGTGTTGATGTACAATGGCAGTGCACCTCAGAGACAGCTCTCCCTCTCACTCTTTCTTTCTCTGAGGAGTTTGTTCCTCTGGAGTTCAGCTCATCACAACCATGAACACTGACTTCCTACAGAGACTGCTTGAAATCAACATAAAACTGCTTTCTCAACCCATTTTACTTCTGCAATGTGACATGTTTCTAATTAAAAAGCAGTCTGACTATAGGTTAACATTTACCTTGATCCTATTAAGCCAGATGCATTGATGAATTGTGCATAATATGACCAGGAGTGTGGATTAAAAAAAGAAGGTGAAGTGTGTAATTTTTGCAGCATGGATCCAATTTCACAAATACTTGTTTTCGCTATTGATTGAATTGATTTGCCAGAAGTTGATACACCGGACAGCTGAAATGAGCAAAGCAATGTTTGAAAGTGCTGCAGTGCAACAGTGTTTACACTCTGCTTAAGATTGGCTTACTCATAGTTGTCTTTGCACATTAATCTAGGAAAGGAGAAAGTATTTTAAAACATGACTGAAATGGCCAGGTTTATGTATGGTTGTCGGCTGTTATTGGGGTTGAACACGCTGCATGCACTCATTTTCATGGACAGCAGTGCGTGGCTCCTTACTGGAGCAGCACCATGGACAGCGACAGGCCCATCAGCCTCAGGTCTGCCCTGCGGGACTGACACTGCACACCCTGCAGCTAGTCATTCTGATGCTTTTACATCTGTCCATAAAAAACATCTGTCCAAAGGAAAGATATTTTAGCTTCACTTAGGTCTGTTTCCTTCTGTTGTTAGTAACTCCTAACATATTTGCTTAATTGTTAATTTTGTGCTTTATGATCTGTGGTGCAGTGCTCCCCAGAGCCACACTTTATCAAGAGGCTTTGTGCTAATAAATTTCAGCAAATTACATTTTCTGCAAAGTAGACAAAAAGTCGAGTGCAGTATAGAGACAGTGGGATGGTACAGATAACTTTTTGTGTGTGTGTGGTAAAGCTAGAGTAATTTAAGAGTTTTTTTTTATGCAATCAAAAAACGTTTGGTAAAATGTAGGAATCAATTCACAATATTAGTAGTTAGTTAATAGCTCACTATCTATCTATCTATCTATCTATCTATCTATCTATCTATCTATCTATCTATCTATCTATCTATCTATCTATCTATCTATCTATCTATCTATCCAATAATTATGTCAATAGTTCTAGCTGCTAATAATGACTGATAATAATAATGACAATAATTTTATGCCCTTCTGTCGAGAATCTAAAGTTTTCTGTTTGTGAACCGATTTTTTTTTTTTTTTTTACATTTGCTAATACTTTGCTAATACATTTGCTAATACTTTGCTACAATTAACTTTTGCCGTAAGCGTTTTTATGTTTAAGTCATTTTTATGCAGTTGTGTTCTAGTGGAGTCGGGTAACACAACGAAGGTGTTTCCTAAATATTTTAATCTTTCCTAAATGTTATTCGCTTAAAAATAAAACAAAGAAATAATTTCCATGCGTAAACACTGAAACCTATAGAGACTATTCTATTTGTTGGGAAATCGCACAGCTGCAACTTTAAGACAGAAGCGAGCTCCCTCTCTTTTCTCGAACAATGGTCTCTACCAACCACCGCTGATCTCGCGGCTGAATCCTCAACGTGCCGTTTTATTTCTAATGGGCATAACTGGAAATCAAAATGTCATCGATATACGGGAGAGTATCGCGTTTCTGAGAATGCCAGCGGTGGATATTCATGCGGGTTTCGCCGGAGCAGTGCTGATTTTGGCCGGTGAAGCTTCCTTGTAGTGAATGAATCGGATGATTGGAGCAGCTGTGCGCTCGTGCTTAGATTGCAGCTGTCATTGATATCGCTCAGGGAACAGTGAGTATAAGACAGGTGCACAATACAATACAACAGTCATTGTGTCTGACTTGTGGAAATGCAGTATTCTTTGTGCACCTTTTTCAAGGTGATTGGGAAATGCTTCTTTAGTGAAAGGAAACTTCCAACAGTTGTGAAAGGAATTGTTGTAGTAACAGATATATCAATGAACGTGAGTGAGTGAATGAATGAATGCTTTAATTAATGAATGAATGCATGCAGATTCTTGGGAACTGATGATAATCTTTCATATCTCACAAAGGGAAAAGGTGCATAGATCAATTGAAGACACTGACAGAGAGAAAGGAAAGAGGGAGGAGGGAGGGTGAAAGAGAGAGAGGCAAAGGCATGATGTAATGCGCTTGAGACAGTGGTTGAGGATTCTCTTCAATTAGAATTACAGCAGCAGAATAAGATGTTTTTAAAAGAGATGAGATTACTGTAACATGCCGGCTTGCTAGGTGTAGTGAGCATGTAACAGGAATTGTTCTTGCATATTCCATTGCCTGTGGTTCAGCTGTAATGGACCGTATTCACATGTGCCGGAGGACTGTGTGAACATGAAAGTGGTGCTCAAATGTACTAATGGTTGGCTGTTCGGTCAAATAAACCGTATTTGAATTGTTACAGCATGAAACTTCTATTTGTTGAATGTTACACACACAATTAATTTGAAATGCAAATACAATTTTTTTTTTTTTTTTTACTGTTTTCAGGCAATAATGTGCTAAACCGCACAAGTCGTACAATCACATCATGTCTGTGAAAGTAATTTGTCACTGTCTGTCCATTTTTATAAAGTTTCAACTATTTTCCAAGCATCAAAAAAATGATGTAACCGGTGTATAACCAAACAAATATCTGCCTTCAATCCTCCAATTGAGTCATTTTGCTTCTGTGCAGACACTAAACACTTAGCGTGGCAGCCATGACTGTCTCATATTGATGGGGAACTATGGTGGCCACACTGGTGCTCTTGCCTCCTCTAATGGTCTTTACTGTAGATAGACAGGCTGAGAATAGGACAGCCCCTGTGTCCCCCTGACCCTGTTGGTTGTGCTGGTGTGTGAAGTCTACCTCAGCCTTTCCTCTGTGTTTTATCAAATGCACAGCTGGTTTGTATGACCTTGGTAGGGGGTGTGTGGTGGAAAGGATCTTTTTCACACCACTGAATGTGTGCAGGTTGGTTATAGTGAAAAAGTGGCAGTGAAAAATTACAGTGGAGTCCAGTCTGAGAACACTGTTGAAAATCTGGGATATAAAATCATTTTTTAAATATCAAAATAAACTAAATATAATGTTACAGGTCACTGTCGCAGTCTGGTCTTTAAAATCTAATTGGATCATTCAAAATAAATAAATAATATTTTAAATGATACAATCATTATTGATATCTACTTATAATGGCATTAAATAAATTAGAATTTTATAAGAAGGTTTAGTGGGGTTTGGGTTTTTTATGTAATTTAAATCTAAGAAAAATAAAAGAAGAAAACATTTAAATATCAAAATAAAATGTATATGAATGTAATGGTGTAAACGATATGAATGTAATTGTGTAAAATAAATGAGACATTTTTAAGATCACTGAAACAACCGATGAAAATCTATATTTGACATTTTATGTATTTAGTACAAATGTAATTAATTAAAATAAATCAGTTCAAGTCACTAATCACATGAATGTAAATGTGAGACCTTAACCATGTGAATAAACGTGTGGAGCTCTGACAGCTTAAAACTGTCATTAAAAGCTACAAGGACAAACCAAATACTAGGACATTTTAAAATTCACACACATATTCTCAAAATTAAGTTGAACTAAAATCTCTCTTACACATATTTGAACCGTTTCAAGAAGATCCAGTTACATCGAGTGATTCGTTCGCGAACCGGATATCACTACACTGTTGTGTTTTGAACTCTCTCACAACAGACACGGAAGAGAAGACAATGCTGAATAAAGTCGTAGTTTTTGCTATTTTTGGACCAAAATGTATTTTCGATTCTTCAGCATATTCTAACGGACCCTCTGATGTCACATGGACTACTTTGATGATGTTTTTCTTACCTTTCTGGACATGGACAGTAGATGTACACACAGCTTCAATGGAGGGACAGAGCTCTCGGACTAAATCTAAAATATCTAAAACTGTGTCCCGAAGATGAACAGAGGTCTTACGGGTTTGGAACGACATGAGGGTGAGTAATTAATGACATAATTTTTTCGGTGAACTCTAACCCTTCAAGTGATGTGTTGATAAGATAATCAATGAAAGCATTTGCATCAGTTGAAAAATAAATCAAAATAGAAGCTCTTTAGTGGTCTCAGACTTTTGGACCCCCACTATATGTCAAATGCAGCATTATAATTTTTGCGTGATTGGTGCAGTTCCATTATTCTTGGCCTGTCTTGTATCAATACAAAAATCCACTGGTTTCATTGAACTCCCTCACCTCAGGCATCCCTTTCCTCTCAATCTGTACTTTTCTCTCTTGCTCCCTCCCCCCACAGCCATCCATCCATTCATTCAGACAGTGTGTGTGGAATATGATCGCTTGTGTTGTCATCAGTGGGGCTTTTACTCTGGGCATTACCTTGTGCTCCACTCAATACTCCGATTGAAATGGGGCTTAAAATACAGTGTACAGCAGTGTCTCTCTGCCAGTGAGCAGTCTTGGGTTTGTGCCCATCTGCGTTATATTTCAGTGCAAGATGTTATGCCAAATATCCTCTAAATATTCTGTGCCCTTGACCTTTTGTTAAAATGTGAGCTGCAATGCGTTAACAGTCAATAATCCACACTCCTTTGTTCATTTATTGAGTCCAGCCCACATGCTTGGACAATCACTGCTCCCCTGCTTTCAGAAGTTAAACTGATGTCTGATGTTAGTGCCTGTTTGGTGTAATGAAATATACATGGGAGTCTTCTTCACTGAAGATGCTGTAATGGTTGTCCTCTTCCAACCCTGCAGCATCATTCTGTCTTTCTTCCTTCCTCTCTTTTATTTCTTCCTGGAGGTTCATATAGATCACAGAGTTGAGATGCAGTTGCTCAGTTGCGTAATCACCAATGCTTCAGTGCCCTTTTGCTCTGATCTAAGTGCCTCCAGACCACGATTTCCACCGAGGGCACACTGTAGTTGCTTTCAATTTGTTTGGTGGTTCAGTTGCATTTCATTCATAATTTTTCATTTGGAGCGTGTAGGAATATATGCTAATGAA
Organism: Carassius gibelio; assembly: GCF_023724105.1. Classification (NCBI taxonomy): domain Eukaryota; kingdom Metazoa; phylum Chordata; class Actinopteri; order Cypriniformes; family Cyprinidae; genus Carassius; species Carassius gibelio. The sequence continues at coordinate 22,738,056 of NC_068374.1, forward strand.
TTTCAGCAACTGACATTTTATGCAAATTTGATAAAAAAATTGATAGTTTGATGCTACAGAGAGCTCACAATTTTATCAAAATGTATCAATTTCTGCTCTGCAATATGCAATTAAATGTCAAAATATTTTTAAAAGTACCACTGAGATTAGAGTGAGACAGACAATAAGGAGAATTTGTCAGTGCTTTCGTTTCATTTTATTTAGCATTGATTTTGTCTCTCCCATGCTCACTGTGTGTGAAGGCATAAATGCTGGCTCTCAGTCACACACTATACATATATATATATATATATATATATATATATATATATATATATATATATATATATATATTTATATATATAGAGACACACACACACAGTGGGTATGGAAAGTATTCAGACCCCCTTAATTTTTTCACTCTGTTATATTGCAGCCATTTGCTAAAATCATTTAAGTATTTTTTCCCCCCTCATTAATATACACAAAGCACCCAATATTGACAGAAAAACATAGAATTGTTGACATTTTTGCACATTTATTAAAAAAGAAAATGGCAAATGGCTGCAATATAAAAGGTGTGAAAAATGTAAGGGGGTCTGAATAGTTTCCGTACCCACTGTATTATATACATATTTATTATATTATTATATTACTTTTTTTGGACAGCCATCTAACCTACAATTGTTTGGACAAACATTTTTTTGTTGTAATATTGAAACTGGATTTATTATTATTATTATTATTATTAATTTTATATTTCTGTAGAGTCAAATGATATAGAACAGTGAAAGAATACTGTATAGAGCAGTAAAATCAACTCAATTACAGCCTCTCAAAGGAAATAGATCATGTGAACTGTTATGTTATGTTACTGTATGTTATGTTATGTTATGTTATGTTATATTATGTTATGTTATGTCAGCTTACTAAAAAACAAAGTACAGGAAATGTTTTTATTCATTTCATCAGTAGTTTTCATTTTACCAAAAACATCTGTTGTGCTATTTTTATAGCTACTGTATGACTATAAATAGTTATGTCTATTTATAGTTAATAAATCATATGTGATTCCATGTAGGCCAAACACTTATTTTTAGTAGATTTAAGTAAACCCTAAAAGTTGTCTGATTTAGTCATTGTGGTCTGTTGTGCTCACTGATGTTGTGTGATGGTGATGTCAGAGGTGGTGTGTAAACTGGCACATGCAGACTGCTGTGAGAGGCGCTGCAACAGGTGTCTGTGTCTGAGTAGGACTGAATCTGTCAGTGTGTGGACACAACACAAGGTCTTTTTCCCCCATTGTAGGCAGAGTAGTGTTCGGGTATGTGTGTGTGTGTGTGTGTTTGTGCAGTGATTGAGAGGGAGTCCCAGACTCTGTCCCACATGAATAATTTATTGATTAGCATATGGCATTGAGACGTCGCTTCTATTCCAGTTCCTTTGTCTCTCTCAATGCTCGCTTCTCTGTGTTATATCTGGATGTTTCTGCAGTATTCTCCAAATATCAGGAAAAAGCAACCCCTCTTTGCTTTGTCAATTCTCTGGTTTATAGTGATTGCTGTGCACTTTCATGTGAATTCGACAACTATCTAGTTTACACTCATTTTTAATTGAAAATTGTTTTCCTGACCAGAAAGCTCCAAGGGCCAGTGATGAGGAGTGTTGGTGATTTGTGTTTTATTGATCAGCTATCAATATCCCAATAACTACCTCCATGTTAAACTGCAACAGAGATGAGAAGGTGCTTCCAGATTCCTGAGGGCTCATTTACAGATTATTTAAAGTCATTTCAGGTTTCTTTTAATTTGTACACGACCGAACATGGTCATATCGGAGTAGTTGAGTTGTTAACTCTGTAATTAGACATCTTTTCCAACAACTTAACAGATTTTCTTTTATTTAACATGGTAGGAGTGCATTGTGGCATTATTATTTATTTCTTTTATTTATTGTATTTTATGATATATAATTAATTTATATATATATATATATATATATATATATATATATATATATATATATATATATATATATATATATATATATTTTTAAATGTCTAATTATATTATATCAATTTTTTCTATAATATTTATTTAGCTTTGTTATTTTTTTGTGACTATTTGCAGAATCCGTGAATGTCTAAACTGGGTGCACTTCTCTTGTTCTCAAAAGGGTGATTGTTCCCCTGTGAAATTAAGTTAATTCAATTTGAATTAAGCAGCTTGTTAGAACAATGGTATTTGTTTCAGTGTCGAGTTATTCTTATTGCTTCGGTGTTTACATTTCAAAAAAATAACATTTTATTTTTGAAGTTGCAGCCAACTTATGTGAGGTCTTAAGCTTAATGATATAATCATCTGTTTTCTATTGACATTGGTCAAGTGTTTTGATATCCATCTGCAGTTTATGAGAAACTTAGACGTGGTCTTACTTGTGACAGACGTTTACACATTAATTTGTCTTCTGAATTGTCTCTTTATTTACAATACCAGTACAAAAAAAAAAAAAAAGAAGAAAATCTGACTTTTCCAGAATGCTTCAGGGCTTTTCTATTGTATGCTTGGTTGGAGACAGTAAAGCTGGCCACAGCCCAGAGTATTTGTGGGTCTAAAGTTAGCAGTTAATGTCTAGCTGGGAGATGGTGGGACTCTGGCTAACAGCCCGTTTGCATGGTGTCTGCAGGCCCATTGCCAGTGACAGCCAGTTTAGGATGGACTTGTAAGCCTACTATCTGTAAACATTGTAGGCCATATGTCTTCTGTAAATAAAATGATATAGACTTTTTGTATGTTTAAATGTGTATACTATAGGAAAGTAAGATCATGTTTAAATTTAAAGTAATAATTATTTAGAAATTAGTTATGCAGGTCCATTTGGTGAAGCAAATGTATACTTGATCAGCTATCAGTATCCCAATAACTACATCAAGAAAATTCGCTCATGGATTTTCTGAGCAGTTATGAACTTAATAAGTGACCATTATGTAATTGACAGGATAATCAGTCAGTCACATTTTATTTAATTTAAAAATGTGTTTATTGAAATAATAAAATAAGTTGAAATAAAATAAATATTCAACTTAAAATTAGAAAATTAGAAATGCTGCCTTGTCATCTAACTGAAATTGAGTTGAATTGCTAAAATTGCTAAAACTTCAAATAAATAAGTGAACTAAAATTCAAATGAAAACTGAAAATATAGTAAATAAAAGCCAATTTAAAATATGAAGTGCTCTAATAATATACAAATAATAATAAACTTATTGTATACATTTTTTAATCTTTGTTTTTTTTCATTATTTATATATATATATATATATATATATATATATATAGATAGATAGATAGATAGATAGATAGATAGATAGATAGATAGATATAGATTAATTTGGTTTTTTCTTACTACTTGAGAAAATTGCTCCTCTTTTTCCAGAGTCCACAAATGGCACACACATCTTTAAACACCCCAAATATTGAAAATGTTAGGTTGTTGCCATCCTCCGTAAGAATAATTAGCCACCTGAGATAAATGGCACAGCTGGGGATTGTGGTTTGTCCCGGGTCATGGTGCTGCAGGAGATGGTGCTACACAGCTGTAGAGCACCCTGTTACATAAGCAAAAGAGGAAATTATGCATTCTGACCCAGTAAATGGCACAAGCATCAAATCTAGAGTTCAGGAAGCATACACATATACTTTACAACATTATTCAGACTGATTCATTTTTTAAAATGGTTAATATTAACAGGACCTGAGATGCCTGGTCAGTCAATTGAGCTGGTATATGTCTGTGTATAGTTTAAATCATGGACTTCAATACAAGACTTACTTGCCAAGAGTTTGTCTTTCTCTGTTCATCTGTTCTTTCTCCACTCACTCTGTTGTACACCGGCATAAACACATCTCATCCTTGCCAGTAGATTCCTCCACCTGCTCCGCCTGTGTTGTATCATCACAGCCCAGGCGAGGTGCTCTGTGGCCCTGTGTGTTTTTAATGCTCGCCTCCTCTACCTCTAACAGCTTTGAGTCAAACACATCACCACAATGTATTGTGTATGTAATTGACAGACAAAAGAAGTGTATGTTATGTACATAAAGTGTTAATAATATCATACTTCTCATAAGTGGTAAGACTTTTTAGCTGATTATCAAAGAAGCCTCTTGTGCTTCCTAAGGCTGCATTTATTAGGACTAGTTACGTTTATTTATATATATGACTGTTTCAAAGGAGTTTTACAGATATTTCCATTGCATGCATCCTCTCTCAGCAGGTGAAGATGATGTGCGAAGTGATGCCCACGATCAGCGAGGACACGGCGATGAGCCAGCGGGGCTCCCAGAGCAGCGCCTCCGACCCTGACTCGCATTTCGAGCAGTTGATGGTGAACATGCTTGATGAGAGAGACCGTCTGTTAGACACCCTGAGAGAGACACAAGAGAGCCTGGCCCTCGCCCAGGAGCACCTGCAGGACGTCATCTATGACCGGGACTCACTGCAGCGTCAGCTCAGCTCCGCACTGCCACAGGTACGACAACTACACCCAAACCGTGCTGTTGATTAAGGAACTCATCTAACTATTCTTCTGACTTTAGGCAAAAAGTCTGGTCCACGTATCGTTAAATCTCCCTTTTTAACCAAAAGAAAACTCTTAAGCTTAGACATCATTTTCTAAGTCGGAGTACCGGCTTGGAAAAAATCATAAATGTCAATTTTGGTGCATTTTTCCATAGCTGAGAGACTGTGCATTATATGTGCACGTCACAGCTGGCCGTGTGTGATCGCAGCAGCTGAAACTGGTGACACCAAGTCTCTCCTCCCAAACAAAGAGGACTAAAAATCACCAAGCGCAGTTCTCAGCTGCACTACTACTGCCCCAGAGACATGGGGAAGAAGTGATGGCTTACGTAATCACGACTAAAACCAGATTAGCTGGACGCTCAAAGGAAAAGTGTGTCAGTAATTCTAGTCACAAGTCCTTAGCGTTCTCCTTCCAGAAGTCTCTGTGGTCCCGGCGGAGAGTAAAAGAAGGTTTTGTTGTGTGGTAGTTCTCTCTTGTTCTTGGTGGAGACACAGTTTTGGTGCTGCTTGCTGTACTGAGGGCTACGGCTGTATGTTTAACACTATGAAAAAGGGGTACAGTGTTACTAGAACATGAAAAGTATTCTAGTAAAAAAAAAAGACTTTAATCATGTAAATTACAGACATTAGCATATGACTGATCTCTTGCTGTTTTACAGTCCGGCGCGACATACTTATTTTACAAGAAGAATGGCATCATAGACCAAAAATGTATTGATAACAATGTGTTTATTGTCTTTGTTTACTGACCACATCTTAAATGAGATGTCTCTTCTCTCAATCCAGCCCTTACATGCATGCGGACGACTCCATCAATTAGCGTGGCAGCGCTTTATTATCTCTAGCCGCATCGACTCCATGCTAAAGCTTTACGAGTCTCTTTGGCGGAATAATTCTGAAGATGTGCACCAGCAGGAAAGCCGTGTTATTATGAGCTGCTGTAATTGAGAAACCGTGAACGGTGTCTGCTAATGTTTTTTAAACGGCATTGAAATCGATTTTATTCACAGTGATTGTTTGGTGGTGTTTATAATGGCCACTTTACACAGTTTACACTAATTGCATGATGGATGCAGGCTTTTGCTTAGTTGATAAGTTAAATATCAGTTTATTCCTAGCTTTTCACTAAGGGTTATTAAATGTAATTATTTAATTTTAATTCTGGTTTTGTAGGAGTGGGTTTTCATACCTCCTTTGAGCTCATTGTGTTCTCATTGAGCTCCTCGAGCGTGACTATGAAGATGAGGGGAAAAAAATATAATTCAGTTGAGAAATCACTTGAGAGGTGGCAACCCCATTTCTGCACTTTCTGCGATTGGCCGATTGCCTTTCAAACTTTTTAAACATCAGTTTGGAAATGTGTAATATGTAATGTAAACAGGTTGTCTGAATGTGGTCCACAGTGAGCAGACGTGGAACATTTCTGAAACAACATTTTGACCGCGTTTAGCGCTTGACAGCATCTGAGGTTTGGGCTCGCGGTTTAGACCGTGCGTTAAATCTGGGCTCTGATGAGAAGGGAGATGAAATGGGTTGAATTATCGCTGCAGGGGGAACTCGGCTGCAGAGGAAGAGGAGGAGAGACAGGAAAGTGGGGAGGAAGTAGACGGAAGGTGGAGTGATGCGGAGAGGAAGTGGCCTGGTTTAAGCCACATGATTGTAGCTATTGGCTGATACCTCTTTCTTTCACACACACACACAGACACACACACACACACACACACACACATACATACACACACACACACAAACATATTAACAAAAATTCAAAAGATGCCCTGGGGTCAGACTGTGATGATATCATGCATGGTAATACCTTGGGTCCTTCTTCACAGCAAACCTTGAACTGTTATGCTAAGAAACAGGACACAACTTGTAATAACTTTTAATCATTGCGACTTTAACAACAACACTAAAGTTCTGGTCATTTATACTGTGCATTATACTTAAGCACAATCATTTCTATTGATAGTTTCTTTTAAATGAATTGTTTAATTTACCAGCGATGCTTTAGTGTTTAAAAGCTGAAGTGTATTTAAACATTTGGCAATCAGAGTTGAATTGCATCTCATAACATCTAATCAAAATGATAGTTTTAACCCCCCCCCCCCCCCAGTTTTATTACATAGTAGTCCTTAAGTCACAGTCCATTTAATTCTATGGGTCAGATAGACAGGACAGTCACAGAAAACTACATTAAGATGTAGTTAAGGGCGTTTTTGCTGCTGGGGTTAAACAACTGTCTAGATTCACCTGTTTTCATGTCCTGTGTTGCTCTTTCGGTTTGTCTCATAGACTCCTGTCCTCTGTCTGTGTGGTTCAGTTCTGCTTACTCATCAGGCCAAAGTGTACACACATTAATGCCACCTTTGAGTCTGGGTCAGCAAGTTTAAGAGAAAGAGAGAGAAAGGAAGGGTCATTGAACCAACCTCAGAACACCCATTGGTACCCTTCATTGTCCAAATAAAACAAATAAAAAGCAAATTCAATTGTTGGTTCGACTTCACTAGATACCCCTCCAGCTACTCATAATACTGCACCATCCCTCTGTAATTGTCAGTAGGAGCAGGTTTTCCTTGAAGGACTTTGATCTTTGCAAGTGACCGTTTTGGACTGAATGCATAATGTTGATGGCATGTTTTGATATTTGCCTTGTGCCGAAATGTCAGTTCATGGGCTGAATGCAGTTCAGGTCATTTGATGCGATTTACATTTTTCCTTTCTCTTTGTTGTGTTAAAAGCTCTTGGTGCATGAAGAAGATCTGTAAAGTTGCAAAGAGTAAAGTCTCAAATACAAAGATATATTCATTGTCAGAGTTAAGACTCTGCCACGCCCCCCTAAAACAGCTCATTTAAACATGCCCCCACATGTCTACATCACTATGTGGAAATATTTGTGAAATGCCGCCCAAGGGAGTTAATTCTGACTTTGCTATGACAATCTGGCACTTCTGAATCAGCTACTGTAAGTATGTTTTGTTATTAGTTTAAGTTTTTGCTATTGACTGTTCAAATGTGGAGTTTTGCCAATAGTAGCTCTCTCTCTGTGTGTGTGTGTGTGTGTGTGTGTGTGTGTGTGTGTGTGAGAGAGGGAGAGAGAGAGAGATGGTCACAAAGTGGAGTCAGCTGTCTTAAACGTATACTGCAATCACATACAAGCTTCATCACAGTTTCTGTCACGCGACTCTGGCCTTTATATTTATTTTGAAAGATGAAGCTCGCAATTATGGAAAGGGCTGTAATATTTCCGACGTGTCCTTGTGGTGTTTGGCCAGTCACAATGCACTGGGTCAGTTGGCCAATCAGAGCAGTCTGCGCTTGTCGGAAGGAGGGCATTGTATAAAATTACATGTTTGTGAGAGGGCGGGGCATAGAGGACCTACAATAACGTACAGTATTTGAAAAATAATGTGTTTTTTGAACATTAAAGTATGTCAATATATTCTGTTACACCAAATACACAAAATAATGATCTTTTAAATAAGCATCATACGACCCCACAAAAACAACCAGGGAGAGCTTCACAAACCCCCATCCATGAAAGAGCTGCAATTGCAGTTATTCACCAACACCAGTACTAAACTTTGAAAATGGGTGTTTAAATCCTGGACAGATGGAGCACCACGATGAACCATCTGCCCTGGCCAGCTCAATCACGTAACTAGAATACTATCAAACCAGTTTTGACATCAAGACAGTTTTGGAAAGAAGAGTGAGAAGATTGTCTCCTCCAGCATATCTGAAGCAATATCTGAGTCTATTCTAAGAAGGTTGGAAGTTAAAGGCAAATGGTTGTAAAACACCTTAATAAGGACAATGCCTATTTCCCATGTGTTCACATTATTTTGTCCAATCTCAATATTTCGTCCAGTTGAATTGGTTTTCATGGTACCATAGAGGCTAATAAAACAAACTTTGAAAAGGGTATGCATTGGATGTTAATTGGATTTTGAGATGTGGATGTTGAGAGTAAAAGTCTAAGGCCGGCGATTAAGCAAACACAATGATGTCTGTCGTTTTCACTGAAAGGTCCAGTTATGAGATTTTGATTAAAACAATATGAGGTCAAACTATTTTATAAAAAAATAAAAAGAATAAACATTTATATGGATACATTGTTTCTGTAACAGGCATTTAGAAAATAAGGTGAATTTTCATTACATTGTGAGAACATTGTCTACACACTTTAACTTCCGTAAATTAAACCATTTCTGATTGAAACTGAATATCAGCGTGAAATACAGGGCCGGACTCAGTTTTATCCATCAAGAATTGATTGGATGGCAAAAAGTGGCGTTTTGTAGCAGAATGGTGTTGGTGTGGTGTAATAGTCCTGTAGCATTCATCAGCAACTGAGTCATTAGAGAGACACAACATGTCAATTTACTGAGTCCCCCGTCATAAATCAAACATGTCTTCCTCATTTATCATCATTCAGTCTCTTACCGTCCAATCAGTGCGCAGGATTGTGTAGTCATGGAATGTACCATTAGGATATGGGGAGGTTTGATGGGCTTGTGGAAAGTCAGATGATTAAGTGACAAAGCACATGAATAAATTCTTCTTATCTCTCTCATTCTCTTTCCCTCCTTGCTTCTGTCTTATCCTCTTCTTGTCCTCTGGGCTCATGCAGTCAGCTGGTTTCCTCCAATGCAGCACATGATTCGATGTGATCGTCAGTTATTGTTTGTGCCCTACTTCACTCGACCCTTAGGCCACATGAACACTTCATGCTACAGGAAGAGAGTGAGAGAGTGGTAAATCCACAAGGGTTGAGGAAAAACCTTAACGTCATAATTGGTATTTGTCTAAATGTTGTTTTGTGTTGAGTTCATGCATTTCCATGTCATGTTATGTTTTAATGCATGAATGACACATCAAGTTGTGCCGTGTAATTGTGTCTGTTGGGAAGCTAATGCAGTTCTATGCCATCAGACTAAGGCCCAATCCCAATTCTACCCCTTAGCCCTTCCCCTTGTCTCGATTCTCTTTTGGTTGGAGGGGTAGGGGTAAGGGGAAGGGCCAGATAGTCCTTCAAATGAAAATTTTTCAGGACCACACTTCAAACGAAGGGGTATGATCTCGAATTATCATGGCAACATGGCTGCTACAGTGAACAAAAAGACACATAAATGTAAGCTTTTTTGGCATAAATAAAGATTTTAATGTAAAGTAATCATTTGTTTTATGTTACATTCGATTGTGAGTTCATATTAACGGTCATGGTCATGAAATTCGCGGGAAAAAAAAATCGCTATATAATGTATCGATTCAGTATTTAAACTGTATTTAATAAGAGTCGTGGACAACGTTGACAAGTTTATTTTCTCCTGGATGAGTGAGCTGCGCGATTTCCGATATGTGTGTGTGTCAGTAAGCAGTTTATTAATACAGAACGATAATTAAAGGCTCTAATGCACACCAGCACACCAGTATATGTGTGTATTGTGTAGACGACGAATGATGACGTGTGACGGCATAGTAGTGGTGTCCCAATCCTTAGGGGAATATTTTCTCCCCTACCACTTGACACTCTGTTTCAAGGGACAAGGGGAAGGGGTAGGCGGAGGGGTATAATATAGAATTGGGATTGGGCCTAAGACTAAGACCCAATTCATATTGAAATAGGGATCAAAGCCACATGTTTACTTAAGGGGGGAAACAGAAAGGCAAAATATGGGCAACTGGAAAAAAAAAAAGATAAAAGGACAAAATATAAACCTCTTCTATTTATGGTTGTGGATGTGAAAAAATACAGCTAAAGTAAATTTATAAATGCATAATTTAATTTAATTTCTGTCAACCGCAGGAACCTTACTAATTGTGGAACCATTAGTTTTCACACCGCAGGAACTGGGTGCGATTTTAGTGCCGGACTGCCTTCTTTGAGAACCAAATTAGCTCTTACTCCGGAGCAGGGTCTAACCGGCACAACTGGAAAAAACCCTTACGTAAATCGACACTGATTGGCCAGACACTTTTGAAAAAACCCTCACCCGCTACAATTAAAAACACTGTGTAAACTTTTTTCACAAGTATGATGAATAGCGATAAACATACAGATGCTGAAGTTTAGGCACTTGTAGCAAATTTAGCACTGCCAGTTGACCTTAGAGATTCTTAGTCCTCCTTTCCGTTCTTTCAATTGCTTTATGCATATGTTGACATTCCATGTCCATTATTGTGAAACCTGCGAGACACAATAAAAACACAGCTCTGATCACAGTGTCCTTTATCCTCCTGTTGTTAACGTGGTTCTTCTTTGTAACGTAGTTGAACGTGGCTCAAAAATGACATTAATTT